>NW_026652281.1:121742189-121981741 GCF_009828535.3 Hylobates moloch | reverse complement strand
TTTGAATGTGTCCCAGAGATTCTGGTATGTTGTGTCTTTGTTCTCGTTGGTTTCAAAGAACATCTTTATTTCTGCCTCCATTTCATTATGTACCCAATAGTCATTCAGGAGCAGGTTGTTCAGTTTCCATGTAGTTTAGTGGTTTTGAGTGAGTTTCTTAATCCTGATTTCTAGTTTGATTGCACTGTGGTCTGAGAGACAGTTTGTTATAATTTCTGTTCTTTTACATTGCTGAGGAGAGCTTTACTTCCAACTATGTGGTCAATTTTGGAATAGGTATGGTGTGGTGCTGAAAAAAATGTATTCTATTTATTTGGGGTGGAGAGTTCTGTAGATGTCTATTAGGTCCACTTTGTGCAGAGCTGAGTTCAATTCCTGGGTATCCTTGTTAACTTTCTGTCTCATTGATCTGTCTAATGTTGACAGTGGGATGTTAAAATCTTCCATTATTATTGTGTGGGAGTTTAAGTCCATTTTTAGGTCACTCAGGACTTTCTTTATGAATCTGGGTGCTCCTGTGTTGGGTGCATATACATTTAGGATAGTTAGCTCTTCTTGTTGAATTGATCCCTTTACCATTATGTAATGGCCTTCTTTGTTTCTTTTGATCTTTGTTGGTTTAAAGCCTATTTTATCAGAGACTAGGGTTGCAACTCCTGCCTTTTTTTGTTTTCCATTTGCTTGGTAGATCTTCCTCCATCCCTTTATTTTGAGTCTATGTGTGTCTCTGCATGTGAGATGCATTTCCTGAATACAGCACACTGATGGATCTTGACTCCTTATCCAGTTTGCTAGTCTGTGTCTTTTAATTGGAGCATTTAGCCCATTTACATTTAAAGTTAATATTGTTATGTGTGAATTTGATCCTGTCATTATGATGTTAGCTGGTTATTTTGCTCGTTAGTTGATGCAGTTTCTTCCTAGTCTCGATGGTCTTTACAATTTGGCATGTTTTTGCAGTGGCTGGTACCGGTTGTTCCTTTCCATGTTTCATGCTTCCTTCAGGAGCTGTTTTAGGGCAGGCCTGGTGGTGACAAAATCACTCAGCATTTGCTTGTCTGTAAAGTATTTTATTTCTCCTTCACTTATGAATCTTAGTTTGGCTGGATATGAAATTCTGGATTGAGAATTCTTTTCTTTAAGAATGTTGAATATTGGCCCCCACTCTCTTCTGGCTTGTAGAGTTTCTGTCGAGAGATCAGCTGTTAGTCTGATGGGCTTCCCTTTGTGGGTAACCCGACCTTTCTCTCTGGCCGACCTTAACATTTTTTCCTTCATTTCAACTTTGGTGAATCTGACAATTATGTGTCTTGGGGTTGTTTTTCTCGAGGAGTATCTTTGTGGCATTCTCTGTATTTCCTGAATCTCAATGTTGGCCTGCCTTGCTAGATTGGGGAAGTTCTCCTGGATAATATCTTGCAGAGTGTTTTCCAGCTTGGTTCCATTCTCCCCGTCATTTTCAGGTACACCTGTTAGACGTAGGTTTGGTCTTTTCACATAGTCCCAAATTTCTTGGAGGCTTTGTTCATTTCTTTTTATTCTTTTTTCTCTAAACTTCCCTTCTTGCTTCATTTCATTCATTTCATCTTCCATCACTGATACCCTTTCTTCCAGTTGATCGCATTGGCTACCAAAGCTTCTGCAATCTTTGTGTAGTTCTCGAAACTTGGCTTTCAGCTCCATCAGCTCCTTTAAGCCCTTCTCTTCATTGTTATTCTAGTTATCCATTTGTCTAATTTTTTTTCAAAGTTTTTAACTTCTTTGCTATTGTTTTGAATTTCCTCCTGTAGCTTGGAGTAGTTTGATTGTCTGAAGACTTCTTCTCTCAACTCGTCAAAGTCATTCTCTGTCCAGCTTTGTACTGTTGCTGGTGAGGAACTGCGTTCCTTTGGAGGAGGAGAGGTGCTCTGCTTTTTAGAGTTTCCAGTTTTTCTGCTCTGTTTTTTCCCCATCTTTGTGGTTTTATCTACTTTTGGTCTTTGATGATGGTGATGTACAGATGGGTTTTTGGTGTGGATGTCCTTTCTGTTTGTTAGTTTTCCTTCTACCAGACAGGACCCTCAGCTGCAGGTCTGTTGGAGTTTGCTAGATGTCCACTCCAGACCCTTTTCGGCTGGGTGTCAGCAGCAGTGGCTGCAGAACAGCGTATTATCGTGAGACCACAAATTCAGCTGTCTGATAGTTCCTCTGGAAGTTTTGTCTCAGAGGAGTGCCTGGCCGAGTGAGGTGTCAGTCTGTCCCTACTGGGTGGTGCCTCCCAGTTAGGCTGCTCGGGGGTCAGGGACCCACTTTAGGAGGCAGTCTGTCTATTCTCAGATCTCCAGCTGTGTGCTGGGAGAACCACTACTCTCTTCAAAGCTGTTAGACAGGGACATTTAAGTCTGCAGAGGTTCCTGCTGAATTTTTGTTTGTCTGTGCCCTGCCCCCAGAGGTGGAGCCTACAGAGGCAGGCAGGCCTCCTTGAGCTGTGGTGGTCTCCACCCAGTTCGAGCTTCCTGGCTGGTTTGTTTACCTAAGCAAGCCTGGGCAATGGCGGGCACCCCTCCCCCAGCCTTGCTGCTGCCTTGCAGTTTGATCTCAGACTGCTGTGCTAGCAATCAGCGAGACTCCATGGGCATAGGACCCTCAGAGCCAGTTGTGGAATGGCCGAATAGGAACAGCTCCAGTCTACAGCTCCCAGCGTGAGCGACACAGAAGACGGGTGATTTCTGCATTTCCATCTGAGGTACCGGGTTCATCTCAGTAGGGAGTGCCAAACAGTGGGTGCAGGACAGTCGGTGCAGTGCACTGCGCACGAGCCGAAGCAGGGCTAGGCATTGCCTTACTCGGGAAGCGCAAGGGGTCTGGGAGTTCCCTTTCCTAGTCAAAGAAAGGGGTAACAGAGGGCACCTGGAAAATCGGGTCAGTCCCACCCTAATACTGTGCTTTTCCAACTGGCTTGGAAAATTGCTTTTTCATTTAAATATATGCTATGATGTTCAACCATTTTTATATGAATAGCTGCAGTGCCTTCAGTTTTATAATCTGATATTATTCAGTTTCAATAAAACATCACATTTTATTTATCTATTCAATTTTAAGAAAACATCACAATTTGTTTAACTATTTTATCTTTTGAGGTTCTTTTTTTCCCCATACTACACTAGTGTTTCTCTAGATGTTTTCTGTATATTACTCAAGAGCCCAGGTGGAAATGTGCAGGACGTTCTCTAGGGCATATATTGAAAACTTGAATCATGGGAATGAACATTTCAACCATCCTAGTTATTGACAAAAATATTTCACTTCTTCAACTTAACTAGGTATTACTAAATTGTTCTCCAAAGCAGGTACACTAATTGTAAGGGTTTCTCTTATTCCACATACTCCAGCAATTGACATTATCAAACTTTGACATGTTTGTAAACCTAATTGGCATGCATTAGAATCGAATTACATTTAAATGCCATTTCATATCTTACTAGTGAGATGAAACACAATTTTTAGGTTCATTTGGTGTTCAAGTTTTTCCCTCCTCTACACTTCTGTTCTTACATTTGTCAGTTCTTTTAATTAGGCTATTATGTTTTTCTTATCAACATGTTGAGGTTCTTCTTATTCTGGATTTTGCTTTTCTGCGAGTTATTTGTATTGTCCATGTCTTCTACCAGACTTTGAACTTTTAAATAAAAAAAAAGTTTTTGATAAACTTTTTATTCATAATATTCAAATACATAAATATTGTCTTTATCATTTGCACTCTTTGTGTCTTATTTTAAAGCCATTTCCTACTAGAAGTCACACACATTTCCTAGATTTTCCAGATTTTTCTCTAAAAATTTTAAAGTTGATTTGTATACTTTGGTCTTTAGTCAACATAGAACTGATTTGTGGATAGGGTACAGGTTAGGAATCCTATGTTGTTTACTTCCACATGTGTTTTAAACTATTAAACCACCCAAAGTGAGACCAGGGCAGTAAGTCAAGCCAAATTTAGGAGAACATCAGATTTATGAGGCTTATCATGCCAAGGAGATTGCATTTTATCCCAAGGCCAATGAGGAACATCACTGCATGATGTAAACAGAATAGTGGTTTTCACCAGATTGGCAACAGAGAGAGTAACAAGGAGGCAGTTGTGTTGTGCAGGTGACAGATAACAGGGGTCTGACCCAGGCGATGATACAAAAATCATTATCATTGCTACAGCTTATGCTGGGATTTACTAGGGTCTCTGTGGAGACTCAAACTTTGAAGACTTTGCCATCTTGTGTAAATATTTATCTGTACATCTGTCTTTTCCCCCCCCAAAAAAAAATGAATTTCAGGAGGACAGAAAAACATATGAACCATCTATGGGACAAGATTGTAGCATTAAAATTGCCTTTCCAATTATCTCTCTTTAGCCTGCTGTTCAAGCAGTTAAAGAAAAATAATCAAACCACAGGGGGATAATTTGAGGAATTTAAGACAATGTCTACTATTGATAGGATATTAGGTAACTACAAATGACAGGACAGTTTCTTCAGACTAGTAACATCTGGAGACAATAACCATCCCTAGTTCTGAAAGGGCAAAAAGAAGTGTAATGGAACCCCGAGAATGAGAAGAGCTGAGAGGTTACCCCTTAGGAGTTGTGACTTTGATAATTTGCGAGTTTAGACAAGCCAAACTAAAAGAACTCTGCTATAAAGGATCTAGGGAATGGAAACTTTGATTTTATTCTCCTTCTCTCTTGAACACAGCCAATGCCCCCTATGGTCAAACTCAATAGGAAGCTAGATGGGAAGGGAGCTTGCTGATGCCATCCACACGGATCATCCTTGGAGGTGCAGGGCAGGGTGAAGAAGTGTGGAAGGAGGTCTGGAGATGCTCAGAGCTGTGTCCTCCTCAAACTTTACAATATAAGTAGAAACTGTATACTTATAATGCAAATACAATCAAAGACTATGCTCCAGTTCTCCCTCCAGTCACATTCCTTCTTTTGAGTGCTAACCCCAACATTCAATACTGAAAGATTTCAATAAACATTTCTTTTATTATTATTATTATTATACTTTAAGTTTTAGGGTACATGTGCACAACATGCAGATTTGTTACATATGTATACATGTGCCATGTTGGTGTGCTGCACCCATTAACTCGTCATTTAACATTAGGTATATCTCCTAATGCTATCCCTCCCCTCTCCCCCAACCCCACAACAGGCCCCAGTGTGTGATGTTCCCCTTCCTGTGTCCATGTGTTCTCATTGTTCTATTCCCACCTATGAGTGAGAACATGCAGTGTTTGGTATTTTGTCCTTGAGATAGTTTGCTGAGAATGATGGTTTCCAGCTTCATCCATGTCCCTACAAAGGACATGAACTCATCATTTTTTATGGCTGCATAGTATTCCATGGTATATATGTGCCACATTTTCTTAATCCAGTCTATCATTGTTGGACATTTGGGTTGGTTCCAAGTCTTTGCTATTGTGAATAGTGCTGCAATAAACATATGTGTGCATGTGTCTTTATAGCAGCATGATTTATAATCCTTTGGGTATATACCCAGTAATGGGATGGCTGGGTCAAATGGTATTTCTAGTTCTAGATCCCTGAGGAATCACCCCACTGACTTCCACAATGGTTTGAACTAGTTTACAATCTCACCAACAGTGTAAAACTGTTCCTGTTTCTCCACATCCTCTCCAACACCTGTTGTTTTCTGACTTTTTAATGATTGCCATTCTAACTGGTCTGAGATGGTATCTCATTGTGGTTTTGATTTGCATTTCTCTGATGGCCAGTGATGATGACATTTTTTCATTTGTCTTTTGGCTGCATAAATGTCTTCTTTTGAGAAGTGTCTGTTCATATCCTTCGCCCACTTTTTGATGGGGTTGTTTGCCTTTGAGTTCATTGTAGATTCTGGATATTAGCCCTTTGTCAGATGAGTAGATTGCAAAAATTTTCTCCCATTTTGTAGGTTGCCTGTTCACTCTGATGGTAGTTTCTTTTGCTGTGCAGAAGCTCTTTAGTTTAAAGAAATTGACAAATGGGATCTAATTAATCAATTTTTGTATCACAGTGACATAAAAATAGGTTTTGTATCCTTTATCTCATTTAGTTCTTTTAGTAACCCATTACTTAGATCATTTTTATTAATGTATTACAGACGAGGAAACTATAAGAGAAGAGAGAATACTAAGGAGAGTTACAGAAAGCCAAAAAGAGGCTAAATAACTTGGGAAGGCTGTAGACTTCACTCATGGGGAGGAACCTAATCCAGGTCTTCAGATACCAAGGGAGCAATAGTATAATATTTCAACTGCTCTACCAGCAAGTCAGAGCAGTGGCCTTAATACAGGGGAAGAAAACTACTCTGGGGTCTGCGTAATCTGATATAATCCTCTCAAGTAGGCCACATGACTTCCAGGCTTCACTTCAGATGATAATTATATCCACTGTAGAGCTAACTTGTAAAGCAGAAAGTATAGCTTTACTTTGAAGAATTGGTTATTCTGCAAAAAAAAAAAAAAAAAAAAAAAGAAGGTGGTAAATAAAGTTGAAGAGGCTGGTGCTAATTAAATTCAGAAAACATGTGGAATTTGCCTTAACCTGAACAAATAACAGGCATTTTTTTATCCTCATTTATCACAAAAATCCTGTCATCCAAATAAATAATAGATGACTAAGATGCAGAATATTCAAGGGTCTCTTCTCATATTTGAAAGATTAGGGTCATCACAACTGATAAATATTACAAATATGCCTATGAAGGAAAAGACAAATATTAAGATTGGAAATTGAAGAAATTAAAACTCCATATTAAGGGAAATAAAATACTGGAGTCTTTTTTTCCCCTCAGATAAAGTAATTGTGAAATATGAAAATTGGAGCAGGATATAACATGCAATTAGGCAATATGAGGAAAACAACTAATTCCAGGGGGAAAAAGTTAGATAAGTAAAATTAGGGCTTACAGACAAAACAACTAATTATAAAGAATTATTTGGAGGCTAAATGTATTCTTTTAAATAATATGCTTTCCATGAAAAATTAGCATACTACAACGATAAGGATGCATTATTTTTTCTAAACAGAAGTTTTACTGAATAATCATCAGAAAGTAAGAACCAGAAAGTGTAGTAACAGGTATAGAGAAGATATAAGGTTAATGAAGGTTCCGGTACTGGCTTAAAGGCAAATATGTCTGTATTGTATTTTTGTATTATTGGTAGCAGTTTCTGTTAGGCCATGATTAAAGCAACAACAGAATGTTCACAGTTCCCTTCACTGGGTAGGTGTTTATTTCAGGAAAGACTTTGTTTTCACTATCCTTTGTTAAACACAGCCACTACATATTTTTTTCCTATTTTTTACTGCTTGCTTAATCCCTGTGTTTCCGCACAGATAAATCTCATATAATTAGCTTGAGCTTTGGAAAATAGTGTTGCCTGGCACACATGAAATGAAGTTTTATGCCATGCCAGAGGAAGTTACAACCTGTTATGGGAATAGAAATGCTTTACTGGGAGTTCCTTGCCCATGGCCATACACGAAATGAAGAGAGAACAGAGGAAATTATTCAGCACTGAAAATTTTTCCCCAGCCCGACAAAAAGTATGATATTTTATTTTCATTGATTTTCCTTGATATCTCACTTCTCAAATTATAATTTTGGCTATACTGCAATCATATTAACAAAACTAATTGTAAGAAAAGTTTTTTAAAGAATTGGTCAAAATAGGTGATTTATTTATGTCTCTTCAGGGCCTAGCACAGGGCCTGGCACACAGTGACAATTGTTTTATAAAAAAATGAAAGATAATAGTATCAACTCTCTGAGAGCATTCAATGATAATACTTCTATTTTTAACTTCTGGGTTCAGTATCCCAACATTGTATGTTTTTTTTTCATCCTCATTGTAGACTTGATCAGCTTCATGACCAAGCATAATTTCTAAGAGACAAAATAATAAGTACAGAATATTGTGCAATAATAACTATGCACCTACATACATACACATACACAAGGTACCAATGAACCAGGCACCAACAAGCAGAACAAACATTTGCTCATTCAGCTCTTCCAAGTCATACAGAAAAAAAATTAGTAACAGGCTGTACTTTGCAATTCTCCGTTATCTGGAAATTTGATATCAAAGATTATACAACATAAAGTAAAAACAGAAAATAAATTTTACAACAAAGACATAATCTTAGCCTCAATTGTTTTATTACTAATTGATACAGTTTGACTCTGTGTCCATACCCAAATCTCATCTTGTAGCTCCCATAATTCTCATGTGTTGTGGGAGGGACCCAATGGGAGATGACTGAATCATGAGGGTGGGTCTTTCCCATGCTGTTCTAGTGATAGCGAATGGGTCTCACAAGATCTGATGGTTTTAAAAATGGGAGGTTCTCTGCACAAGCTGTCTGCCTGTCGCCATCCACCTAAGATGTGACTTGCTCCTTCTCACCTTCTGCCATGATTGTGAAGCTTCCCCAGACACGTGGAGCTGTGAGTTCTTGCTTAAACCTCTTTCCTTTGTAAATTGCTCAGTCTTGGGTATGTCTTTATCAGCAGCATGAAAACGGACTAATACACTAATGTTGTTTGGTTTACATTATATAGGTCAGTCATTTTCAAAGGGTGGTGCCCATCTCTGCAGCATCAGCATCACCTGGGAACTTTTTTTTTTTTTACTTAAGTTTTAGGGTACATGTGCACAATGTGCAGGTTTGTTACATATGTATCCATGTGCCATGTTGGTGTGCTGCACCTATCAACTCGTCATTTAGCATTAGGTAGATCTCCTAGTGCTGTCCCTCCCCACTCACCCCACCCCACAACAGTTCCCGGTGTGTGATGTTCCCCTTGCTGTGTCCATGTGTTCTCATTGTTCAATTCCCACCTATGAGTGAGAACATGCAGTGTTTGGTTTTTTGTCCTTGCGATAGTTTACTGAGAATGATGGTTTCCAGTTTCATCCAAGTCCCTACAAAGGACATGAACTCATCATTTTTTATGGCTGCATAGTATTCCATGGTGTATATGTGCCACATTTTCTTAATCTAGTCTATTGTTTTTGGACATTTGGGCTGGTTCCAAGTCTTTGCTATTGTGAATAGTGCCTCAATAAACATACGTGTGCATGTGTCTTTATAGCAGCATGATTTATAGTCCTTTGGGTATATACCAAGTAATGGGATGGCTGGGTCAAATGGTATTTCTAGTTCTAGATCCCTGAGGAATCGCCACACAGACTTCCACAATGGTTGAACTAGTTTACAGTCCCACCAACAGTATAAAAGTGTTCCTATTTCTCCACATCCTCTCCAGCACCTCTTGTTTCCTGACTTTTTAATGATGGCCATTCTAACTGGTGTGAGATGGTATCTCATTGTGGTTTTGATTTGCATTTCTCTGATGGCCAGTGATGATGAGCATTTTTTCATGTGTTTTTTGGCTGCATAAATGTCTTCTTTTGAGAATTGTCTGTTCATGTCCTTTGCCCACTTTTTGATGGGGTTTTTTGTTTTTTTCTTGTAAATTTGTTTGAGTTCATTGTAGATTCTGGATATTAGCCCTTTGTCAGATGAGTAGATTGCAAAAATTTTCTCCCATTTTGTAGGTTGCCTGTTCACTCTGATGGTAGTTTCTTTTGCTGTGCAGAAGCTCTTTAGTTTAATTAGATCCCATTTGTCAATTTTGGCTTTTGTTGCCATTGCTTTTTGTGTTTTAGACATGAAGTCCTTGCCCATGCCTATGTCCTGAATGGTATTGCCTAGGTTTTCTTCTAGGGTTTTTATGATTTTAGGTCTAACTTGTAAGACTTTAATCCATCTTGAATTAATTTTTGTATAAGCTGTAAGGAAGGGATCCAGTTTCAGCTTTCTACATATGGCTAGCCAGTTTTCCCAGCACCATTTATTAAATAGGGAATCCTTATCCCATTGCTTGTTTTTGTCAGGTTTGTCAAACATCAGATAGTTGTAGATATGCGGCATTATTTCTGAGGGCTCTGTGCTGTTCCATTGATCTATGTCTCTGTTTTGGTACCAGTACCCTGCTGTTTTGGTTAATGTAGCCTTGCAATATAGTTTGAAGTCAGGTAGCGTGATGCCTCCAGCTTTGTTCTTTTGGGTTAGGATTGACTTGGCGATGTGGGTGCTTTTTTGGTTCCACATGAACTTTAAAGTAGTTTTTTCCAATTCTGTGAAGAAAGTCATTGGTAGCTTGATGGGGATGGCATTGAATCTATAAATTACCTTGGGCAGTATGGCCATTTTCACGATATTGATTCTTCCAACCCAAGAGCATGGAATGTTCTTCCATTTGTTTGTATCCTCTTTTATTTCATGGAGCAGTGGTTTGTAGTTCTCCTGGAAGAGGTCCTTCACATCCCTTTTAAGTTGGATTCCTAGGTATTTTATTCTCTTTGAAGCAATTGTGAATGGGAGTTCACTCACGATTTGGCTCTCTGTTTGTCTGTGATTGGTGTACAAGAATGCTTGTGATTTTTGTACATTGATTTTATATCCTGAGACTTTGCTGAAGTTGCTTATCAGCTTAAGGAGATTTTGGGCTGAGACAATGGGGTTTTCCAGATATACAATCATGTCATCTGCAAACAGGGACAATTTGACTTCCTCTTTTCCTAACTGAATACCCTTTATTTCCTTCTCTTGCCTGAATGCTCTAGCCAGAACTTCCAATACTATGTTGAACAGGAGTGGTGAGAGAGAGCATCCCTGTCTTGTGCCAGTTTTCAAAGGGAATGCTTCCAGTTTTTGCCCATTCAGTATGATATTGGCTGTGGGTTTGTCATAGATAGCTCTTATTATTTTGAGATACGTCCCATCAATACCTAATTTATTGAGAGTTTTTAGCATGAAGGGTTGTTGAATTTTGTCAAAGGCCTTTTCTGCATCTATTGCGATAATCATGTGGTTTTTGTCTTTGTTGTTTATATGCTGGATTACCTTTATTGATTCTCATATGTTGAACCAGCCTTGCATCCCAGGGATGAAGCCCACTTGTTCATGGTGGATAAGCTTTTTGATGTGCTGCTGGATTTGGTTTGCCAGTATTTAATTGAGGATTTTTGCATCAATGCTCATCAAGGATTTAGTCTGAAATTCTCTTTTTTGGTTGTTTCTCTGTCAGGCTTTGGATGATGCTGGCCTCATAAAATGTGTTAGGGAGGATTCCCTCTTTTTCTGTTGATTAGAATAGTTTCAGAAGGAATGATACCAGTTCCTCCTTATACCTCTGGTAGAATTTGGCTGTGAATCCATCAGGTCCTGGACTCTTTTTCATTGGTAAGCTGTTGATTATTGCCACAATTTCAGAGCCTGTTATTGGTCTATTCAGAGATTCAACTTCTTCCTGGTTTGGTCTTGGGAGGATGTATTTGTCAAGGAATTTATCCATTTCTTCTAGATTTTCTAGTTTATTTGCGTAGAGGTGTTTGTAGTATTCTCTGATGGTAGGTTGCATTTCTGTGGGATGGGTGGTGATATCCCCTTTTTCATTTTTTATTGTGTCTATTTGATTCTTCTCTCTTTTCTTCTTTATTAGTCTTGCTAGCGGTCCATCAATTTTGTTGATCTTTTCAAAAAACCAGCTCCTGGATTATTAATTTTTTGAAGGGTTTTTTGTGTCTCTATTTCCTTCAGTTCTGCTCTGATTTTAGTTATTTCTTGCCTTCTGCTAGCTTTTGAATGTATTTGCTCTTGCTTTTCTAGTTCTTTTAATTGTGATGTTAGGGTGTCAATTTTGGATCTTTCCTGCTTTCTCTTGTGGGCATTTAGTGCTATAAATTTCCCTCTACACACTGCTTTGAATGTGTCCCAGAGATTCTGGTATGTTGTGTCTTTGTTCTCGTTGGTTTCAAAGAACATCTTTATTTCTGCCTTCATTTCATTATGTACCCAATAGTCATTCAGGAACAGGTTGTTCAGTTTCCATGTAGTTGAGCAGTTTTGAGTGAGTTTCTTAATCCTGAGTTCTAGTTTGATTGCACTGTGGTCTGAGAGACAGTTTATTATAATTTCTATTCTTTTACATTTGCTGAGGAGAGCTTTACTTCCAACTATGTGGTCAATTTTGGAATAGGTGTGGTGTGGTGCTGAAAAAAAATGTATATTCTGTTGATTTGGGGTGGAGAGTTCCGTAGATATCTATTAGGTCCACTTTGTGCAGAGCTGAGTTCAATTCCTGGGTATCCTTATTAACTTTCTGTCTTGTTGATCAGTCTAATGTTGACAGTGGAGTGTAAAAATCTCCCATTATTATTGTGTGGGAGTCTAAGTAAGTCTCTTTGTAGGTCACTGAGGACTTGCTTTATTAATCTGGGTGCTCCTGCATTGGGTGCATATATATTTACGATAGTTAGCTCTTCTTGTTGAATTGATCCCTTTACCATTATGCAATGGCCTTCTTTTTCTCTTTTGATCTTTGTTGGTTTAAAGTCTATTTTATTAGAGACTAGGATTTCAACCCCTGCCTTTTTTTGTTTTCCATTTGCTTGGTAGATCTTCCTCCATCCCTTTATTTGTGTCTGTATGTATCTCTGCACGTGAGATGGGTTTCCTGAATACAGCACACTGATGGGTCTTGGATCCTTATCCAATTTGCCTGTCTGTGTCTTTTAATTGGAGCATTTAGCCCATTTACATTTAAAGTTAATATTGTTATGTGTGAATTTTATCCTGTCATTATGATATTAGCTGGTTATTTTGCTCGTTAGTTGATGCAGTTTCTTCCTAGCCTTGATGGCCTTTACAATTTGGCATATTTTTTCAGTGGCTGGTACCAGTTTTTCCTTTCCATGTTTAGTGGTTCCTTCAGGAGCTCTTTTAGGGCAGGCCTGGTGGTGACAAAATCTCTCAGCATTTGCTTGCCTGTAAAGGATTTTATTTCTCCTTCACTTATGAAGCTTAGTTTGGCTGGATATGAAATTCCAGATTGCAAATTCTTTTCTTTATGAATTTTGAATATTGGCCCCCACTCTCTTCTGGCTTGTTGAGTTTCTGCTGAGAGATCAGCTGTTAGTCTGATGGGCTTCCCTTTGTGGGTAACCCGACCTTTCTCTCTGGCTGCCCTTAACATTTTTTCCTTCTTTTCAACTTTGGTGAATCTGACAATTATGTGTCTTGGAGTTGCTCTTCTCGAGGAGTATCTTTATGGCATTCTCTGTATTTCCTGAATCTGAATGTTGGCCTGCCTTGCTAGATTGGGGAAGTTCTCCTGGATAATATCTTGTAGAGTGTTTTCCAACTTGGTTCCATTCTCCCCATCACTTTCAGGTACACCAATCAGACGTAGGTTTGGTCTTTTCACATAGTCCCATATTTCTTGGAGGCTTTGTTCATTTTTTTTTATTCTTTTTTCTTTAAACTTCCCTTCTCACTTCATTTCATTCATTTCATCTTCCATCACTGACACCCTTTCTTCCAGTTGATCGCATTGGCTACTGAGGCTTCTGTATTCTTCACGTAATTCTCAAAGCTTGGCTTTCAGCTCCATCAGCTCCTTTAAGCACTTCTCTGCATTGATTATTTTAGTTATACATTTGTCTAATTTTTTTTTTCAATGTTTTTAACTTCTTTGCCATTGGTTTGAATTTCTTCCTGTAGCTCGGAGTAGTTTGATTGTCTGAAGCCTTCTTCTCTCAACTCATCAAAGTCATTCTCTGTCCAGCTTTATTACACTGCTGGCGAGGAAATGCGTTTCTTTGGAGGAGGAGAGGTGCTCTGATTTTTAGAGTTTCCGGTTTTTCTGCTCTGTTTTTTCCCCATCTTTGTGGTCTTATCTACTTTTGGTCTTTGATGATGGTGATGTACAGATGAGTTTTTGGTGTGGGTGTCCTTTCTGTTCATTAGTTTTCCTTCTACCAGACAGGACCCTCAGCTGCAGGTCTGTTGGAGTTTGCTAGATGTCCACTCCAGACCCTGTTTGCCTGGGTGTCAGCAGCAGTGGCTGCAGAACAGCAGATTTTCGTGAACCAGAAATTCAGCTGTCTGATAGTTCCTCTGGAAGTTTTGTCTCAGAGGAGTGCCTGGCTGAGTGAGGTGTCAGTCTGTCCCTACTGGGGGTTGCCTCCCAGTCAGGCTCCTCAGGGGTCAGGGACCCACTTTAAGAGGCAGTCTGCCCGTTCTCAGATCTCCAGCTGCAGGCTGGGAGAACCACTGCTCTTCAAAGCTGTCTGACAGGGACATTTAAGTCTGCAGAGGTTACTGCTGACTTTTTGTTTGTCTGTGCTCTGCCCCCAGAGGTGGAGCCTACAGAGGCAGGCAGACCTCCTTGAGCTGTGGTGGTCTCCACCCAGTTCAAGCTTCCTGGCTGGTTTGTTTACCTAAGCAAGCTTGGGCAATGGCGGGCACCCCTCCCCCAGCCTGGCTGTGGCATTGCAGTTTGATCTCAGACTGCTGTGCTAGCAATCAGCAAGACTCCGTGGGCGTAGGACCCTCTGAGCCAGGTGCGGGACACAATCTCCTGGTGTGCCATTTTCCAAGCCTGTTGGAAAAGCGCAGTATTAGGGTGGCAGTGACCCGATTTTCCAGGTGCCGTCCATCACCCATTTCTTTGACTAGGAAAGGGAACTCCCTGACCCCTTGTGCTTCCCGAGTGAGGCAATGCCTCACCCTGCTTTGGCTCTGCTCACGCATAGGGCGCTAAAGCAACTGTCCTGTACCCACTGTTTGGCACTCCCTAGTGAGATGAACCCGGTACCTCAGATGGAAATGCAGAAATCACCTGTCTTCTGTGTTGCTCACGCTGGGAGCTGTAGACTGGAGCTGTTCCTATTTGGCCATCTTGGCTCCACCCCTACCTGGGAACTTGTTAGAAAAATACATTCTTGGGCAACTTAGTCTTCTAGAATCAGAAACTCTGGGCACAAGGCCCAGCAATCTGTGTTTTTCAAAGTCCTCCATGTGAGTCTAATATGGGTTCAAGTTTGAGACCACTCATCTAGGTAAACTCTCATATACTCAGTGTGTGTTATAAGTAGAGATTGCTATTTAATAAAGCATCCATTATTTTAAAAGACAGGGAATACAATATTTTTTGGAGAGTGTTCTTATGGAAAATAGCAAATAAAAAGATGAGCAAAGCATATTTTCCATGCTAGATTGTTATTTTTACATTTTGCACTGGAATAATAGACACGGCTGCTATGTCTGTGCTACTTCGTCTTCTGAACTATGCCAGCTAAAAGAAGGACAAATTATCCAAGCCAGATGAATAAGAGTTCTTACCTAGGATTCTCCTTGTGGAAACTGGAATGGGACATTCTCTTTCCCCATTGATTTCTTGAACTAAAGGGATCTGATCTGAGAATTGCCTTCAGCCATGTTCTTGTTAGGAATTTTATTTATAATATTGATGGCCCCAAATCTCTGTCTCTGATGCAGACTTCTTTAAACACTAGACTCCAATGGCTACAATCTACTTATCTCTCCCTTTATGGTTGATGAGGATGTTGAACTGGATTCTTGATTTCTCCCAATAGTGCTCTTTAAACCTTCTCCTCCTCCAGTTTTTCCAATATCAGTAAATAGCTCAACTAACCACACATCTACTCCCTCTGCTCAGGGAAATATCCTTTGAATTGCATTGCTTATTTCTGTCAGTGCTCATATTAAATCCATTCATAAGTCTCTTTGGCTCTACTTTCAAAACATAACCTGAGTTGAGTAATTTCTTGCCAACTTTACAGTTTTTACCTGAATCCACACCACTGTAGTTTCTCCCTAGGACTGAAGTATCTACCCCTAATGCTTGACTTCTTACAGACTGTACTCCACTAGAAAGATATTTTTAAAGCTTATACCTGAGCTTTTCATTTTCTGCTTAAATGTTTCCAATGACTTCCTCTTAAAACTAAAATAAAGCCTAGACTTCTTACCATAAGCTAGGAAACCCTAGATAATAGGTTCTTGTCTATTCAACAACTACATCCTACGTTCCCCATAGATCTTTTTGCTTCACCCATATGAGCCTTGTCTCTGCCCTTCAAATACACTAAGGTCATTTTCACTTTTTTAGGGTCTTTATATTTGTGGATCCTTCTTTCTGGAATGTTCTTGCCACAGAGCTCTGAATGACTGCTTCTACGTAATGCTCCAGATCTCAAGTCAAGTATCATCTCTTTAAGGAAGGCTCTCCTGATCACCTTAATTAAAGTATTCCATTGCCTCCCTCTAGCCTTAGTCCCTTACTTTATCCTACATTGCTTTTTTATGAAATATTTTACTATTTGAAATTAGATTATGTATAAATTTATTTTTAGTTTAAATTCTGCCTTTACTCTCTAGAAAAGGGTACAAAGTGTTATATACTTGTGCACAGAATTGGCCTGACTTGATTACCACTCTATGCAGACCTTAATACAGTGCTTCATACATAAGTAGTTGCTCACTAAATGTTTGTTTACAGAATTAATTAAATGAATCAATGAGACAAACCCAAATGCAGTAAGAAGTATCAAGTTTACGCAGAGAGTGAGAACGAATCTTGATCTCATTCAAGCTCTTGAATATATTCTATACAGGGCCTTCCCTATTCTTCCCCTTTCCATATTTTGACCGTGTCAACCAGTAATGCAAACACACAAGCAAAAAGGCATGATTTGGTTTGAATTGGTTTCCTACCTCTTATAATAGAAAAATGTAAGACTGACAAAATTGCTTACTCCATGTGAACATTTTAAGGGCAAAGCTACCTAAATTGGCTCCTTCTTACATGGATAAATTCCTTGTAATCCTTACACATCTAGAAAACTGATTAATAGAAATTGTTATTACATATGATTAGAGGAGGACTTAGTCAAAGCAGTATAGAAATGATCAGCCCTGGGCTCTGTCTGTGTAAAGAGAAATGGAGGATTAGCTATGGTCTGCTCATCTGGGCCAGTAACTTGGAGCCAAATTCGTATTATTATGCAGCAACTGGTTATTGAGATTGCCAGAAGAACTTTTTCCAAAACAACTGGACTGAATAAATATTATCTTCAAGTGGCCACACACAGTCAGGGTCTTGGCAACCTTTTCAAAATGAATATATTTTACTCTGTCATAAAATTATTGGATTCACAGTAATATTTTTTGTCTGAATGGGATTATAGAAGTAAAGCAATATCTGAGTCATTTTAGATTAAATCACTTTATATTCTTATACTGTACTGTACTGTAAAAGACACTCAGGGCCTCCTATTCACACAGCCCCCTCCAAACACATTGTCTTAGCCGTGCTCAATTACCAAAGTTTGCTGAAATCCCAGTGCCTCTGACCTCTTACTGCCCTCACTGTGTGGAATGTCCTTCTATCTTTTTTATTCATGGGCATTTCCTGCTCATCCCTCAAGCTTTGGCTTAAATAGCACTTCTTCTGAAAGGCCTTTCTTATTCACCCTAACTAGATCTCCCTGTTATTGTTTGCTTTTGCTGCATCATTCTTTTCTTCATAGAATTTGCCACAATTTATAATTATTAGATTTACTTGTCTGTGTACTTGATCTTTTATTTTCTACTAGTATGAAAGGTCATTGAGTACAGCAAGACTATTTCTATTTATTTATTATTCCATCCCCAATACATCTCACACATCTCATAACAGACCACAAGAAATAGGTGTCTAACGAATCATTGAAACCAACCCAGTCAAAACAGGATCAGAGAATGAATTATGTAAATGATATGGAGTCTGGATCCCCTTAAAGAGCCCCCACCCAAAACTATGCTTCTGTGTGAAAGATTTGCTATGAAGTGGTGCCAACATGAAAGGGAACCACTCTTCAGTAAGGAGCATGGGAGCAGTCCTTGTGACCTCTGCTCTGCTTAACTGAGGGTGACTGACAATGATGAGAGTATCAAGATTGCATATTATAAGGATATTTATCTTAGGAAATCAATAAACTCTTCTCTTTTCTTGTCCTGGCTGCTAAGAGCCATTTTCAGCTAAGTAGCCATTTACAACAGTGTCTTGCTTCCTCCAGGGGTTAAATTTCAAGGTTTATCAACAAGTACGCTATCAATAAAGTAAGCTTTTATAACCAGATTGGCTGTGTCACTCTGGACAAGTTTTATAACCTCTTTAAATTTCAGTTCTCACACCGGTACAATGAGGGGAAAGAAGAGTTTCTACTTTATAGAGTCGTGAGGATGAAATGAACAATTAAACACAAAGAACTTAGAACATTACTTGGTTCATAGTAAGCACTCCTCTCTTTATCTGATTCTAAACGCTCTCCCTGGCTGTTCTCATCCAGTCCCATGGCCCTCAGCATTATCTCTGTGTTGATAAGGAGCAGACCTGTCCCCTGAACTCCAGATTCATATGCTCAGCTACTAGGGCACCTAATTAATAGTCATCTCAGAATTCACATATTCAAAACTGAGCTATTGACTCCTTCACCTTTTCCTCCAACACTAGCAATCCTCACAGTCTTCCTCATCTCCATAAATGGCAGTTTCACTTTAGTTTCTCAAGCCAAAACTTTGCATTCACCCTTAGTTCATCTTTATCTCACTCTCCACATGCATTCCATAGGCAAATCTATTGATTTTTCCTTTGAAATATATCCAGAACCTGACCACTCTTCTTCACCTCCATTGCTACAGCTAGTGGAAAAGCCTCCATCAACTTACCTTTGTATTATCATTAGTAGGCTTTTTATTTATCTCCTGCTTCCACTCTTGTTCTCTCTAGCTAGTTCTATACAAGATAACCTATGTGATATTTTAACTGAGTTAAATTGCATCAATTCTTTGCTCAAATCTGCCCAATGCGCAATGATTTCTCAGATCACTCAGACTAAAATCCCAACTTGTCACTGGTTTACCAGACCCCACATAATTTGTCTTCTGTCACTTCTCTGACCTCAAGTCCTTCTACAGTCTCCTCATCTTGCTACACTAGTCACGCTAGCCTCCTTGCTGTTCTGAAAACACACAAAGCAAGCTTGTGACTCAGGGCTTCCTTATGTGCTCTTCCCTCTGTCTCAATGCCTTTCCCCCTGCTTCTCAATTTCCCCTTCAGCTCTCCCTAAATGCCACCTTATTGGGGAGGCTTTTTCTAACCCTCTTGTGTAAACTAGCCCCCATTTACACCCAATTCCAGATTAGGTTTCTTCATAGCACTTATTGCCACCTGGAGGATTTTATACTTTGCTTTTGACATCTCCCTTCTAAGGCATAAAATTTGCAAGAGCAAAGATTTAGTTTTGTTCACTGTAATTTCCCTAGCATCTAGAACAGTGTCTGGCATATGGTAGAACCTAAGTAAATATTTGTTAAGTAGGTATGTGAAGAAAAAAATTATTATTACCTCTTTGTTAACAAATACTTTATCTATTAACTGAAGCATTCCAGACATCAGAAAGAAGTCTGAGGAAAGTATTCAGGGGAAATGAAAAGTCTCCTGAACATTTCTGAAATTTTACTAAAAGAAAAACAAAATAATCTGTCCTGGGTTTAATTAGACCTCCCCCCCATATATTTGTCCCAGTACTGTCTTATAAGGACTATCCAAATTCGAATTCTCTGGACATAGAAGATGGCATACAACTACACACACACACACGAGTGCATGTAAAACTGATGAAATCTGAATGAAGTCTGTGGATTGTACCAATGTCAGTTTTCTGGTTTGGGTTTTATACTATAGTTATATCATATGTTACCACTGGGTGAAAGCTACATAGTATCATACTGTAAATTTTGTTCAAATTCCCATTATTCGATAATTATTTCAAAATTAAAAAGTTGTTTGTTTGTTTGTTTGTTTTTTAGTGAATGAATTTTATTTTATTTTATTTTATTTTATTATACTTTAGGTTTTAGGGTACATGTGCACAATGTGCAGGTTTGTTACATATGTATCCATGTGCCATGTTGATTTCCTGCACCCATTAGCTCGTCATTTAGCATTAGGTATATCTCCTAATGCTGTCCCCGCCCCCCCACCCCCCACCCCACAACAGTACCCGGAATGTGATGTTCCCCTTCCTGTGTCCATGAGTTCTCATTGTTCAATTCCCACCTATGAGTGAGAACATGCGGTGTTTGGTTTTTTGTCCTTGCGATAGTTTACTGAGAATGATGTTTTCCAGTTTCATCCATGTCCCTACAAAGGACACGAACTCATCATTTTTTACGGCTGCAGTGCCACATTTTCTTAATCCAGTCTATTGTTGTTGGACATTTGGGTTGGTTCCAAGTCTTTGCTATTGTGAATAGTGCCGCAATAAACATACGTGTGCATGTGTCTTTATAGCAGCATGATTTATACTCCTTTGGGTATATACCCAGTAATGGGATGGCTGGGTCAAATGGTATTTCTAGTTCTAGATCCCTGAGGAATCGCCACACTGACTTCCACAATGGTTGAACTAGTTTACAGTCCCACCAACAGTGTAAAAGTGTTCCTATTTCTCCACATCCTCTCCAGCACCTGTTGTTTCCTGATTTTTTAATGATGGCCATTCTAACTGGTGTGAGGTGGTATCTCACTGTGGTTTTGATTTGCATTTCTCTGATGGCCAGTGATGATGAGCATTTCTTCATGTGTTTTCTGGCTGCATAAATGTCTTCTTTTGAGAAGTGTCTGTTCATGTCCTTTGCCCACTTTTTGATGGGGTTGTTTGTTTTTTTCTTGTAAATTTGTTTGAGTTCATTGTAGATTCTGGATATTAGCCCTTTGTCAGATGAGTAGGTTGTTGCAAGGCTTCTTGATTCTCAGCACCAAATGGCAGTCAATATATATGGGGCTCCAAACAGATTCTTAGATATTAGAAACAAGATCAGAAAACTCCATTTTAAGTTCAAACATCACCTACGTTGGGAACTAATCAGATAACAACATTGCCCTCTGAAACTGGAGCTAACTGAAATCAATGTGAAAGAAGTAAGCCCTAGTGAACTCCAGGAACATAACTCTCAGAAATGGTCCTGGTTATTTTTACAAATTTAGGGCTAAGGTTCTCAATGTCTGTTCTGAAGAAGAATATCCATTCCATAAGAATTTGAGTGGAAAAAACAAAACTAAGAACCAGGAGGCACAATGGCTTAGTTTTAAAATAAATTGGGGAGCTTGTGTGTTTTAACTTTCTCCTCTTAGAGTCTCACATAGCATTATCATGGCAAAGGCTTTGAGAAGTCCTTAAGTAAAACTTTATTTATCCCAGCACTTGCCATACTCACTGAACCACTAGAGATGATGGTATATTTTATAGCTCGTCTCAGAAAAATAGGGTAGGGTTTTCATAATAAAGGAGGTGATGTAATTAATTATGATATATCTAAGTCTGTATTGTCACAAGAGACCTGGAAGAATAACATGCCACTCTTCATAGGTGTTGAGGCTATTGTTCTAATAGCTGGTACCAGGTTATCTTATCAGAAATAGTTTGAACACAGACAGTGAAAGTATTTTGAAGACACTGCCACTTGAATTTTAAAATGGGGTTGCTTTGCCTTTAGTTTTAATCACACTGACTCACTTCCTGATATGATTTTCTCTCCAGAGTACACCAGACAGAGGTCTCCCATTCAAATGAATTATAATATTCATCTTGCTAGATAAACAATTCCCAGTATAAATTTTCAGTTAATAAATCACTACCTTGTGAATTGAGTTAATGAATTTCCCCAGAACTTGATCAGTTTTTGATGAAGTTATAAACTCTAATTTCTTAAAGTGCCAATGTTGAGAGGGATGAGGCTCTGGAGACAATATAATCCATCTTCCCTCATCCTAATCACCCCTACCAATGACACTGTCATCAAAGTCCCCAATATCAAGTGGCCGTGCCTTTGTCACTTAGCTACACTTTTGAATAAATAATGCCCAAATAAGTATCTCATGTGTTTTACTAGTGATTATCTACTTCTAATATTTTTAATTGTGTCTACTTTAACCAAAGTTCATCATATGCCTAGGAGCAACTTTTATAAGTGACTTGGCTTATGTAAGTCCACCTTTACACTTCTATTGAATTTCAATATGGAAATGTGGTATGCAGGCATACAAAAACATCTATATGCATTGTTTAAGGGGGTCAAATTGACCAAGCATTCTGGCTTTGGGTTTTTTTCAGAGAACCTGGGCTGAGATCTACTCATTGGAATGCATAGTTGCTTACCTTCCCAGATTTTTCACCAGCTCTGCCTGTGAGTTGGAAAACTTGGCCCCTGTTCCCCATTGTTGCCATAGCCTGCTGTCTCTGCCAAAGTTTAGACAATGATTCCAAAGCTTGACTACTTTGGTTGGTTCTGACATTTACATTTATCTAATTTGTTGGGATTCCATAGGCAGTCAGCATACTCCTGCTATTTCATGATTCACAAGATTCTAAAATGAATAATTGCAGGTTGATAAACTGTTACTGTAATATCATTTGGTCTATTTTACAGGTGTAGCCATCGACAGAATAGTTATTTGCATTTGAAGTGCTGTTCAGGGCACATAGATTATTAGATAGTAATATCATAATAGAAGTAACATTTTACTTGCTAAAATAAAATTATCTGTTTCCAGGAAGTGTTTGGATTTTGTTTTATTTATTTATTTATTTTGAGACAGCAACTCACTCTGTCAGGCTGTCTGTCACGTAGTGGCATGACCATAGCTCATTCCATCCTCAAACTCCTGGGCTCAAGCAATCCTCCTGTCTCAGCTTCCCAAGTAGCTGGGACTATGGGTACACACAACTTTGCCCAGCTAATTTTTTTATTTTTAAAAGTTTTTTGTAGAGGCAGAGGCTCACTATGTTGCTTAGGCTGCTCTTGAACTCCTGGCCTCAAGCAATCCTTCTACCACAGCGTCTCAATGCCAGGAAGTATTTTGAAATAATTTAAATTTAAATTTATTATGGCAAAATAAGTCATTTTAATTAATGATAGTATAGGTAGCCTGAATATTTGCCAATGTTCCAATAAGATTATGTGAATCAGTTACATTTTTTTAAGTTTCAAAGTGTTTGTTTCATATTAGGTCAGTTCTATAAATTTTTTTGACTTTGTGAGCATCTGGGAGAATTTGATCTTTGGTCTGAAAGACTTGGCCTTGACCCCAACAGTTCTACTCCCATACATGGTTTAGAACATGCATTGCATCCATGAAGTAGTGTTACAAAATGAAGCTGAAAACATGTAAGTGGAGAGCCCTGTGTGAAAATTTATGTGCCATTCATCCTACCACATGTCACTTCTCTATTAGCTCTGGTCACTGTCAAAAATTATAGGCAAAGTCAGCCCTCTTTGCAGACTAGTGTTCTCATCCCTGTACTTGGCCATGCTTCCTCTCTCCTGACACAATCTCTTAAGGCTCCCTTGTCGCTAGTCTGTCTTTTATTTGAGACCCTCTGAAATCCCAGGCACATGGTAAAATTAAAAATTCACTTTAATCCATACTTGGTCACAGAACTTTCCTTCTACCTCCTGCCATAACCAAGACTTGGCCTTTCATGGAGGATGCAGTGTATGAGGTGTCTCCTGAGAATTTCTCAGGAAGAGCTGCTCATTTCCTAAGAAACAAACCTCATACCTTGAGGTCAGAGAGTGGAGCCTGCCTCTACACTAACCTCCAGCTCTTGAGTAAGCATCTCAGCTCTTAAGGGGACCAAGTCACAATGACAATGTCCTCTGCATCCTCCCCTCCAAGTTGCCTTCTGTTGATTTTCTGATCAGTTCACAGCATCCCCTGAAACTGCATCTGCAGGGAGAACCAGGCTGGCTAAGCACAGCAAGGGAGGGAAGCAGTGACCTTGGTGACAGTTTGGCTTTACTCACTTGCCTATTGTTCTCTAATTCTTGACTCTGTGGTTCTTGATGGCAGGTGCTTTGCCTAATTTGTCTTATTTCTCCACTGATTAGCATAGTGCCTGGCACTTAAACAGTGCTTGATAAGGGGTTGTTGGGAGGATTAATTAATTATGGAATGATATCACTATATGATATAGTAGCTCACTTTTTAGGAGTTCTTACTACATTGCAGGCTCCATCCTAAGCAATTTACATACATTGGCTCCTTTAAATCTCCATACCAACTGTAGTCAAATGTTATTATTGCAAATTAGGAAATTTAGAGTTCATGAAACTTACTTCACTCAGGTCACACCATTCATACATAGTGAAACTGGGATTTGAACCAAGGTGGTTTGCTTTCAGAGCTCAAAATCTTTGCTTTTCTTCCCTTTTTTTGACAGGGTCTCACTCTGTCACCCAGGCTGGAGTGCAGTGGTGGGATCACTGCAGGTTTTGTCTCCCAGGCTCAAGCTGTCCTCTCACCTTAGACTAAGGAGTATCTGGGACTACAGGTGCACGCCATCATGCCCAGCTAATATTTTATATTTTTTGTGGAGACAAGGTTTCACCATGTTGCTTAGGCTGGTCTCAAACTTCTGAGCAGAGCTCACAATCTTAATACCCTAAAACTTTTGGTGTGGCCAGCACAGTTAATGAAAACCAAATTCATACTGAATAGAGTCCCACCTTTTCTTTCTCACTGAGGACTGTTCTGTAGTGGTTGAAGCAGGCATCCCACAAAAGCTTTGCTAGTATCTTGATGTGGTGATGACCAGTACTGTGGTCCCACAGGAAGGAGTCACCACTTTCAGGATCAGGGGACAAAAAATAGCCAGAGTAGCCTCCATGATGGTACTTAAGGCTATTTCTACTCATCAAAGCCTGGAAAAGAAGGAGGAGTGATTGAGGAAGGAGAAAAGAAATTGGAAAACAAAAAAGACAAACCACCAAAGCAAATAATACAGGAAATATTTACATGTAGGGGGATCAGCTGAGGAGAAAGTTCAAAGAGTTAAAGCTCTCACTGATACCAGAGGAAGAGATGGAAGAGGCAGAGATCAAAGTGAGAGGGGGAGATTCTGAGCCAGATAAGAAGGAACAGAAGGAGGTAGGGCCTGGGTGAATGGGAACCATGTGAGGGCAAACTTTTGTAAATGACAGTGAGGTGCATATGACACTGTTTGAGTTCTAAACTCAGTACATAGTCAAAAATCACCTGGGGTCAGTTTCATCATTGAAAATTCCTAAAAATTCTCCATAAATACAAATAAGGAGTTGTTAGATGTGTTCAATCCTATAGAATCTCATTAATGTAGAATATATATTAGTAATAGAGTAACATATAAAATACAATAAAGCATACATATGAAAATCTTATAAGATTTTTATAGGATGAGACACAGTATGTGTCATTTGAGACATGTTAAAATGTTTGCATGATGAAATGCTACTGTATTTATTTACTGCTTTCTTTGGAAAACTCAAAATACTTACATTTTCATACTCCCATTTGAAAATACCGTTGCCCCCTGAAACATACCTCTTTTGAGAGAAGACAGCCTACACAATATTTGCTTAAAATGTGCTTCACTCTTGACTCATTGGGTAGTAGGAGTTTTGCCACCTGTTATGGAATTAACGTGGTGTTCAGGCCTCCAAGTTGGCAAAAGTGGTGTATCAATGCAAAGGAAGGCTAAGGTTAATAATGAGCTCTTCATGTCATAGAGTATGTATTCAGAATTATTCAGTTCTGAAGTTTGTAAGCTTTGACATTGACATTAATCAACATTGAACTCCAGTATTTAATTTTCAAAACACACACACACGCATACACACACACAGCTAAAATATTATTTGGATTTTTTTTGCAAACCTCTTTCAATATCAGTTTGTTTATTGAAAATTCCTGGAAGCTACAACATGCCATCTGTTTCCTTAACAAATTTTGCCCCCACAATCACAGGCAAGTATAGTTGGTTTTTTTATTCATGAGGTTGCTTAGGAACAATGTGGCTGTATTCACAGGTCGATTATGATTGAATCTCTGATAATGGGCCTGATGCAAGTATTAAAAAAAAAAACTTTCCTAAATTCCCAAAATGACTTGAAAATCAACTTCCAATTCAGAAACATATCCCAGAGCAAACTCCCTATGGCGGCATCTCACACAGGCACAAGCACACGCACACGCATTTAGAATGATGTCTTCTTCAGAATCTATCAACAGCTACATAGCCTGATGGGCATTTTCTTGTCAGTTGGGAAATTTAGCAGTGGGCTCCCTTTGCAGGTGATCTTCAAAAAGCATTAACAGTGTGCTTTTTCAGCCTCGGAAGATTGAACTTACTGTGAAGAGCGCCCCCAAAGAGTCCCCTCAGAAATGGGTTTCTTAAGTGGAAAATGGTTAGACGATCCTTTCACCAACACACCAGGGAAGAGTCAATATTTCAATTCTACTAGCTTCAACGAAAATAAAGAGAGATGTGAACAAACAGTGCAGAGAGTGTCAGAACATACATTCTTGAAGAAAAGTGGCCTCTCTGGAGAAAAAGGAAAAGGAGGAAAGAAAATCCAATGAATAAAAACATTGTAATTTCCATGAGTATTTATTCAGAGAAAAATACTAGTTTGAAAAAAGTGAACCTAGTGGACTTTCTGTAGCATTGTTTTACCAAAGAGTTGGTCAGATCAAACTATTCCATTTAAAATGTCCCCAAAAAAATCTTTTGCAAATTCCCAAAATAAGAAATAGTTTTATGCATAATTTTAAAGCATTTTGCTGGATCTAATATTATTCCAAATATCTGGCACAAAATTAATCTATCAGCAATAAGCATGATACTCAATCTATTCTGAACAATTGGGTGTATCAGATTGCATGCTAAAGCACTGATTGATTGAGAAAAACATATCCTGCTAGCCAATTATGTTTTTTATTTTTAATTTTTATTTATTTATTTATTGAGACAGGGCCTCACTTTTCCCAAGCTGGTGTGCAGTGGAGTGATCAAGATTCACTGTAGCTTTGACTTCCTGGGCTTAAGCAATCCTCTTGCCTCAGCCTTTCAAGTATGTAGGACTACCAGCATGAGCCACTACACCCAGCTAATGTTTTTATTTTTATGTTTTTCTGCAGAGACAAGGTCTTCCTATGTTGCCCAGGCTGGTCTCAAACTATTGGGTCAAGCAATCCTCCCACTTTGGCCTCCCAAATTGTTGGGATTACAGGCATGAGCCACCGTTCCCAGCCTGAAATTTTGGCCTTTAAAACATCAGTTCTGTACAGTTCAGTCAGGGCTTTCTTGTGCCCTAAGCCTTTGACAATATCTGGCTTTCTATTTAAATTTATTTACTTTTCAAAGCTACTTTGAGGACAGACTCTATGCTAGGGACTATGCTAGGTACTCCATATGAGTTCAATTTTCCTAATGGCTCCATGGTACAGTTTATATTAGCCTTCCTATTTACAAATGAGGATACTGACACTCCAGATCTTAGAAACTTTCTTCATATTTGTTTGATTGATTACAAAGTGGATGGTCTTTCCACCACATTACAGAATAATGCATTCATCCACGTGCTTAATAGCCAACAAAAGGTAGTCCTGTGCCCTTTAATATATGAAGCTCAGAAGTTTTCAGTTAAGCATTACAGCTAGAGTGAGTCAATCAAAGTATAATACAGCTCAAGGTAAAAATACATACAGTAACCTACTACATTCTGGAAGCATTTTAGAGTTAGGGCAGGTTGCCAAGTGGAACTGAAATCAGATCAGAGTCTGCCAGGAAATTAGATTCAAGGGTGACTAGCCAAGGGAAGCAGACAAGGGCAGCTTTAATAGCAGCCTAACCCTATTTGAATGTCTCTATATAATGTTGGTCCCCATTACATCCCGTCTGCAAGCTGTAAACTGGGAGGAAGTAGAGGCATGGAAGTTACTCTTCACATGCCAAAAATCTGAATACCCTAAAGTTTGTATTTGCACCCAGCATTATATAACATTCTCAAAGTTACCAAGAATAGGTGTCATCCTATGTTGTTGGGAATCCAAGAAAGAATGAATGTAACTTTGATATTGCAATGCTATTAAAAATGACCCATTGACAAAGTAACTGATCCCAACTGCATTGTTCTATTATTTTTTCTTTTTTGGTTGTTGTTAGTGATGAGTACAGGTGGCAGAGAAGATCCTGTTGTTCAGTCTTAGGCACTACAATTTGATGTGCCAACATTTGAGGGGCTTTTATTTTTAATGTTTTAATTATCTAGTTTGGCCAAGAAACAAAAGATGTTTTACGGTCCCAAAACGATCCCACAAAAGAGGTACGGTGAAAAGTGTCCTGTAGCTTTTTTCATGCCAATCAAAACCCAGGAGTTTTAGCAATGGAGCAGCAGACTGCCTCTTTTCAATATATAAGCGGGTTATACTTCCAAAAGTTAGAGACATTCCCAAAAGTATGGATTCCTAGGCCGTTGTCATCCTGTCATTATGGCCTGAAATGTCTAAAAGGATAGGGAAAGAGTCCTATGCCAGAGTGAAGCCAATTGTACCTATTCTTGATTAAACCATACTCTGTGCTTCTTGAGTGATACAAAAAGGTTACTCTTCCTGTGGGATTATATGTTAATACAAGCAAGCTTTCCATTAGAGGAAATATGAAGAATTCCTTAACCCTTGGCCTTCCCTTGCAACTTCAATTTTCGCTTCTCTGCTATTTTCCCACTAATTCTGTTTGCATCTTGTTAATGGCTTTTATGTATGAGGCCACAAATTCCATTATCATTGAGTCTTCTCATTCTTTAGAGTGGAGCATCTCCCAGGCACACCAAAAGTCCCTTGCTAGAAATGATGGCCACTCATTGTTTTATACTAAATAAATCCTTGCCTTCTAGAAACGAGAAGGAGGGAGTATTAAGGAGGGCTAGGGCACAAATTACTGATTTATCTCATATTCTGTAACAAACACTGGGGATTGTGTCATTGTAAGGAATAAGATCTCAAGGGGACCTTCTAGTTAGCAAGTCAGACAAGTCTGCAGATGTGTCAAAAAATCAATGTGTCCTCTTGGCAGCTATGGCTACCTCAGATTCCATGGGAGCAAAGTAAGTGAAGGGCCACATATAATCATTCTCTCATCCATTCATTTATTCATTCTTTTGTATGTTCATTCAGCACATACTTGTCAAGTGCCTACAGTCTGCCAAGCAATAAGCCATTTTTTGTTTTTGTTTTGTGTTGAGAGGAAAAATTCACAAACTCATAATTCTATACCTTGAAAAACTATTCTTCAAAAGTGAAAAAGAAGTAAAGATTTCTCAGACAAACAAAAATTCAATAAATTTTTGTCAGTAAACTGCCTTGTGAGCAGAGTTAAAAGTTCTTTGGGGAGAAGGAAATAACATAGGTCACAAGCTCATATCTATTTAAAGAAAGGAAGAAATGAGTAAGTGAGAGTACAAAAAACCTTTTATTTTCTAATCCTTTTGTTTTAAAATAGTTTATTCTAATAAAAATTAGTTTGTTCAAAATAATAAAAGCAACAACATATTTGAATATATATTATGTATGTAATATGTATATATGTTTTATGTATAAGTAAAATGAGTGACAGTCATGTAAGGGGCAGGATAGGACACATAGGAATATTTTGTTATTATAAGGCATGTGTACTGCTTTGAAGCAGTATTGTGTGTTATTTGAAAGTAGACTTTAATTGGCTTCTAATGTATATTGGGAATTCTAGGGCAGCCACTAAAAAAGGAAGATAAAGAAGTCTCACTGATATACTAAGAGAAGCAAAAAAAAATGAATCATATAAAGTACTCGATTAAAATCACAAGAGGTAGAAAATGTATGGCAGATAAAAATAGAAGTAAGGAAAAGGGAAAACAAACAAAATAGTAGCACGTGTGATAGTAAATCAACTGTATTAATAATCACTTTAAACATCAGTGGTCTCAATATAACTATTCAGAGACAGAGATTGCAAGGGTTCAAAAATAAGATCCAACTGTATGTTGTTTACAGTAACCCATTTTGAATATCAAGACATATATAGATAAAAAGTAATGGGATGCAGAATGATCATGCTAACTCTAATCAAGAGAAAGTGGAAGTAGCTATATTAATTTCAGACAGAGATAACATCAGAGAGAAAAGTTATCAGAGACAAAGAAGGAATTACATAGCAATAAAGGTCTCAATTCTTTAATTATCCATAACTTTAATGTGCATGTACCTAACAACAAAGCATCCAAATATTAATATGTAAGGCAAAAACTGATAAAACTGCAAAAAGGAATAAATAAATGCACTATTATATTTGAGTACTTTAGCACCCCCTTATCAGAAATGAATAGATCCAAAAAGCAGATAGTTAATAAGGGCATAATTGAACTGAACAGCATCATTAATCAACCGGATATCATTAACACCTACAGACTACTTAACAAAAACAAAATAAACATTCTTCTCAAACTCACAAGGAACATTCACTAAGATATCCCACATCTTAGTCCATAAAATGCATCTTACCAAAATTAAAAATAGGAATTATACAATATCTACTCTCAGACCACAATGAAATTTAACTTAGAAATTGATCACAGACAGATATCTGAAAAATTCTAATATTTGGAGATTAAACAACACACTTGCAAATAACACAAGGTCAAGAAAAAAACTCAAGAAAAAATTTTAAATATATATTTTAAACTAAATAAAAATGAAAATACAATTTATCAAAATTTATGGGATACAGTGAAAGCAATGCATTGGATGCATATATTAGAAAAGAAGGAAGATTGAGCATAAATAACCTAAACTTCCACCTTAGTGAACTAAAAAATGTGCAAATTAATTTTAAAGTAAGTGGAAAAACAGAAATAAGAGTAGAGCAGAAATACATAAAATTGAAAACAGAAACTCAATAGAGGAAATCAACAGAACCAAACACTACTTGAAAAGATCACTAAAATTCATAAGTCTCTGGATAGAGTAAGAAATAAAGAGAGAACACACAAATTACTAATATCAGAAATGGGAAAGGTGGTATCACTACAGATACCATGGATATTAAAAGGATAAAAAATATATTTGGAACAAGACTATGCCCAGAAATTTGAGAACTTAAATGAAATAGATCAATTTCTTGAAAGGCACAATCTGCCAAAACTCACACAAGAAGAAATGGACAATCTTAACAGGCCTATATATATATAAGGAATTAAATAATAATGATTTATTTTTAAAACAGAAAACAGCAGGCCCAGATGGCTTCAGCAGTAATTCTGCCAAATATGTAAAAAATAAATGATATAAATTCTCTACAATCTATATCTTCCAAAATACAGAGGTAAAACTATAAAGACAGTAAAAAATAAATAAAATCAGTGGTTGTCCAGTTTAGGGAGGTGGGAGGGTTGAATAGACAGAACACATGATTTTCAGAGAGGTAAAACTATTCTGTATGATCCTACAGTTGTAGCTGTATATCATCATACACTCGTCCAAACCTATAGAATGCACAGCACCAAGAGTGAAAGCTAATGGAAGTTATGGACTTTGGGTATTAATGATGTGATAATATAGGTCGATTGGTTGTTACAATTATACCACTGTTAGCAATGAATGACTGGCTCAGTAAGTTTCTAATCTGTTCCAGGACAGTAGGAATCCAAAAAGAATCTTCCAAAGTAATGAATTAAATAATTGATTTCAAATAAGTAGGTAAATAAATAAAAACTTACCATAAAGGTGACAGGTTATTTGTTCTATTGGGGAACCTGAAACTATGGTTATGGTGTGAGATGTTGATAGTGGAGAAGACTGTGGGTGTGTGAGGATAGGGAAATATTGGACGTTTCTGCACTTCCTGCTTAATTTCTCTGTGAACCTAAAACTGCTACCAAAAAAAAAAAAATGTATTTTAAAAATAGTTTTTAAAAAGAACAAACGAGAAGGCTCTTCCCTCAAGGAACATACTATCTAATAGGTTTACAGCCTTCTAAACAAGAAATTTAAAAATTGAAATGAAGAAAACATTTTAAAGGAAGTAGAAGATGCTGTCAAAGCACAGAAGAGGAATGTCTAACCAGGATTTTGGGACATGTGTACTCATTACCTACATTGCTGTATTTAAGCAGCAACTGCTATTTGAACAGTCATGCTGGACCACTGGCAACTGATCTCTTCTCTTACCATAGGAAAGTTTGGAAGTACAAATAGCATCCAGAGTTAGTCATGAGACTTCTAGTTCTGGCAAAATGAAGACTAATTATACCAATAAACTCTTCTACTAAAAAACTTAAAAGAGAAAAAAAGTTGGATGAGATAAATTATAAAAAATAAAATCTCAAATGCATTAATCAGAGATTAAAATTATTATCCCTGATTGGTTAAAAAAATCTGAGTTTGGTATTTTCCTGAAGAACATTTACAGGATCTGAACACCTAATCAGGGTCTTGCAAATGTAAATATAAAGCATATAAAGCTAAGTGTGCACCAGTGATGGAAAGTTAAATTGGAGATCTCACATGTTAGAGCTGTGATCTTAAAGGGCATACCTTCAGGTTAAGTGACAAATAGAAATATGTGTCCTCCAAGTAACCACAAGAAAAATGTGTTGTCTTGAAACTTCACATTGAATGATGAAGAAAATAAACCTCTTCTGTGAATTTCAAAAGATATAATGCTTTTTGCAGGTTTGCGTCATGAATTCATACTATCTGGGTAATCTGAAAAAATTAAAACAAGTTTCTTGAGTTAGGGACTAAAGAATTCTTATAAATGAAATTTTATGAAATATAAAGTTATTGATAAAAATAACAAAACACACAATGAAATAAGATACCTTTACAAGGGCTGGTGAAAACAACAGACAGTAAATCTAGACCTAGCAAGATTTTAGATATTGGAGTTATCTGACCCAAAATTTAAATTAACAAATTTGCTTAGTAGACTGACATCAAACAAAAACTTTGAGTAAATGACAAGTTGCTATAAAAATGGCATTCCAATACCAATAATTGAAATAATTAAGAGATCAAATAGAAAATTTAGGTATTAAGATATATAATGAAAATTAAAGCTTCAGTGACTTAGTGAGTTTATTAGGAAACTCTTCTCAGAAGAAGACATAGCTCTTAACCTGTAAGATAGATATGAAGAACCGAGCAAGAATTCAGCATAGATGGATGGATATAAAAAACACAGAAAAGAAGTTAAAAGGCATGAAGAATAGAGATGCAATATCTAACATAAAGTAAATTGTAATTGTATCAGAAGAATAAAGAGGTTGGCAGCACCAATATATAGAGATAATGGCTATAGCGTTGCAAAATATGAATGTATCAGGCTTTAATTATCCATTTTTTTTCTGAAGTGTTTGTTTATACTATTGGAAACCATACCGTGATGAATAGACATATCATATCCAATAGCAATGAATGACTGGCTCAGTAAGTTTCTAATCTGTTCCAGGACAGTAGGAATCCAAAAAGAATCTTTCAAACTAATGAATTAAATAATTGATTTCAAATAAGTAGGTAAATAAATAAAAACTTGCCATAAAGGTGACAGGTTATTTGTTCTATTGGGGAACTTGAAACTATGGTTAAGAAGTCTAAAATGCTATCTTCTAGATTATAGTTATCTATTAAGACTTTGAAGCTACCAACTTTTTAAAGCTTGTTTGTACCTAAAACTGAAAAGGAAGCAGACATTTAATCTTGAGAACAAGGATACTATAAGATTCCCTTTCATTAATGTTCTCATCTTATAACTGTGGAAGTGAACTCAAGTGAGTCAACAATTCCACCAGAAACCTTCCATGCCACTTAAAATATTTGGTTACTATCTAATGCTTTTTTTTCAGGGGGGAAATGGGAAAACATTCATGTGAATCAAGTTTATGCTAATGTTTCTTGCTAGGAGTATGGGCATATGCATCATGCAAAGTTTCTAAAAAGTCAAAGTGGTCTAATTTCTTCTTAACTAGAAAGGGAAATTATGAAGGCAAGCGACTGATAAAAGCATAAATGTTATCACTTTAGCCCTCATATAACTAATACCATCTTATATATATATGCACACAAATACAAAAATTTCAAAAAAATCTGAATGTTTTCATGTGACATTGACAATTTTGCAAATTTTTTTTTTTATATCTCTTTTTTTTTTTATTATACTTTAGGGTTTTAGGGTACATGTGCACAATGTGCAGGTTTGTTACATATGTATCCATGTGCCATGTTGATTTCCTGCACCCATTAACTCGTCATTTAGCATTAGGTGTATCTCCTAATGCTGTCCCTCCCCCCTCCCCCCACCCCACAACAGTCCCCGGAGTGTGATGTTCCCCTTCCTGTGTCCATGAGTTCTCATTGTTCAATTCCCACCTATGAGTGAGAACATGCGGTGTTTGGTTTTTTGTCCTTGCAATAGTTTACTGAGAATGATGTTTTCCAGTTTCATCCATGTCCCTACAAAGGACACGAACTCATCATTTTTTATGGCTGCATAGTATTCCATGGTGTATATGTGCCACATTTTCTTAATCCAGTCTATCGTTGTTGGACATTTGGGTTGGTTCCAACTCTTTGCTATTGTGAATAGTGCTGCAATAAACATACGTGTGCATGTGTCTTTATAGCAGCATGAGAGAAGAAGGCTATAAATTTTGCAAATTTAAAAGTTGAAGATTCTTTTTTAAGCTGTCACCTCTAGTAGCCAAATGAAAATCAGTTTTAGTTTGTTTTCCTCTTTCCCCTTTGCCTGGCATGGCAGTTTTATGGAAGACCCGTGATTTAAAACAAACAAAACAGAAAAGAAGCAAGCAAAAAAAATACAGTCACTTACTGGAAGCTCCTGGGTGAAACAGCCAAGGGTTATATAAACCTTATACTGGAGTGGAATTCAAAGGGATATCAAAGCCAGCAAATTAAATGTGGCTCAAACACACAGAGAACATATTGAGTTAAAGATGTGCTTCTTGTCATTGCAGAGAGCTCAGATCCACTCAGTCAAATACCACAGGAGAAAAAGAAAGAAGAAAGGAGACTCCTGTGGATGCTCAGGTCCATGTAAAAGGGCATGAAAGAACTTCTGGCTTAGGGAAGATGAGATGTAGACCCATTACTTTCTGTTCCTCTTTGTGAAGCACAGCTACAAACTCTGGATATAATGCAAGAGGCAGCCAAAGGGGAACTATGAAAGATGGTAAGAAGAAAACTGGCTTTCAACCCTAGAAAAGGAGGAAATTCACAGCAGAATACAATCTTATGTTCCCTTACCCAACAGAAGACAGAAACTCAGACACAACATTCCACAACCCCTGAACCAGTGACTGAAGGAAGCTCAGTCAGGCTTATTCCTCCCCTGGATAGATTAGGAGAGCTTGTGCTATCAATCAAGGCTAACATAATTGTCAAGAAACATTAATCAAAAGTCCCACAAAAAATAAGTGGCCAAAGTATTCTTCTCTGACATGCCTAAGACTTTTCTCTGCTATTGACAAATATCAAGGTGGTAGGCTATATCAATAAGAGGAACTCAGACACAAAAGTGACCTGGCTCAGGAAACCTTTTCTCTACTGTGGGTCTGAGACTTCCCTCATTTATGTGAACACATCAGGTGGCCCTGCATGAGTAACCACCTACCACCCTCTCAGCCAGCATCAACAAGTACCAGGAAAGCTTCAGTAGCAAGGATAAACCAAGCACAGCAAAATAACACTGCAATAACTTTGACAATTAAAGTGTTTTTGGAACCACACTGCATAAAAATAGTCCAGGACCTGTATGTGAACTTGAAACAGCATGACTACTTGCTAAAATAAGATTTGAATGAGACCTTGAGTATTCTAACATAACAAACAAAATGACCAGGATGCCAAAGAAAACCATCTGTCATACCAAAAACAAAAACAAAAACAAAACAAAACAGAAAACCACAACTGAATGAATAAAGGCAATTGACTGATGGCAATACTGAGATGAATCATATCTTGAAAAGCATTTTAAATCAGTCATCATAAAAATGACTAAGAAATTCCATTAAAATAAATTCCATTAAAAAAACAGAAATTAGAAAATAAAAAGAAGCTGCATATAAAGAACCAATGGAAATTGTAAAACTGAAAAATACTCTAATAGAAATTAAAAGCTCACTAGATGGGCTTGATAGTAGAGTGGAGATGACAAAGGTTAGAATCAGTAAACTTGAGGATATGACAATGGAATTTAGCCCATGTAAACAACAGAGATAAAACATACTGAATAAAAAACAAAGAGGGACTTACGGGACAATAATGAAAGATCCAACACTTGTATTATCAGAATTCCACATGGAAGAGATAGAGGGAGAGTGGTGCTGAACAAGTCTCATAAAAGTAATGGAGACAGTCTTCTACATTTGGTGAAATGTACAAGATTTAAGACACTGACTTAAACTCAGGATATCCATGACAAGACACACTGTATTGAACTTCTGAAAACGGGCATCAGAGAAAAAAGAGTTGAAAGGAGCCAGAGAAAATCCAAAGGGGAAAACTGATTTGAATGACACCATCTGAAACCATGGTAGCCAGAAGGAACTGGCAAAAAAAAAAGTTCATGTGCTGAGACAAAAGTCAACTATAAACTCTATAACCAGCAAAATTATTCCTTAGTAATGAGAATATAAAGACATTCTTAAAGAGAAATTAAAATAATCTATACTAGCAAATCTGTTCTTAAAAATAGCAAAAGGAAATTATTTAAACAGAAAGAAAATGGTAAAGAATCTTGGAGAACCAGGAAAAAATAAAGATACAATGAAAGAAAGCAGACATGTAAGTACATAAAATAGATTATCTTTTTTCTATTGTGTTTGACAAAACATATTTGAAGATTGAAACAAAAAATTATTATAATACCATTTGATATTCAGTACAATAATATTTAAAAGTGAAGAGATTTTAGAGTCCAGAAAATTACCAGAGATAAAAGGAGATAAGGAGCAATTATAAAAGGATCATTCTGCCAAGAAGACATACCAATTTTAAGTGTGTACACAGCTAACAACAGAGCCTCAAAATATGTGCAGCAAAAACTGAAAAATTTGAAAAGAGAAATAGACAATAACTCAACATGCCATCTCAGCAACTGGTAGAGCTAGTGAACATAAAATTAGCAAAGATATGGAATATTTAAATAATACAGTCAAGAATGTAATTGACATTACAGAATAGTCCCCTAACAACAGCAGAACACACATTTTTTTCGAGTGTCCAAGGAAGTTTGCCAAGATAGACCACATCATATATTATGTATCTAATTTTAACAAATTTAAAAGAATTTAAGTTATACAGAGTGTATTCAATGACAATAATGGGATCAATCTAGAAATAATAATAGAAAGATAGCAGTGAAATCGCTGAAAATGTAAAAATTCAAAACATACTTTTAAATAATCTTTGTATATCTAAAAGGAAACAAGAATACCCATAGAACTATGTAAAAAGGAAAGAAATATCAAAAATATGTGGGATACAGCTAAAGTAGTGTTGAGAGAGAAATTTATAGCACAAAATTCTTATACTAGAAATGAGAAACGTTTTCAAAGCAATCATCTAAGAGATCATACCTCAAGAAATTAGAAAAGAAAGCAAAATCATCCGAAAGCAAGCAGAAGGAATGAAAGGGCAGAAATCAACACAATTTAGACTAGGAAGTGAATAATTAATGGAATCAAAACCTGACCACATGGAGGAACCTGAAAGGCATCATGCTAAGTGAAATAAGTCAGGCACAGAAAGACAAATGCCAAATGATCTCACTTATAAGTGGTATCTAGAACATCAAACTCACAGAAGCAGAGGATAAGAGAGTGGTGGCCAGAAACTGACAAGGGGGTTGTGGGGCAGGTGAAGAAAATAGAGATGTTAGTCCAAGGGTACAACCTTTTAGTTGTGTTGGATGAATAATAACTAAGCACAGTGACTACAGCTAACGATGCTGTGTTGTGTACTTTAAATTTGCTAAGAGATTAAATTTTAAATGTTTTTCTGCAAACACAAAAGTAGCTTTACAAAGTGATGGATATATTAATTAACCTGACTGTGGTAGCCATTTAACAATATCTACCTATAACAAACATCACACTGTACATCTTAAATGTATACAATTTCATATGTCAATCATAGCTCAATAATCCTAGAAGAAACATAAAGTTATTTGTTCATATATTTCATAAAATTCCAACAATGTATAAAAAGAATTATGCCCCGTGAACAAGTGGAATTTACTTCTAGTATGCAAGACTGATTCAACATTGCAAATCAATGAATATAGTCCATAGAGTATTGAAAAATTATATGATTATATCAATATAGAAATAATATTTGATAAAATCTAACATTTTTTCAAGATAAGAATTCTCTGAAAGTTGGAATTAGAGGGATATTACCCCAAATGATAAAAATTACCTACCAAATTCTATAGTTAAAATACTTATTAATTATAAAAGATTACTAAGTGATTTCCCCTAAGATTAGGAGCAGAAGAAGGATGTCTTCTCTCGCTATTCGTATTCATCAGAGCACTGGAAATACAAGATATTGTAACAAACCAACAAAGAAACTATAAAGACATACAGATTGGAAAGAAACAAATAAAATTGGCATTATTGTCTATGAGAAAATCCCAAGGAACCTACAAAAAACAGAAATACCTTCTTAGACTAACAAGTAAGTTCTGCAAGATTGCAGAATACAAGATCAAAACAAAATCATCAACTACATTTCTGTATAATAAAAATGAACTTGCAGAAACTGAAAGTAAAGATAAAACACCATTTTTAATTGCTTCAAAGAAAATGAAATAGCTAGGTATTGTCTCAATGAAACATGCACAGTATCTGTGTACTAAAAATTCAAAATGCTGATAAAATAAAGATCTAAATAAATGAAGAAACATACAATTTTCATAGATTAAAAGTCTTAGCATGGGTAAAGTAGGCAATTCTCCCCAAATTAATGTATATATTTAGTGCAATTTCTATCAGGAGACATTTCACCAAAGAGGATATACAGATAGCAAATAAGCACCTAAAAACATTTTCAACATTATTAGTCATTTACAATATAAAAGAAATCCACAATGAGATATCACAATGCTTTTGCTAGACATAGACACATTTATTTCACAATTTTTAGGATAAACCACTGCCCCTAGAATATATAAAAAAAATTAGAATAATAAAGTAACAGGAGTCACTTTAACCGAGATTAAGTTTTACTATAGAGTTACAGTAATCTAGACAGCGTTCTATGTTACAGAAACAAACAAATCAATGGAACACAATACAGAAACCAGGATTAGCCCCAAGCAAATATGCTCAACAAATTTTTGAGATGTGCCAAGGCAATTCAACAGAAGAAAGAAAGCTTTTCAAGAGTTAGTACTATAGCAATTAGACAATCATAGGCAAAATTGAACTGTAACTTAAATCTCACATTTTATACAAAATTTGCTCAAAATGAATAATGAATCAACATAAAATATTTAACCATAAAATCTTAAAAAACGGATATTTTTGGGGGATCTAGGAGTAGGCAAACATTTCATATGAAGTCCAAACTTAACATTAAGGTCATGGTTTAGAAAAGGAAAATTTGATAAATAGGATGTTATCAAAATAAAAAATATTGCTCTGCAAAAGACCCTTTTGAGAGAATAAAAAGATAAGCTCCAGAGTGGGAGAAAATACTTGCAAATCACATATGTGACAAAGAACTACTATCTATGCAATATAAAGAAGTCTCAAAACCCTACAGTTCAAAGCTTTCACACTAAAATCAGGAGCAAGGCAAGAATGTTTCCTCTCACTACTGCTTTTGAACATCCAGTTGGAAATCCTATCTAATGCAATAAAACAAGAATTGGAAACAGTATACTGATTGAGAAGCAGGAAGTAAACAACTGTCTTTGTTTGCAGATGACATGATCGTCTTTGTAAAAATTCCCAGAGAATCAATTTGAAAAAACCTCTTGAAAGGAGGTTATTGTAATAACTTCTTAATAAATGATTATAGCAAGTTTGCAGGTTAATGTACAAAAGTCAGTTACCTATATACCAATTACCAAAAATGAACAATTGAAGTTTGAAATTGAAAACATATTAACCTTTACATTAGCACCCCCCAAAAATGAAATAAATAGGTATAAATCTAGCAAAATATGTACACAGGCTGGGTGCGGTGTCTCACACCTGTAATCCCCGCACTTTGGGAGGTTGAAGCAGGTGAATCACTTGAGGTCAGGACTTTGAGACCAACCTGACCAACATGGTGACACTCCATCTCTACTAAAAATACAAAAATTAGCCAGGTGTGGTGGTGTGTCCCTGTAGCCCCAGCTACTCAGGAGGCTGAGGCAGAATAATTGCCTAAACCCAGGAGGCAGAGGTTGCAGTGAGTCGAGATAGCACTACTGCACTCCAGCCTGGGCGACAGAGCAAGACTCCATCTCAAAAAAAAAAAAAAAAAAAGTACACGATCTATAAGATAAAAATCATAAAACTCTGGTGAAAGAAATAAAAAAAAACTAAACAAATAGAGGTACACTCCATGTTCATGGCTAGAAAGTCTCAATTTGGTCTATGGATTCAAGGTTAGCCTAATCAAAATGCCAGCAAATTATTTAATGTGTGTTGACAAACTGTTTCTAAAATTTATATGGAGAGGCAAGAGACCTAGAATTTCTAAATTAACATTGATGAAGAAGAAAGTAAGAGGACTGACACTTAAGTGACCTCAAAACTTGATGTAAAGCTACGGTAACCAAGACAGTGTGATGATGATAAAATAATAGACACAAGGATCAGTGGAACAGAGAGCTGAGAAAAAAAGCCCACATAAATACAGTGCACAAGTGAAATAGATCTTTGACAAGGGAGCAAAAGTATTACAATGGCACGAAGATAGTTTTCAACAAATATTGCTGAAGCGATTGGATAGCTACATGCAAAAAAAATAAAAAAGGAAAAAAAGCTATAGACATTAACCCACAACAATTAACCCAAAATGGTTCATAAATCTACATATAAAACCATAAACTCCTAGAAGATAACATAGGAGAAAACCAAGATGACCTTGGGTATGGCAATAACATTTTAGATTCAAAACCAAAGGCATGATCCATTAAAGAAAGAATCAATACACTGAAATTTATTAAAAGTAAAAGTTTTGACTTTTGACAACATCAACTAAATGAGTAGACATGATATTGCACGCAGTGCAAAAACCCAAGGAGGTGGCAGTCCTGCACTACCAAAGCCATCAGAAAGTTGAATGAGAAAGGCAGAAGGAAACCACTGGGCAGATGCTGAGGCCAAAATTGCTGCCAGGCGGAATCTCTCATTAGAACTACCTATAGACGGACCCTTGGTATGGAACAACCCCCTCCAAGAGATTAAGCCTCAGCATTCAATGACTGAAACAGAAAGGGGACTTTCATGGGTGCATAGCTTTCTCCCCTCGGGGTGGTTGACAACAGAAGAAGGAAAGGTACTTATATCCTTCACCAAACTTTTCATATGGGTATTGAAAACATTCATCAAATGGCCAAATCCCTATTTACAGGGCCAAATCTCCTCCAGACCATCTGACAGGTAGTCAAATCCTGTGAGGTGTGCCAAAGGAATAATCCCTTGGTCCATCGTAAGGCCCCTTTGGGGGAACAAAGAATAGGTTACTATCCCAGAGAAGACTGGCAGTTAGACTTCACCCATATGCCTAAGTCAAAGGGATTTCAATACTGTTGGTCTGTGTTGATACCTTTACAAATTGAATAGCTTTCCCCTGCAAGACAGAGAAGGCTTAGGAAGTGACTAAAGTCCTAATTCATGAAATAATTCCTATATTTGGGCTTCCCCAAAGCTTACAGAGTGACAATGGTCCAGCTTTTAAGTCCACGGTTAACTCAGGGAATTTCCAGGGTGCTAGGGATACAATATCATCTTCACTGCACTTGGAGGCCACAGTCCTCAGGGAAGATCCAGAAGGCAAATGAAACACTCAAGAAACACTTAAGAAAATGAACACAAGAGACTCATCTCCCATGCCCTACTCTTTTGCCCATGGCCTTTTGGAGAATCTGAAATTCTCCTCACAAAACGGGGCTCAGTCCATATGAAATGCTGTATGGACGAGCTTTTCTCACAAATGACCTCCTACTTGATCAGGAAACGGCCAATTTGGTTAAAGATATAACTTCTTTGGCTAAATATCAATGAAACCTTTAAAACCTACCTGAAGGATGTCACAGAGAAAAGGGAACAGAGTTGTTTCAACCAGGAGAGCTAGTGTTGGTCAAATCTCTTCCCTCTACTTCCCCATCTATGGGGAAGGACCATAGTCGGTAATCCTCTCTGCCCCTGACTGCAGTTAATGTGGCAGGAGTGGAATCTTTGATTCACCACACCTGAGTTAAATTTTGGACACCCCTCCCCGCCCAAGGAACCTGCGGGACCATCAGCCCAGGAGACCCAAGATCAGCCAGACTAGCCTCAATACACCGGTGAACCATTGGAGGACTTGCATCTCCTATTTCGGAAGGAAACATCCCAGATTAAAAAGGCTCCTACCACTGATCCTGAGGAAAAACCCCTTCCTCTTTAAAAAAGACATGTGAAGACCTACATAATCTTTATATTTAACACCTCTCCTTGGCCCTTTAGTGGAATCCTTTTACTATTTCATCATATTATTAAGCAGCATACTAACCATACTCTTTGTGATAGGACTATATACTGTAGCTCCTGCCTGGATGAAAATCCTAATCACATCTATCTTCTTTCTACCTTCCTTCTGACAGCAATTTACTCCTACCTTTAACTCAGACTGGATAAAATGATCTCGTTTTCCAGACCACCCTCTTTACCTTCCTATTTACTCTTTGCCTATCTATCCCTCCTGCTTCCTTGGATACCTCATACAATTGCACCCCCCCTCCCCTTCCACTAGCTCCTAATTACCTCTACCAGACTCTCAACTTATCCCACTCCCTGTTAAACCAGTCCAATCCTTCCCTGGCAAATGACTGTTGGCTTTGTATCTCTCTATCAACCTCTGCTTACGTTGCCACTCCCATTCCTGCAAAAAATTGGGTCTTTATCAACTTAACCTACCACCCTCATTATGAAGGAAAAGACCCTTTCTGACTTCTAAATATGCAATCATTAGCTGACTTCCACCTCTCTGATAGGACCAAGATTACCCTAACAGGATGTGCAATCCAACTTTTATGTTTTACATTTCCAACCTCACCTATTATACAAGCAATGAAAAGCCCATATACGGCCCTGTAACTATGAATACCATCTTAAATTTCCAAGCCCCTTTATGCATCCAATGCAACCTGTTTTCAGGCCTGCTGCTGGGGCACCCACTACCCCATCAGTGTAATTACACCGTATAACTTCAAGCCCCAACTGATCATAGTAACTTCCGAGTCACCCAAACAGCTCCATTCAGATGGCTTGTCCATTTCTCAGGGCCTCCAAAAATCATCACCTCCTCCCTGCTTAACAGTCCATCTTTTGTAATGGCAAACGTACTCCCTGCATGACCATTCACCCCTGGACCCCCTGCAGCAGCGCCCCCACCACTAGTGAATGCCTTCTCATCCCCTCTTTCAATCGCTCTAATGGTTCCTGGTAGATACAAAACGATTTTTTCTCCCATGGGAAAAGAGAACACAGGGAGCCACTCAATTTACTCCCAACACCCCTTTCCAGCCACTTACCAGCACTACCTTGGCCAGTACTCTAGGAGTATGGGAAAATGAAAACAACAAACTCACACACTTTTTTAACATAAACAACCAGTTCTGTCTACCCAGCCAAGGTATATTCTTCTTATGTGGAATGTCAACCTGTATCTCCCTCCCCACTAACTGGACAGGCACCTGCACCTTAGTCTTTCTAAGTCCCAACATTAACATTGCTCTAGGAAGTCAGACCCTATCAGTACCCCTCAAAGCTCAAGTCCGCCAGCGCAGAGCCATACAACTAATACCCCTACTTATAGGGTTAGGAATGGCTACTGCCACAGGAACTGGAATAACCAGTTTATCTACTTCATTATCCTACTACCACCCACTCTCAAAGGATTTCTCAGACAGTTTGCAAGAAATAACAAAATCTATCCTTACTCTACAATCCCAAATAGACTCTGGCAGCAGTGACTCTCCAAAACCACCGAAGCCTAGACCTCCTCACTGCTGAGAAGGGAGGACTCTGCACCTTCTTAGGGGAAGAGTGTTGTTTTTACACTAACCAGTCAGGGATAGTAAGAGATGCCACCTGGCATTTACAGGAAAAGGCTTCTGAAATCAGACAACGCCTTTCAAACTCTTATACCAACCTCTGGAGTTGGGCAACATGGCTTCTCCCCTTTGTAGGTCCCGTGGCAGCCATCTTGCTATTACTTGCATTCGGGCCCTGTATTTTTAACCTCCTTGTCAAATGTGCTTCCTCTAGGATCGAGGCCATCAAGCTATAGATAGTCTTACAAATGGAACCCCAAATGAGCTCAACTAACAATTTCTACTGAGGGCCCCTGGACTGACCCGCTGGCCATTTCACTGACCTAAAGAGTAACCCTCTGGAGGACACTACAACTGCAGGGCCCCTTCTTCACCCCTATCCAGCAGGAAGTAGCTAGAGTAGTCATCTCCCAATTCCCAACAGCAGTTGGGGTGTCCTGTTTAGAGGAGGGATTGAGAGGTGAAGCCAGCTGGACTTCCTGGGTTGAGTGGGGACTTGGAGAACTTTTCTGTCTAGCTAGAGGGTTGTAAATACACCAATCAGTGCTCTGTGTCTAGCTAAAGGATTGTAAATGCACCAATCAGCACTCTGTGTCTAGCTAAACGTTTGTAAACACACCGATCAGCACTCTGTAAAATGGACCAATCAGCAGGACATGGGCAGGGACAAATAATGGAATAAAAGCTGGCCACCTGAGCCAGCAGCGGCAACCCACTCCGGTCCCCTTCCACACTGTGGAAGCTTTGTTCTTTCACTCTTCACAATAAATCTTGCTGCTGCTCACTCTTTGGGTCTGTACTACCTTTATGAGCTGTAACACTCACCACGAGGGTCTGCGGCTTCATTCCTGAAGTCAGCCAGACCACGAACCCACTGGGAGGAACAAACAACTCCAGACACACCACCTTTAAGAGCTGTAACACTCACTGCAAATGTCTGCAGCTTCATTTCTGAAGTCAGTGAGACCACCAACCCAGAGGAAGGAAGAAACTCTGGACACATCTGAACATCTGAAGGAACAAACTTCGGACACAGCATCTTTAAGAACTGTAACACTCGCCACGAGGGCCCTCGGCTTCATTGTTGAAGTCAGCGAGACCAAGAATCCACCCAAACGAACCAGTTCCAGACACAATGACACATATTGGGAGAAAGTATTTGCAAAAGATAAAGGACTTTTATACAAAATGTACAAAGCACTCTTAAAACTCAACAATAAGAAAACAATCAGATGGGCAAAAATGGGCAAAAAAGTCTATACAGATACCTCACCCAGATACATAGATGGCAAATAAGCATAGAAAGAAATGTTCAACATCATATGACTTTAGGGAATTGCAAATTAAAACAATATGTTACCACTACATACATATCAGAAAGGCCAAAATCTAAAACACCAACAGCACCAAATTCTGGCAAGATGTGGGAACAACAGGAACTTCCACTTATTGCTGGTGTGAACAAAATGGTACAAACACTTTGGAAGATGGTTTAGTGGTTTCTTACAAAATGAATCATAGTCTTCCCATATAACCCAGCAATTGTAGTCATTTGTATTTACCCAAATTTATTAGAAACATATCTACACAAAAACTTGCATAAAAATGTTTATAGTGGCCAGCTTTGTTTGTGATTATTTAAACCTAGCCGCAACCAAGATGTCCTTCAGTAACTGAATGGATAAATAAACTGTGGTACATCCAGTCAGTGGAATATTATTTTGAGTTAAAAATACATGAGATATTAAGCTATAAAAAAGGAGGAATCTTAAATGCATATTATTAAGACAAAATGATTCAATAATGCTACACATTACACAATTTCATCAATATATTAGAGTATTATGGAAATTAAAACCATAGATACAGTAAAAAGATCAGTGAAGACCCAGGGTTGGGGAGAATGATGGGTAAATAGAAAGAACACAGAGGAATTTTAGGGAGGTGAAACTATTCTGCCTGATATTACAAATCATGGATGCATGTCATTATATGTTTGTCCAAACCCATAGAGTGTTCCACATCGTAAGTGAACCCTAAAGTGAATTATGGACTTTGGGTGATTATAATGTGTCAGTGTAGGTTCATTTGTTGTTTCAAATGTTTTACTGTGGTGCAAGATTTCAATTGTAGGGGAGGCTGTGAGTGTGTGGGACAGGGTTATATGGGAATTTTCTGTACAGTCCACTTAATTTTGCTGTAAACCTAAAACTATTCTAAAAATGAAGTTAATTAAATTTACATAAAACTGAACAGTTAAAAAATCAAACATTCCAATTAGAAGGTGGAAAAAAGACTTGGAGAAATATTACTCGGAAGAGCAATATGATAAATAAGCACAGGAAAAGAGGTTCAATATAATTAGTTATTAGCAAACTTGCCAATTAAAATCACTCAGTACACACCTGTTAGAATGACTAAAATAAAAAACAAGCACGAAAAATTGTCAATAATGTTATTGATTTGATCATTAAACATTGTATACATATATTAATATATTACTGTATATCTCATAAACGACTATATATTAACTAAAATTAAAATAAAAAAAGAAATTAGATCCATGATACATTACTGGTGGGAATATAAGTTGATATGACATATTGAAAAACAGATTATATTCTTATAAAATTTAAACATTCCCTTACCATATGACCTAGCAATTGCACTTTTGGGTATTTATTCCAGAAAATTACCTGTCATTTTACAGATAATTTACAACAAATGTAAGATTGTGCACTGATGTTCACAGTAGCTTTATTCATAATAGTAAAAAATTGAAAACTATGCAGATGTCTTTCAATAGGAGAATGGTTTTGTCAAATTTTGGTACATCCATACCCTGGAATACTAATCAATACTATAAAGGAACAAGCTATTGATACAAACCATAACCAGGATGAATCTCCAGATAGTGTGTTGAATGGAAAAAGCCAATTTCAAAAGTTAGTTAGTTATATACTGGATAGTAGCACTTATGCAGCATTATTGAAATTAGAAAATTTTACATATAGAAGAGATCATATTAATGGTTGCCATTGGTTAGGAATGGGAGGGCAAGCATGGGTGGGAGGTAGACATGGTCTTGAGGAGTAATATGGGGAATCTTTGTGGTGATGGAACTTTTCCAAATCTTGACTGTGATGGGGGAAACCAACACATTTTTCTATGGTAAAATTGCATAGAACCAAACACACACACACACAAATACGCACACACACATACCCAAGTACAAGTAAAAATGGGGGAATCCTGAGTAACACTGATGAATTGTATCAATGAAAATATCCTAGATGTGATATTGTAGCACAGTTTTGCAAATGTCACCTTTTGAAGGAAATGGGTAAAGATTACATTGGATCACTTTGTGCATTTTTTACAAATGCATGTGAATTTGTAAATTTCAATAAAAAGTATACTGGTAACTAAGTTTGAAAACTAAAAAGAGAGAGAGAAAACAGGAAGAAAATAGATAACATCAGTTTCTAAAGCTGCTTCTTATTACCCCAGCACAGCTTTATAAATCATTTTCCAAAGCTTCTAGATCCACTAAGTTGCAGCTTTTCATAAATGCCAACATCATTACCTTGTAATGTAAGCAAGACACTGTAATATGTTTCTCAACATGTCCTTCTTCATTATCTTTGCATTCAAAGATGTGAACGAGATATTTATAATACATGCATAAAACAAAGGATTTGTATACATGAATACAGCAAGAACTCACTCACTTCTCACCCAGGGAGAACATTAATCTATTCATGAGGGATATACACCTATGACCCAAATACTTCCCATTAAGTCCTACCTCTAACACTGGGAATCAAATTTCAGCCTGAGATTTGGAGGGGATAAACATCTAAACTATAGCAAGCACAGGGTACCATCCTCCAGGATGCAGTGTATGGGTGAAACAAAAGTATTTGTAGAGCTGTTGTCTCCAGTGGGAAGAATGCATGGATCCAAACAGCAAACTATAGCAGGACCCCCAAACCAGAAATAACTGTGCAACAGTCTAAACTGTAATTAAATATTCTCGCTGCTTAATCCATAAAATCCAGCAGACTCTGTGGTACTGATTACATCCTAGGGGCAACTAAATGTATCAATTTTGTGACAAAACCCAGTAGGAGAAGAACATCTCAGGCCAAAGGAGACTAGAGTAAGGCTATATGTGGTAAAGAACTATATGCACATTGAGAAAAAAACAACCCTTGGCCTGCTACTGAGCATTGATAAAGTTGGAATTTCAGACCATGAGCCCGTGTGCCCAGAAATGGCAAGCCCTACAACTGAAAAGGTCAGGCCAAGCAACAATCCACTGTAAGACGGAAGTGAGAAATTCAAGATTGAGCATAACAGGATTAGAAGGTCCAAGCAAACGTTATGATTAGGTAACGCACACCCACAACTTCTGCACCACTGCTGCTTCCCTCAGTTTATGTCTATGACTACATGGGGACCCCTTGCTACTGATGATAAAAGAGGAAAATAATTTATATTCATCTTTAACTGTCTTTCATTGGTCTTTAATTGTCTTAATATGTGGTTGCAAATTGAAATGAATGATGGCAGCACTGAGGCCCACTTAAGGGTGTCCTTCAAGGGGTGCCGAAGGGAAATCTTCTCAATGGGTGAAGAATTGGCCAGTGCACCTGGTTATTCAGCTAGCCTGGAAAGAACAGTGGCCTGAAGTAAGGATGGATGGATAGATAGATAGATAGATAGATAGATAGATAGATAGATAGATGATAGATAGATAGAGTCCCAAGGGAAATGACAAATGGCCTGGCCAGATGGTCAGGGATCTAGAAGGAAAAAGATCAGGATATTGGGAACAAGAAACTCTAGAGTAGAGCCATGTGGATTGAACATATGGGAGTGGATAGAATATGTGATGACCGTTTTACAATGTATCTACACCTTCCAGATGTAAAATGAAACAGCTACTAAACAACCAAGTAGAAAAGTTACCCTAATCTGTTGGCATCAACCAATTTCTGTTGTAGGTTTCTCCACCAATACTAACCCAATAGGCATGTGAATGAAAGTGCCCAAATTATAAAAGATGAGAGTTTTTCAGTCAGAACAACGTGAACTTGTGATTACCAAGACTGGTTTAGTTATAGCTGTTGGTAAATGTCCAAACTGCCAAAACAGAGACTAATGCTGAATCTTCAGACTCAAGGAGACTCATGTACATCTTGGAGCAAATTGACTTCACTGGGGTACGTACATAATGGAGGTGTCAGTGATTTGTAGAGGTAGACATGTTCCAAGTATAGATTTTCTGTTCCTGCATGAAAGACCTCAACCAGCACTACTATGTGAGGGCTTAAAGATATTTGCTCCAGGCCAGGCATGGTGGCTCATGCCTGTAATCCTAGCATTTTGATAGGACAAGGTGGGCAGATCACCTGAGGTCAGGAGTTCAAGATCAGCCTGGCCAACATTGTGAAACCCTGTCTCTACTAAAATACAAAAAAACCTAATGCTAAATGACGAGCTAATGGGTGCAGGAAATCAACATGGCACATGGATACATATGTAACAAACCTGCACATTGTGCACATGTACCCTAAAACCTAAAGTATAATAAAAAAAAAAAAATACAAAAAAAAAAAAAGAAAAATTAGCCGGGCATGATGGTGTCTGTAATCCCAGCTACTCTGGAGGCTGAGACAGGAGAATCGCTTGAACCCAGGAGACAGTGATTGCAGTGAGCTGAGATTGCACCACTGCACTCCAGCCTGGGTGGCTGAATGAGACTCCATTTCAAAAAAAAAAAAAAAAGATACTTGTTCCAGTTATATTTGTTATAATATAACACTGCATTGGACCAGGGTATTCATTGTTCACTGCCAAGGAGGTGTGGGTTGAGCTCATGACCATGGATTCCCTGACTGCATCACCCAAAAGCTGATAATAAGGTATAACAAGCTGCTGAAGAAATAGCTGAAGCACTAGATTAGTAGTAAAACTCTGCAAGCATAAATGCTATCCTCCAGGTGCTATCCTCCAGGATGCAGTATATACATGAAATGAAGATATTTGTACAGAGCTGTGAGCTCAGTTGGAAAAAATGAATGCATGGATCCAAAAAGCAAGAGTGGAAGATAATGTGGCTCTAATTTCCATTACTTCCATGTATTGATTCTGCTTCTCCAAACTGATGGATCAATGGGATTGAAGATCTTGGTCCCCAAAGGGGGTGCACTATTACCTGCAAACACAGTAAGAGTTCCATTGAATAAAAGCTATGGTTGCCCCCTGAGCACTACAAGCTCCTTGTGTCCAGGGGCCGACAGGCAAATAGTCACTGTTGTGAAGGGGTGGTAGACGGGATCATTAGGAGGATGCAGACATATTGTTACCCAATTGGAAAGAATAGAGTAATAAAGCAAGATGATCCACATGTGTGCCTCCTGCCACTCTCCTACACATTTGTGACTATAAATGGAGACATGCAACAACCCTAAGAAGGACATGGTGACCAGGGGTTTGGAAACCTCCAAAATAAGGTCTGAGCCACCTCTACCAGGTAAGGCAATGAGGTCAACAGAGGTGGTAGCTGAGGGCAAGGTGAATCTAGAATGGATGGTGAAGAGAGGAAACAATGAATATCCACTGCAGTCCAGAAACCAGATTCACTGAAGCTGTGGAAGCCATAGTTTGTCCCAATATACCTCTCTCTCCTAAGTTTCTCCTCAGAAAGAAAGCCCACTCAAGTCTTGGAGAAGAAACTGCTTCTCAAAAATACATGGAGAAGTGAATTTCACTGCATCATGACAAGAACACAGAGACAGACTCCCCAGACCCCACAGCAGACAGGGACTTGCTGCCTGTCTCTAGGAAGTGCAGTCAGTGGAGACCATTCAGTGGCGTGTCTACCTCAGATACAAATAGCCACTCTCTTCTCAGGGCAGCCTGCATTTGGTGACTGAAGAAGGTGGTGCTTAAAGGCTTGGCCATTTTAGTCTGATGTAGGATACTCTGAAGAAAATGCTTACTGCCAGCTTCTTCTAGGCTTTGTTGGTCCTGCATTGCAATTTGAGTTTTTTCTTTGCACAATCCTTTTTCCTCTCTCTCTCTGTACAGGTGTTGATGTCTAATAAATATCCAATTCCGAAACTACACAAGAACAATTTAAAACTCACATGGACCTAATATTACTGCCTTGGATTATAAGAAGGAAAAGGTTAATAGATCTATAAAGAAAAAGAACATTCACCCACATAGTAAAATATTTTCACATATCTCTATAAATGGTACATTAAATAGAAAGTCTAGTAAGATTAGTGAAGCTCTTAAGAGTATAATAAAAAGTTTGATCTATGGGATGGAATAGAGTATTACACTTAAAAATGGAAAATACATATTATTCTCAAGCACTTAAGAAAATTGACTAGGTCTTCTACCTTTGTGCTAACTTCATAAAATTTGAAAGGATCGCTACAGTAAAGACCATATTCAAAAATAATAATGCTATGAAGTTAGAACTTAACAACAAAAAGAATTTTTAAAAACCCCACGTTTGAAAATTTAAGAAAAATTTAAGAAACTCATAAGCCAAAGAAGAAATCATAGTACAAAGTTGAAAATACTTGAAATTTAGGAATTCCATGTCCAATAGTAATAAAAGAATGAGTATTGAACTTACCATCTCATAACAAACAACTATAAAACTAAACCAAATGACTATTTTCTGCCATTGGACAACAGGTATAGGAGAAGCAGAAATATAATCCTTGTGGTCCTTGACAAAGAAAAAGGGAAACATATAGGTAAATCTCACTTTTCCTTCTGTGATGCAGGAAGAGGCACACAAACTAAGAAATCAGATATTGGGTTCAGCACTAACAGGTGAGCTGGAAGTTAAGGATGGTTACAGGAAAAGGGAGGATATATAAAAGGAACCCCACAATTCTGCAAGGGGGCTTATCATGGGTTCTTGATTGGGTTTGCGTGTGTAGTGCAAAGTGCCACAAAACTTAGCAGAGAATAGCTGATTTTTGCTGGGAGAGGAACAGAGATAGCAATAGGTATTTCACAGAAGAGGAAACACAGATGACTAAGACAATATTAAAAGATGGTTAATCACATTAGTTGTTAGGAAATGAAAATAAAATTACATTGGGGTATTTCATACTCAACTCATTGCTCCATCTTCCACTCTCCTACTCCATCAAAACTATAAATAAATCAAGTCCAGCAATATCAAGTATTGGTGAGGCTAGAGCAAATAAGATTCTTATACACTGAGAATATGAAGTCATTTGTTACAACTACCGTGACATAGTTTGGGCATTAACTAGTATATCTGATGTAGTGATTCTACCACCAAGTAGACCTTAGAGAAACCTTTGCCCATGTGTCCAGGAGACATGTGCTTGAATATTCACAGCAGCATTGTTTATAATTGCTTATAATAGCTAAAAACAAAAAAAGTAATGCCTATCAACCATAGAATAGACAAATACAATTTTGTCAATACAAAGAAATATTATATACCAGTGAAAATTAATGAAATATGGCTTCATTCATAGATCTACAAGAATAAAACTCAAAAAATAAAAGTACATCAAAATTTTAGTAAACTACATACACTATTATATAAAGTTCAAGGTAGAAACAATGAATAATATAGTGATTAGGTTTACTAATATATAATCAACATATTAGAGGGGATATATAGATAGAAAGGCAGGTAGGAGATAGAGGGATAGATAGAATATAATACATAATTGATATGTTAGAGGCAAAACCATAAAGGAAAGAAAAGAAATATATAAAATTAGGTTATTCATTGCCTCTGAGGAGGGAGATAAGTTATATAATTAGAGAGGGGCACAGAGAGAATATATACTGGTATGCTTTCATATGTAATCTGATTGATGGATCACAGTTGCTAAAGTTATTCTTTGTTTATTAATACTTTTTTACCTGTATGTTTGTGTGTGTACAATAAGCAGTTTATATATTTTTGTATGTATATTTTATAATAAAATATTTGGTAGAAAAATTGATATTTAAATTCAGAGAGAATTACTCTAGAACCCATTGTCTTAATAAATATACATACAATGAATTAGTAAATGGATGGAAGTATCTGTTCACATTTGCTTTCCTTTCACAGGTGGTCTTTCCTTTGACATCTTCTATAATTTTGAGCCTAGTAATTCATAGTCACTAAGATATGCTTCTAAATCTTCATTCGGTGTTTGATGTAAACGGTTTCTGTGAATTGTCTCTTTTAACCTTCTCAACAAACCGACATGGGAAATGCCATTTTTATTTCCAATTTACAGGTGGCAAAATACCGGAGAGGTCACACAGATGTGAAAAGTAAGAGTGGAGATTCAAGCCCTGCTTTATCTGTCTCCAAAATGAGTGTTCCTAAGCACCACCAGATACTAAGAAAAACAAAGGTTAGCTTTTCTGTGTTGCTGCCTCTTTAGGAACAGAACTACTCATCCATATATATAATTCAGCACTGGTGACTATTTCAGTTCTCACTTTTCCAGATTTGCTCCATTTTGTACAGCTTACTCGTATACAAAATGGACATATTACAAACTCCATTAGACTATGAGCTTTGTTCTAACTTTTTATTGACAAGCTTTGTAATTTTTATTTAAGCAAAATTTGTAAAATTGAGAAAGGAATATATTTCATAAATTAAATTAATCTAGGTAATTTTGTTTTCCATATGCAGATGTATTCAAATTGACTGCAAAGCCCTGAGTACAGCAAAGTGCTGGCTGTGTGGCAGCCAATTTTTCTGTATCTCATTCACACTTTCTTTTGCTAGGCTCTTTCAGTTCATTTCAAATTAGACTAATTTGTGTATTTGTACACACAGTTCTATTTTGTCCTCGATGAGTATTTTTCTAAAGGATAACAAAGAAAGAGAATAAGACCTTTAAAGATCTTATTCCTTATCTTTATCACTTTACTTGATGGAAATTTGCGGGGACAATTTAATGTGGTTGACTCTTCAAACATTCTGAAGTTTTGTTTCTGAGATACTAATGAATATTAATAAGCCTTTAAGTGATCTGTTGGAAAAAAAATAGGAAGAAAGCAACAGATTGCAGCATTGTGAGGATACAGTTTAAAATAAAGAAATAGTTATTTTAGTTTCACATTAAAGCATCAACTAAAGTTATCTCTTGTATTTATTTTTTTCTGTTGCAAAACATGAGTTGAAAATAAAACCCACAAACTCCCAATAAAGAGAGCTTGGGGCTTGAAGTTCCTAGACACATGCAATGTACACATACATACATGAAACTGGCTTAAGTAGCTGATGATTTTAGGAGTGAAAATAGTCTCAATGCAGCTGTAAAAAGGACGCAAAAGGACTTTCTTTCTCACTATCTCCCCATCCTCATCCTCACCATTTCTCAGCAATACTTTCTCAGAACCATCTTCTTTCTCAGCAAATCTCTTCCACATGATCTCAAGATGACTATCAGCATATTAGCAGTTCCATATTTTTTTTGTCAAAGTCCGTATAGGGAAGAAACAATCTTTTTTTCCATAGCTAAACACCTTTAACTGAGTTTCACTGACTTTGAATTAACCTATTTTTGTGTCTTGTGCCCATGTCTGAGTTTATTGCTGTTGCCAGGAAGATAAAAGGCTAATTACCTTAAGAAAATTTCAATTAAATTATAAAATTAGCAGTGAAATCAATTCCACTCATTTATATAGCTGGGAAATTTGGAGTACTGCTAGGAAGAAAAAAGAGAAAATGATTATAAAAGAGGAAAACATCAAATGACCACTGAAATATTTATGTGGAAATTCAAGCTAAATGTGAGGAAATAAAAGTATCATCTTAGGTCAATCCATGGTGGATAAAACTAGAATTCCATCTCTGAAGGTGGCACATGCCAAAAAAAAAAAAAATTAGGACAAATGTGTGCTAGTCACAATGTCTTCCTTAGAGATTGGGGTAGTCCCTCAACTCACATCAATCAACTTTTCATCTTTTGATTGAGTTCAACTACTTTTAATTAATTTCTCACCAATCAATTTCTGTGAAGTAAAATATAATTTTCTTGTTCCTAGAACCTTTGCTTGTTTTTTGTTTTAAGATGGGGTTTTGCTCTCATTGCCCAGGCTGTAGTGCAGTGGCATGATCTCAGCTCACTGCAACCTCTGTCTCCCGGGTTCAAGCGATTCTCCTGCCTGAGCCTCCCACGTAGCTGGGATTACAGGCATGCACCACCATGCCTGGCTAGTTTTGTATTTTTAGTAGAGACAAGATTTTCCCATGTTGAGTAGGATGGTCTCGAACTCCCGACCTCAGGTGATCCACCTGCCTTGGCCTCCCCGAACTGCTGGGATTACAGGCATGAGCCACTGCACCCCCTAGAATCTTTACTGGAGATGGTTAGAAGGCTAGTGATCAAGTAAACATGACTTTATTTTGCACCCTGCTGAATTACCTGCATCAGATTACTATGTGGGAAAAAAAAAATTCCCACTTTAAAGTTGGCACTAATTTTGGGTGTGTGCCTAATTGTCAAATGAAGAGAAAAATCAGATGCTTATAAATAAAAGTACCCCTTATATGAAATTCCCTCTATTCTTAACTAAACCCCTTATAATCTAATGGAGGAGGTAGACGTATTTCCCTGCAATATTTGAGGCAAAAAAAGAGGATGTTTAGACAATAGTTTTAAAGCTAATAATATTAAATATATTACCCATATAGGAAACTATCTTAGAAAGTGGGCAGACAGAATACATAACTAATTTGTTTGACTGAAAGAATATTCAGTCAACTGTGTCCATCTGCACAAAAATGGGTCTCAAAAATTTCTGATCTTTAATTGCTTCACTGACATGATTAATTCCTATACTATTTTTGAGTAGTTTCTTGTGCTGGTTATTGGGAACTTGAAGATGGAACAGAAAAGACAAAGACCCATACTACATTGGAGCTGGGATGACTATCTTTTAAAATAATTCCAACTAGGCAGCTAATATTTCTCAAGATAGTTACAATTGTACTTACGGCTCTTTTTTTTTTTTTTTTTTTTTTCCTGAAGCATGTTTTTTGGTAGAATTCGCCACATCAATATTATAGACCTTGGACTCAAAGGGTCTCCCCATTTACTACTTGAGCTTTAGTGCAAATGCTTTAATCTTAACACTAGTAATTTTCTCTTTTGAAAAAGTTCACTTTTTTGAGTGATTTACTTCATAATAAAGTAATTTTTTATAATAGATAAATAAAATGTAATGTAGGTAAAGAGCTGAGCAGAGTTTGTGGTATAGAGTAAGTGCTCAACAGATGTCAGATATTATTATAATTTTTATTATGATGAGTAATTATATGATGGGTAATTTTAAGTGTCAACTTGATAGGCTAAGGCACGCTCAGATAACTGGTAAAACATTATTTCCAGTTGTGCTTGTGAGGGTGTTTCTGGAAGAGATTAGCATCTGAAGTGATAAACTGAGTAAAGCAGATGGCCCTCCTCAGTGTGGGTGGACATCATCCACTGAAGTCTTGTATACATCAAAGAAGTGGGGGGAAGGGTAGGAGCTGAGACATTCATCTTCTCCTACCCTCAGACTTTGATGCTCCTGGTTCTTGGGCTTTTGGACTCAGACATGGACTTCTTTCATCATTTCCTCTCCAGATTATCAGACTTTTGGACTGAGATTGAATTACATGAACCACTGGCTTTCTTGGATCTCCAGCTTGCAGATGGCAGACCATGGGACTTCTCAGCCTCCAGAACCACATAAGCCAATTCCTATAATAAATATCTTCTTATCTATATTTCTATTTATCTATGTATATATGCATGTATGTACATATCTGTCTCTATCTAATCTATCTCCTATATCTCTTACTGATTCTGAAAAACCCAATATGATTTATTATTATTACTATTATTATTTTGAGATAGACTTTTGGACTTTTGCTCTTTTGTTGCCCAAGTTAGAATGCAATGGCACCATCTCGGCTCACTGCAACCTCCGCCTCCCAGGTTCAAGTGATTCTCTTGCCTCAACTTCCCAAGTAGCTGGGATTACAGGCACGTGCCACCACGCCCAGCTAATGTTTTGTATTTTTACTAGAAATGGGGTTTCACCATGTTAGCCTGACCTCAGGTGATCCGCCTGCCTCCTGACCTCAGGTGATCCAACTGCCTCCACCTCCCAAAGTGCTGAGATTACAGGCATGAGCCACTGCACCCAGCCTGTTATTTTCTATAATTATCTGGCCAAATAGAATAGCTGAGCTTTAGGGACTAGTCCTCTTGACATGTAATATTAAGCTTGTTGTATCAAAATATTAAGTTTATGTATCAGAAATTATCTGGAAGTAGGAGTTTTCATGGAAGACTATTTGAAGTATATTCGTTTGTTTTCTATTCCTCCATATATTTTTTGAATCTACCTAGATAGGTGGAGAACAGAATGCATATACTATATCATACTGGTCATATCAAGGGTTATTTTTAATGAATTGTACTAGATAGAGTTTCCCTGACCATTATCTAGGGTTAGTGAGAAAAAAATAACACTATAAATTTTGTCACTGTATCCCCTTTTTAGAATGTTGTCATGTATGATGTTCATTATATCAAAATGTCCACTTCACGATGATTGTCAAGAAAGATTCCGTCTCAGTGAGACTACCAAAAAAAACTGTGCTTCCCGCTAAACATTATGTGTTTTTTTATTGGGGGAACTATAATTTGTACAACTGACATTTTTTTTTCTCTTTTACCAAGAGTTTAGATCCAAATTTTTCATGCATCCATAAGCAAATATATAGACCATGAATGGCAAATTATGAGTCATAAATCCCCCTTCAGTCTCCAATGCAGATGCCACAAATCAAACACAGTACTATTACCCATGAAATGTGGCCTCAGAATCCTTTGCAACATAGCCCTTCTGGAAATTGCTACCAAACAGTGAAAGTTGGAACAATGGCTGAAACCCATTTGGCATTCTCAGAACAGTGCATTGTGGCTTGCATTTTAAGTCTCATTTCTAGTAATATTTTACATTTTTGTTTTTTTTCTCCTTCTGTATACTAAATTGAACTTGTGTTATCTTTCACAGATTCACATTTACAAGTTACTTTAAATTTTATCCAGACCAAATTGTGGAAATCAATCAAAGCACACCTAATCTACCCCCTCGAGGAGTTCCCAATACTATGGGGACTGAGATATGTGAATAGGCAAACTTCTCGAAGTATGAAAATTGCTGTGATAAAATAAAGCATAGAGTTATTAAATGGATGTTAGGAAAAGCATATCCCCACCAGAACTCAGGAAACTTTTACATGGTGGATGGTGAAGTAGGAGCAGGCATATCACACAGCCAGATCAGGAGCAAGAGAGAGAGGGGGAGGAGACACACACATTTCTAAACAACCAGATCTCATTTGAATTCACCCACTATCAGGTGAACAGCACTGAGCTATGAGGCATCCCCAGAAGCCAAGCAGATGCTGGCACCATACTTGTATAGTCTGCAAAACTGTGAGCCAATTAAACCTCTTTTCTTTATAAATTACTCAGCCTTGGGCATTCCTTTATGGCAACACAAGGACAACTGAATACAGATGGATTCGCGATTCCTGTTTCCAGCATTCCTGTGAATGCTGATGTATTTGAAGGAAGTTGAGGCCAGGGTGGTGCTAGTAAATCAGGTCAAGCAAAGTAAGAATCGATAGAGCTTGGCACAGCAGATCTGGAAAATGCAAGGGAGTCTTGGTCCTCCACTCGTCTACTTCCTGACTCACTCTCTCCTTACTCTCTGCTAAACTCACACTACTGAATTTCTATGTTCTTAAAAGCTAAAAACAGTAACCTTCAATTCGACTTTCATTTGGCCTTTAGAGTTGTAAAACATAATTCAGAATGGATCAAAAATATACCCCAGATAGAGCTTATAATATTGCATAGACTCCCACTGAAACTTCATTGCTTCTCTGTGACACTCAAAGCAGAATTTGAAGAGATAGCCAGGTACGCAGTGACCAATCTCCGCATAGACCAGAGTCCGAAGCCAGGAAATAAACAGCAGGCATCTGCCTTTCCAGGCAGTTTCTGAATGAGATATAACGGGTTCTCTTTTGTTTATTTCTAGGGATTTTATATATGATAGAAAGGAAAATGTGCTCTACTGAAGCATATCTGAGTTGTACACTGCATATGGGCAGAGCTTCCGTTTTACTTTTACTACCCAGAGGTTCTGAAGTAAATCTCATTGGAATGTAAGATCCCAAGGTATCAGGGATTCAGGCCAAAGCCTGAATCATAAACAATAGCATCCTCTCTCTCTAGAATTGGGTCTGGCTGGTGATATTTACTCAAAAAACATTTCATAATAAATATGTATCAGGTAATTTTAGCTGCAAGTTACAGAAAACTCAACTGAGATTGCTTTAAACACTTGGAAATTGATCAGCTCGAAAGACTGGAAATCCAGACATAAGACAGGTTAAAAGGAAGATATAGGGAGCAAGGGCTTAACCAATCTCTGAATTGACAGCGGTATTTAGTACTTCAGAGGATAATACTCACAGGAAGACTGCGATAGTCATTAATTTTGACCAACAAATATTTTTGGTTTCTTCCCCAGCACATACAGATTTGCATACCCCTGCTCCCTTGAAGTTAGAGATGATCACCTTTGCTAGTACAATGTGAATAGAACTAACGTGAGGTCTCTCCTTGGTGTGGGCTCTAAAGGCACACGTAGATTTGCATTTTCCTGCTCCCTTGAAGTCTGAGGTGGTTACATGGCTCACTTTTGCTAGAGCAATGTGAATAGAATTGATATGAGTTTTTTCTGAGTATGTGCTCTAAAGGACATTTTTCTCCACTACAATGATAAACATTGTTCTAGATAGGGGCTGTTCTGCTGGCCTATGTCCTGGGGAGAGGACAGCACAGAACTCCCATCACACTTGTGATAGAAATTAATGTGAAAAGTATATAAATCTTTACTCTTGTAACCCACTAATAATCTAGCCTATCCAGATGAGTAACAAAGAGGAAGCCATTCCTGAATGTTCTCTCAGAAAAGAAAGGGAGATTTTAATGACAATTCCCCCAAGTCTGCTCCTTTCAACTCATTGGTGTGAATTCTTGTTACTGAGTAAGCCTTTGTCAAAGGAGATCATTGCCCTAAGATCAGTCAGCCAAACCCTAGATTTTGAATGGTGGATTCTAATTTTTTGAGTTTCGTAAGGTATGTGTATGGATATATTAAACCCCAAATAAAAAAGATTTTGATAGGTAAGAGGAAGACAATTTACAACCACAAATCAATGTGATTATTTTTCCATCAATTGGTTTGAGAGGGTGCTTAACAGCCTGTCCCTTAAATGCAACAAGTAGAAATCTCTTCCTTCACATTTCCCATAACCTCAGCTGGACCTTTCACAACAGAAAAACACTATCTCAAACAATGTGTTTAGGTGATTTCACCTCCTTCTTTTGAGACAAGAGTTAGACGAGACACAGAACTTACTATAAATTTTCTTGTTACCTAATAAGGCACAGGTAAGATATCTACATAATAAATTTCAAGTATCCAAGAAAATCCAATTGCCTTTATTGGATTCACTAGTAGCACCATTAGTGCAGACTATCAGCAAGTGGTGAGGACAATCTCTGCAATTACTGTTTATAAACTTTTAATTGTGATTTGTCTCATATGGTCATCTTCCTAGATATATTCTAATAACAAACACAGAACATACGAACTACAAATGAACAAGACTTCAAAATCAAGAATTTATTTATAATAGAAATTATAATAGAAGTATTAAGTCCTCTGAGAATTATATGTAAGTTAACTCATTCCAAATTTCAACATTAGAATGAGTTACATGAGGAACACGTAATTGTGTATATTTGATTCTAAAATTCCTATCCTAAGATTTTACCAAGGTGGCTAGTAACCTCTACGTTTTTTGTTCTCAAGTCTAAAAAAAAAAAATAAGCACAAAACATGTGAAATACTCCTTGAGAATGTAAAGACCTTTTAAATAAAATCATGTGCATGATAAGTTACTCTAACTCACTTTACCATGAGTCTGATTTATGGGAAGTGACACCACCTCCAATTATGAACAGTGAATTTGAAACTCCTGAAGAGGCATGGTATTAAAACAAGACTGAAGTCCTAAATACTGCTGACAATTCAGAGATTGCTAAGCCTTTGTTCCGTATATCTTCCTTTTAGCTCATGGAAAATCTTCCAAAATTGTCTGTTACATCAACTGTGAATCCCTAATACATTTGTCCATTTATTCATATAGGAATTCACTTGGAGAAGTGAGAGAAGAGGAGAGAGTGTCTTGGTTGTGAATATAGTTAATTGGATAAGCACTACTGTGCCAAAATGTGTATAATGAGGTTTTTGGAAATGTTATGTTTTGGATTATGTATTTGAGTAATGTTGCTCATTTTATTTCTCCAAGATGTTTTCAAAATGGAGCAGAAATTTCAAAAAATGTACCTGCAGCCCTGAAAATAATCCTTGTGCCAGGCATCAGGGTCTAAAAAATTCAGGGCAGCAGACAAACAATTCATTTCCTAACTTATTTCATTCCATGTCTTCTAGTAAGAAACACAGAGTCTTAATATCTGAAAAAAAAATCCTGTATGCCTAGAAAAAAAAAAGAGTAGGAATGATTTAAAAATTTGAGACAATGCAGCAATCTAAATATAATTTTAGAACCTTGTTTAAACATAATTCAACCAAGCGGAACCTTCAAATAAGTTGAGAACCAGAAGAAACTCTAGAGGCAATTTAGTCCAATCTCCTGGCAACATAGTCATCTCTTCCACAACATCCCTTTATTAGCCATCATCTTTCCCCTGCAGAAATGTTTCCAGGAGTGGCAACTTACTTCCCGAGATTGCCTATTTGATTCTCACACAGCTCTAATGATCAGATCATTATTTATCAAGTTCTAGTTAAAATCTTCTTTCCTCTAGCTTGGCTATAGTTTTTCATTCTACAATGACAAACATAAGTCTTCTCTTTCCTAAATTAATATGACACTCTAATTTTAGATGTAGGTGAAGAAAGGAGAAAGAAGCAAGTCATTAAAAAGCAAGTATTAAGTGAAACAAGCCAAGTACAGAAAGATAAATATCACATATTCTCACTCATAAGTGGATGCTAAAAAATGTGTTCACATAGACATAGAGAATGGAATGATAGATAATGGACACTCAAAGGGGTGAGAAAGTGGAAAGAGAGAAAATGATAAGAAATTATTTAATGGTTATAATGTATGTTATTCAGGTGATGGACACCCTGAAAGCCCTTATTTGGCAACTATACAGCCTATGCATGCAACAAAATTGCACATGTATCCCATAAATGTATACAAATAAATAAATGTAAAAATTATTTTTTTAATTACATAATTCATTTTTGGACATATTCTGTAATATCTCCATATTTACTTTCAAATTCTCACCCTTATACACCCATAGCAGGAATGATACACACAAATTTAATTATGCTACTCCTCTGTTTAGAATCTTTCAAAGGGTTTTATCTTATCTTAGGATAATGTCTAAACTTCTATGTTTTATAAGGACCTACACACTCAGGCCTCCTGCTACCCCTCTCACCTTCTCAATGCACCTGCCCACTTGGAGATCAACAGTCCCTTTATAGTAAAAGTATTTCAGTACTTGAAAACCAGTCTCTCTTACTCCCCCTCTCTCTCCCTTTCTCTCTCTTGGAATCACCTGTTGAGATTCTTTCATGACTCTTGCTCTACATAATTAATTCTGGTCTCATCTCAAGCAACTTCTCTTGTGAAGCTTCTCTGACCATCCAAACTTGGATTTGGTGGATCTTCCACAAGCCCTTGTAGCATCGTATAGTCTCATTAACATAGATATTGGTATATTGTATTACAGGTTACTCACTAGAATTGCAAGTTACTTAAGAGTAGCAGTGATATCTAATGCATTCACTGCTTCAGTTATTTGTTGTTGTTTTTTGAGGTGGAGTCTCATTCTGTTGCCCAGGCTGGAGTGCAGTGGTACGATCTTGGCTCACTGCAACCTCTGCCTCCTGGGTTCAAGCTATTCTCCTGCCTCTGCCTCCTGAGTAGCCACCACGTGCGGCTAATTTTTGTATTTTTAGTAAAGACGGGGTTTTGCCATGTTGGCCAGGCTTGTCCCCAACACCTGACCTCAGGTGATCCACCTGCCTCAGCCTCCCAACCTGAGGTGATCCGCCTGCCTCAGCCTCCCAAGGTGCTGGGATTACAAGCATGAGCCACCATGCCTGGCCTTCAGTTCTTAATCCTATAATGCCTGGCACATGGTTGTGTTGGTGAATATTTGTTAAATGTATCCATAAATGATCAAATATGAAAAATAAATGTAAGCCAGTGCAAAGTCTGTCACCCAAGAACAATGAAATTATTTCTAATATATTCTTCCTAATAAAGCTGGGAATAAACTATTTGAGAAAGTTTCCAATAATCAAAGATAATAGCAGAAAAAGAAATTTCTAGCTAATTAAGCCATAAGATTCTTGTGGTTAAGGTCTATACCAAGCTTGTCAAACCCATGGCCCATGGGCTGCATGCAGCCCAGAACAGCTTTGAATTCAGCCCAACACAAATTTGTAAACTTTCTTAAAACATTATGCGACTTTTTTTTATTTTTATTTTTTTTAGCTTATCAGCTATCATTAGTGTTAGTGTATTTCATGTGCAGCTCAAGACAATTCTTCTTCCAATGTGGCACATGGAAGACAAGAAATTGAGCATCCATGGTCTCTATCTTATATTGAATTTTCACAGTCTTTGGCACAAGGTGGTTGTTCAGTTATATCTTTGCTGGTGGATGTAAGTCTTATAGTGTTGTGATTAAATTATGGACATGTTTATAAAGAGTTACAGTTCCATGACCAGTTTTTAATAATAATTTTAAAAGTCTCTATACACACTCAACTATTATTCTCGACACTAGAAGGACATAATTTATCTCAAATCAATGTTTTCCTTCTTTTGGCAATGAATAAATTGGGTTGATAAAGAAGGTTGTTTCCAAATCTCACACTTAGGGTGGACTATTAAGTCACTACATGTTATCTCTTACAGGATAAGATCATAAAAATAATAATCAAAAGGAGTAAATAAATGACCAAGAGATGTATGGTTTGCCTTGTAAACTTTAAGCATATATCCAGCTTTCCTTATTACTTACCCAGCACGGACCTATGAAACAGTAAGCCAGCAAAGAAGCCTAGAGCTACATTTTATGTAATCAATGCCATGAGTTATTGCCTGGCCCCATTGCACAAAGACTGTTTCAACCTTGAACGCGGCCTTTTGTTTGAACGTATCACCATATGTTCACAAATTGCTATGCAAAGATGGATTGTTCCACAGTCTCCTATTAATATTTTGCCTGGGCATAATGTTCACTTTTATTTGTCTAAAATGTTTTAAATTGCCAAGTGATTTTTAAAGTAATTTTTAAATTTTGCAAGTAGAGTCTTCTATTCTGTGATTGAATTGCACAGTTGAAATACATGAAGGCATCATGATCTGAGTTAGAATGGCATAGTAAAATAAAGATGACAACTGTCACTTTTCAGTTAAAGGGATTGGGGCTGAAATCCAGGAAACAGACTTTGAATGTATTTTGTTTTCTTCTTTCCATTGCCCTATTGTTCATATTCAGCTCATTAGTCTTGAACTAACATAGTGGAACGATCTTTTAGGGAATTTAAATCACTTGAACAATACTCATTCCAGAGTTTCTGTAAAGGGTAGCATATGTCCCTAGTAAATTCTTTAATATTAATGGTCTCAATTCTTCCTTTGTTTTCTTCAAGGACACAACCAGTGTGACTCTATTTCTCAAAGGGTAGGGAAGAGTCTATTTGGAGACCAGGACTTCATTTTCCTCCTACCCATGGCAGCCTACATGCCCTCTGTCATGCTATCTTCACTATAAAGCAGCACCCAGTAGTCTACAGCAAATGTGATCTAGGAAAAATCACAGAACAGCATACCATAAGAAGCAACAACGTAAGAAAGGTCATGGCCGGGCACGGTGGCTCAAGCCTGTAATCCCAGCGCTTTGGGAGGCCGAGGCGGGCGGATCACGTGGTCAGGAGATCGAGACCATCCTGGCTAACACGGTGAAACCCTGTCTCTACTAAAAATACAAAAAATTAGCCAGACGTGTTGGCAGGCACCTGTAGTCCCAGCTACTCAGGAGGCTGAGGCAGGAGAATGGTGTGAACCCAAGAGGCAGAGTTTGCAGTGAGCCGAGGTCGCGCCACTGCACTCCAGCCTGGGGGACAGAGCAAGACTCCGTCTCAAAAAAAAAAAAAAAGAAAGAAAGAAAGGTCACACATACAGACATACACACACATAAAATTTAATATCCTAATATCCTCTTAGCAAAATGTGAGATCAGGACACAAATGAGACATAGAAATGGTGTAACTTTTAATCCTTTTGCGTTACCACATCATAGTGTTAAAAATACTATTTCTGGCTGGGCACGGTGGCTCATGCCTGTAATCCCAGCACTCTGGGAGGCTGAAGCAGGTGGATTATCTGAGGTCAGGAGTTCAAGACCAGTCTGACCAACATGGTGAAACCCCATCTCTACTAAAGACACAAAAATTAGTGGGGCATTGTGGTGGGCACCTGTAATATCAGCTACCTGGGAGGCTAAAGCAGGAGAATCGCTTGAACCTGCGAGGTGGAGGTTGCAGTGACTCGAGATCGCGCCATTGCACTCCAGCCTGGGTGACAAGAGTGAAACTCTATCTCAAAAAAAAAAAAAAAAAAAAAAGATACTGTTTTCTTATTGGTCTCCCCCTACAGACCCTCCCCATGGAATAAAAACATTTTATGGTTGTTGTTTATGTTTCTAGTGCCTCCTGGGGAGAGAAAGGCCTAGTGACTAAAAACATAAATTTTAGAATTAGTCACACTTGAGTATGAACCCTGGCTCTGCTACTTAAAAGCTGTGTGGTCACAATTTTCCCCATATGCAAGAGGTAAAAATAATAATGCTGTGTTGATGTGATGTGATGTGATGAGGGAGTGATATGATGAATGAACACATTTTACATATGAAGTGTATATGTCTGTACCTAACTCACAATGAGTACTCAGTAAAAGCTGAGCCATGATGACAGTAAGGAGGACAAGCTACTTTAGCTCAGAAACACATTGGAGAATACTACAGGATACTTTTATTTCTCTATCTTAAATAAAAAGGTACATACTCAGCAGTATGTATAAACTGAGGCTTACAGATATTTATTATACTACCCAAGATCAGACATCTAATAAGTGGCAGGGCTTAGACTGAGGCCAAGATGTGTCTGAGTTCATAGCCCATATTGTTTATTGGTCTACCATATTGACAGCATAGCCCTACATACTCTGGGGAAGTGAGTGAATCTCTCATGATAATATGAAAAGCTCTCATTCTAGGTTGTTGTCCAATATTCTGGCACCTTTGCTTGCGGTGATCCTGTTTTACTGTCATACTGTACCTCTCTTTCCTCAGATGTAAATGGGTATCTTAGTAATACTAATAGCTATAGGCTTGTTAAGGGGATTCAATGAGTTGATAAGCCCAAATCTCTTAGACCTTTGCTGTCACATAGTAGGAAACACTATATTCCTTAGTCTAGGTTTCTAAGTACTTTTATTATTATCTTTGTTACTTACAGCATGAAGGGAATGCTTTCAGTTTTGAGTAACAGAGATCCAGCTGGAAGTGACTTAAGCAAATAGTAACATAGCTTTTCCTCATGTAATTAGAGGTAGAAATAGGCAGCTCCTGGCCTTGGTTTCATGGTTTTATGATACCCTCAAGGACCAAAGGTCTTTCAGTCTTTTTACTCCACTACATTTAGCTTGTTGCTCTTTAATTCTGGAAGTCTCAGGATATCTTCCAGAGATCCAAGATTCGCACTTGTATTCAAGTTAGGAAGATGGGAATAGAAGGAACAAAAATAAAGTAGTACAAGTGGTGACTGCTCCTTTCATGACAAAAATGAAAATTTCCTCAGAAGACCATCTCTGCACCCCACTAGAAGACATCCACAGATTTTCCTTGACAAAACTAAGTCAAATGGCCTCCAAGGTAGACCAGGAGAGTGACTTTAGGTTTTTTTGGGTTTTATGTGGGAGACGGCCAGAAGAATGGAATTAGGAATGGATGTTGGGTGGAGCACCCAAACCTGCCTGCTATATTCACACAGATACATTTAAAAGTCCTGAAATATAAAGTAAGTTGATGGAAAAGGTAATAAATATACTGATTTAACTTTAAGCTTTTATTTCAAAAGCACTGAATGAAATACAGAGAAATTCTATTAAACTGAAATACAATGTTCTCATTTTTGGCAGTGTGTTCAAGTTAACAGTGAATATTTAGACATTCCTGTGTCCTGGGGACTTATCTACGGAGACAATCTCAAAACTAGCTTTGAATGCCGTGAACACCGTATGTGGAATCCTACAAACTGGTTACCCTTGACACAACCTTGCCTGTAGGAAACTGACCATGAATCCCTGAAAGTTTATAAAGACCAAACACTCCAGAAAGGCTTTCATCTGACTTGTTTACAAAACAATGTAACTTGCTATCCCAGTAAGTTAATAAATAAAAACACACATAGAAATTGGTTTTGGTTGATAAATTGGATTTGAATTAAGTGTTTCTGAGAGCACTTTCACTGGAAGTACTCTTTGATTTGTGAATTTATTTGTTCTATTGTCTTTGTCAAAAAATTCTGTAATTTAGGCCGGCCACGGTGGATCATGCCTGTAATCTCAGTCGAGGTGCGTGGATCACCTGAGGTTCAAGACCAGCCTGGCCAACATGGCTAAACCCTGTCTCTACTCAAAATACAAAAAATTAGCTGCTGGTGGTGGCGTGTGCCTGTAGTCCCAGCTACTCGGGAGGCTGAGGGAGGTGGAGGTTGCAGTGAGCCAAGACCTCACCACTGCACTCAAGCCGGGGCAACAGAGTGAGACTCCATCTCAAAAAAAAAAAAAATTAATTCTGTAATTTAAAACAGCATATAAAGTTGTGTTTTAGATAGGCAATCAGGTACTTGTAGAGGCTTAAATTTAATACCTAGCTATTTCAAGATAGTTGCTTGCTAAGCATGTATGTGAAACCAAATTTTAATGAGAAAAAACAGACTCATCATATTTGCAAACAGACATATTATGAGTGGCTGATCAAAATTATAGAGAAGATAGAGAATATTTTGGAAAATGCAAATGAGAAAAATTAACGACACCATCATTAAATAGCATTATCTGCATTGTGCCTATTTGTAATAACATTATTATACCATTATTTGCTTAAGTCATTTCTGATTGGATCACTCATAACAGAGATATTCCTTTCAGTAATAAGCACAATGTGATAAGGATATTTAATAGACTTTTGTATACTAGAATGTGTGTAAATGAGATATGGGTCAAGTAAAAAAAAGAAATAAACAAAAAAGATGTTGTTCAAAGAAATGTCACAAAGGGTTTCCTCTAAGGCCACTTTCCAACTGCAGAACTTTTCGCAAGTCACTTTTTGACATTTTTTCCCCATAAGTAATTTAAGAATAATGATTGCTGTCCTGCTAGGTGATGAAGAGAACTAAAATGTGAACATAGTTAAAACCCTTCACAATACTTGGTATAGATAATGTATTTAATACATCTCAGTCCTGCTTCCATTTCCTCAGAAATATCAGCAGGGATTTTATGTCATAAGTCTGTGTTTAACTATTACAGATAACTAACTGCTATTTAATTTCTCTGTACTTTGGTTTCCTATTTGTAAGAAGAAATACAGTACTTTCCTTCTTAAGACTTTTTTTAGGAGTGGTGGACATGCCTGTGGTGATCAATTTTAATGTGTCAACATGAAGGGTATCTTTAGATGAAACTGACTTTTAAAATGATAAACTTGGGGTAAAGTAGATTGTACTCCATAATATGGGTAGACTTCAACCAATCAGGTGAAGACCTGACTAGAACAAAAAGACTGGCCTCCCCAAGGAAGTGGGGGATTCTCTAGCAGACTGCCTTTAGAGTTCATCTGCACTATCAGCTCTTCTGGGTCTCTAGCCTGCCTGCTGTTAGACTAGAACCACAACTTGCTCTCCTGGGTCCCCAACACGTTGGCCCATAAGACAGATTTTTAACTTGTCATCATCCATAATTACATAAACCAATTCCTTAAAATTAATAAATATACATACATACATACACACATACATACAACCTCTTGATTCTGTTTCTCTGGAGAATCCTAATCCTAACTAATACAACACTTTACAATGCTTCCCATGATTTTCTCCCCCTAATAATATCCCATGGAATATCAACAGTTTCTTTCTCTCTTTCTCTCTCTCTCTCTCTCTCTCTGTCTCTCTCTCATTGCAGGATTTGAAAAAGACATTACTATGACATTTTCAGCCTTAAGGAAAATAATTCTGAATGATCAAGCGTGTAGCTATTTTTTATACAGCAATAGAAAACTAATATATGCCTGTCATTATTAAACAGAATGAGATTCTAAATTTTTTTCTCATTAACTCTGCAATTTTGGTTTCTACTATTTCAGTGGTTTTAATCCCCAGAGATTTGATTTATATCAAACCAGCATGCTGAGTTCCTTTCTCAGGGCAAAGGAAAAATGGAGTGAAAAGTGGAAGAAAGAAGTTATAAGTTATAAATATGAATCATAAGGCCAGTTCAGAAACAAGGACTGTAATCATGTTGTGAATTTTTTCTTTGCAATTAATATGTTTGCATATATTTGTTATTTTTTCTGTCTCTCTCAGCCCCATACTATCTAATGTAAATGTGACAATCACATTTCAACCCACATCTCAGTATCTGAGTATTAGAATATCAAAGCCGGAGTGAAACTCAATTGGAAGAGCAATAAGTTTCTCCAAAGATGGACAGAATCCATTAGATTAGTGCTTCCTCTTTCAGGGAGAGATTAATTTGTCTTCAGCTGTATGTTGAATAGATACAGTTGTGTATGAGATAGTGGCATCATATGAAACAGAAGCAGGATATTGTTCATTTTATTTGGAACCTAAATATGAATAAAAGGAAATAAAAATGCTAAACTGACAGAGGGCAGTGTACCAGAATGGGTGAATGAATGCTGTCCACATGGCAACATCACCACCAAACCTTTTTGTATTAGTTAGGGTTCTCCAGAGATACAGAACCAATGGGAAATAGATTTATTATGAAAAATTGTCTTATGCAAGTAAGGAGACTGAGAACTCCTATGATTTGTTGTCTGCATGCTGGACGCCCAGAAAAACCTGGGGCCTGAGAACTCAGGAAGTCAACAATATAGGTCCCAGTCCAAGTTCAAAGACCCAAGAACTAGAAACACTATGTCTGAGGGAAAGAGAAGATGAATGACCCAGCTCAAGCAGAGGGCAGAGAGGGGAAGAAAGAGAGAGAGAGAATGAGAATGAGATATCTGCTTCCATGGTATATTATTATTAGGGGTAAAAAAATCATTTTGCCTTTTTGTTCTATTAAGGCCAAAAATATTTCAGATGATGCCCACCCGAATTGGTAGGGGGATCTTTACTAAGTCTACTGATTTAAATGGTAATTTCTTCCAGAAACACTCTCAGAGACACACCCAGAAATAATATTTTATTAGCTATCTGGGCATCCCTTAGCTCAATCAAGTTGACACATGAAATTAACCATCACAACCATCACTCCTATTAAGACTAGAAACTATACTTTCCAGAATCCCCTTTGCCATACAGGCCAGTTTTGAATTTTCGAATGAGAGGAAGTCATGTGAGATCAACAGGCAAAGTGAGGCAGAAGCTACTATTTTTGAAGGCTGTGGTAGTCAGAAGTGGTAGGCTACCATGTCTCTTTACAAGTTCACCTCCTTGGTCTTGGTGCCATGCAGATGTACTCATGACTGGTGGCTTTCTTCTCCAAGTGCAGTGCTTTGGACTGTGTAGTGACCATTTATGCAACCGTCCAAGTGTGATATCTCATATTTTCATTTGCCCAGACCTCTCCCCATTTACATAAGCTCTAATTTTAGTTCCATAATACGTATAGTGGTTCTTTTCTGCTGATTAAGTACAGATTAATGTGATATGTAAAGTGTAGTAGATGCTGTGCTAGTGTTAACTTATTATTTCCAAGTATTATATCTTCGAGTAAGTGCATCTTGGCTTAAATCTTCCCTAAGAACATTCTTGCTTTACTCAATAAGACATCAAATTATGTACTAACAAGGGGCCTTTCTTTTCTATTAGAGGCCAACTAATTAAAGCAAGTCATGATTTGACTTCAGTACACCTCTTGACAAGATGACTTGTGCATGGGTATAATGGAATGTCATCTACAGAGAAAGCAGACATTTTTAGTGACAGTTAAAAATTTGTCAAACTGAAGTTTCTGATCTGTGATAAATCACTTTGGAGCACAAGAAAAGTTTAGACTCATATATTTTATTCTAGACAAGCTGGCTAAATAGAAGGAGAGCTCAGGGCCAGAAAGCACATCTCCAACTGGTCAAATGTGCCAGACTCAAATGTTAATCTCTTTTGGCAACACCCACACAGACACACCCAGGATTAATACTTTGTATCCATCAACCCAATCAAGTTGACCCTCAGAATTAACCATCACAACGTGGAATCATCTAGCTAATATGTGTTCTTCTGTGGCTGGTTGCTTTGCTCAATATTATGTTTACAGAATTTGCCTATGTTGTTCCATTTAGTAGTAGCTCATTTTTAATTGCTGCAAGCATTGCATTGTATAAATCTACTACATATTACTTATCTATTTCAATACTTATTAGAAGTTGGGTTATTTCTAATTTGAGGCTATTATATAGTGCTCCTTTCTTAAACAGTCATAAAATTTCATCCCTGAATGCTGAGCACAGCTGAAAATATTTTGAGTCATCTAAAGTAGTTTTTTTTAGGGCTCAGCTTTATGGAAGAATACAAGAGTTTCCCGTTACTCAGGGAGCATCTCAGTATCTCTCAGAAAATGCCCCATATTTTCTCATAAAGTAACTTCTATGTAGTAGTTTTTGTCTTGTTTTTGCCTTTGTTAGGAAAAAAAAGACGACTCCTGTGGTTCAGTTTATAAGCAATTTTTTAAAATGCCTTCACAAGAAGAGAATTGGAGAAGTTATACTGTTTTGTTCATAATGCAATCTTATCAATCATAGATGCAAGGTCCATTTTTATTTATTTATCTTTTTTTGTTTGTCTACTTTAATAATACAGTAAGCATCTACGAAACTGCCATCCAACTCAAAAGGTAATATCTTAGCAATAACTCAAATCTACCTGTTTTCTGACCAGGCAGATTGAAATCCTGCCTTGTCCACCTGTGCTAACCAGTATTCTGAATCCTCTGTATATTAACTTGATTACCTTTAAGGGTAATCTTCTCTATATATGGGCCCCAGAAATATGATTTTCTCAAGATTTTCTAAATTGTTACTAAAATATACAAGGAATATTTATGTTTCAGAGCTTACAATGTTATTACATATTGCTGGGTTTCTGGCCACTACAGAATAATTGGTACTGGACCAGCTTTTCTGTTGTCAATATCTAAAACTCATTAACAATATTTGGGTCTGGGGACGGTGGCTCACGCCTGTAATCCCAGCACTTTGGGAGGCTGAGGCAGGTGAATCACCTGAAGTCAGGAGTTTGAGACCAGCCTGACCAACATGGTGAAACCCTGTCTCTACTAAAAAATAAAAAAAATTAGCCAGGCATGGTGACAGGCACCTGTCTGTGATCCCAACTACTTGGGAGGCTGAGGCAGGAGAATCGCTTGAACCCAGGAGGCAGAGGTTGCAGTGAGCCGAGATCACGCCATTGCACTCCAGCCTGGGTGGCAGAGCAAGACTCCATCTCAAAAAATGAATAAATAAAATTAAATTAAAATTTAAAAAATAATAAAATAAAAATATGTGAAGTAACCGTTTTCAGGCACCAGACAACAAGCAGTACATGGCAACGATCCCTGAGAAAACTCATAGAAAACTCATAAAGTTGCTATTTTGTCCCATCTTTCTGCATAGGAACAGTTTCTAGAATGTTTCAGATATGGAATACAAGCAGAAAATGGTGGTCCCACTGAGCTTAGATGGCAGAGGGTAGAGTTCCAGGCTGCTGAAATGTCTGAAAACTGTAGGGCAGGGTACTAGAGAGAAGAGAGTTTCACAGAGAAAACAAATCTAGAAGTCTGTGGAAGGAAGTTAAAAGCAATTATTTGGCAGAGGCTAGACTTTAGATGCTTACTAGGGAGTTACTGCTATTGGGTTAGGGACAGAATAGAGATAAAAGAACAAATAAAGTAATGCTGAAAGATAATGCAGTTCTGGACCATGCCGAATAAATAGACCTTGTTAACACCGTAGCCATCCAGGTGAGACACCAGATCACACATTAGGACTAAGGACCATGCTCTAGGGTAAAGTCTGCTCTGGATTTCTACTAACAGAGACAAAACCAAGCTTCAATAAAAATGGCATGGTCCTCAGAGTTTGGAGTTGAGTCTTGCCAAGTTTGAGAAATTTGGTAAAACAGCACATTAGGCCATCGGCAATACATAAGAAATACTTGCAGGATAATTTGAGTATATTAGGTAGCCTTAGTACCCCTTATAGATACATTGATTAATTAAAGGAAATTTTGGATCGATAGTTGCTATAATGGATTTTTGTTGGCTTATTTTCCATTATCTACTCCCATTGTTCTAGCAGAAATCCCCTGATATCCTTTTGAAAAGATTGAAAATATTTGACTTCAGTTTTGATGGGATTACCAAAAAAGATATCCTGCCCGACCCTGGTTAATGGTTTTCATTTCATCTAAGTGAGCCTAGTTGGGCTTTTTTTTTTTTTTTTTTTTTTTTGAGACGGAGTCTCGCTCTGTCACCCAGGCTGGAGTGCAGTGGCGCAATCTCGGCTCACTGAAAGCTCTGCCTCCCGGGTTCACGCCATTCTCCTGCCTCAGCCTCTCCGAGTAGCTGGGACTACAGGCTCCTGCCACCACACTAATTGGGCTCTTCTTCTCTTCTAAGACTTGAAATCCTCAGCAAAATAAGTACAGAAACAAGCACAGTGAATTCATGCCAACATCAATGGCCCCAAAACGTAGTATATTAATCATACTACTCCCTGTAGCATATGTTTTCAAAAATGATATAATCCTCCTATTATTTCACTCTTTTTGAGCCTACCTCTTTATGTTTCATTTCTTATGATACCCAAGTCATTATAGTAAGTTTGAGTTCATAAGAAAAAAACAATAAAACTGTTTTGCTTGCATATCATTGTCTCTCTTTCTGTTGCTTATAGCCAAAGAACCTTGGCTAACTAGAACTAGTACTTAGAGATGTCTTCAGAGTTCGCTGCCAAGCATTGCATCATTGTGAGTTGTCAGCACAACTTCTCAGGAATTAAAGGCATCTTCCCATCTGCCTGGGTTTCATGTTTATGTGTGAGTTTATTGACATGCAATAGGATTTGGACTTCTTCCAGCTGAACACAAGGGAGAAGCTGCTGAAGATGACTCAAAAGTCTTTTAGCAATTCTATTCCCTTCTTCAAGTTTGCCTTTGGATGAGCTTGGTTTATGCTCCTCTGTCTGGTCAAGCCTCAGCAAGTAAATAGTGTGACTATGACAGTGGGTGTGAACAACGGTTTTGCATATCTTCAGAAGTAAATTAACAGGTTTAATCTGTTACATTGGCATCTCCCAATATAAAAGTAAAACCTAATTACAATTCCCCAGTGTTCGAGGGATCCACATTAAAAAATATTTCTTCACCACCACTTAGTAAATTCAGACCAAGCAATTTAACGGAATCACTCTTAGTTGTCTGTCTAAAGGTGGGAATTTTCAATTATATAAAGAGTTCTAGGCCCACACATGACAAGGGGGGGTGGTCAATAAAAGGGTATTTAGCACAGGTACTAACTCCTTATATGGATTAAGGAGAGACTTTTCCAGAAAAGTGAGAGGAATGTTCTTACCCTTTGTTTTACTTTCCTTAGGGCAGAATTTGTTGGTCTTTCACTTTATATATTCACTGCTTTCTTTCAGCAATTTTCAGTATACAAGGTATTTTACATATGTAATTTATACGAATGCTTACAAAGCAGAAAGAGTAAGAAGGGATGATTTCTCATCAAAGAGACTTTCAGCACTTCCACGCAATATATGTTCCCTTCCACTGGGCACAATGAGCAGAGAGACAGCCTGTCTTATGGATTCAACTTAAGAACATACTCATAGCTTAAGAACAATGGATAGAATCTTTTTAGTGCCATCTTTTCCTGTGAGGGGGAGAAAATAACATGAAAGCCTCAGATTCTACTTATGGGATCGTTCTTTATGTCTCCTAAACCTCATACCTGGCTATAGTAACTGTGGGTTTCTTAAATATTTTCTCACTCTTTCTCTTTTAAATCATACATGGGGAAGGAGATGACAATGTATTGTGTCTGGCTCTTATTATTTTTGTTTTAGGTTAGATTACCAGAGCACAACCCAGTGGAAATATGTGGTGAAGGTCAGTATAATTGTTGATACTGGTCACTGTCTAGTTAATATGGTTGATAGGATCTGGCTGAGTCTATGACAGTCTATTTAATGTAACTCATGTAAACTGAACTAACAAGGCAAAGTGATCCAAACATTGAAAAAAACAGTTTTAGTAATCTGTAGACAAACCTTTTAGCTGAGAAAACCTATTACGTGTCTAAATTTATAAAACTTACAGACATTTGCCTAGTCCTCCACTTTATAAGCCCTCACTGTATTTACAGACAAAACATATACTCTTATTGACTCACCAGGAGTGTTCAGCTCAAAAACTCTGTTGAGGTATCCTTCCTAAAAATCTACTATATCTGGCCTGTTGTGAGAAAACTTGAAACCTTTTTCTAAAGTATAAAGATGGAAACCTAACAAATTCTGAAATATACACAATTACTAAATATACAGCTTTTTCTGTAAATTAACATTGTATAATAATTTACTAAAGTGGTGTGCCTGTAGAACAAACATTCATAGATTAATGTTTCAGGTAGATGAAGTTTATCCACATCCCCATTACCTTATGTCTAATCAATGGTATTTAAGGTAATATTTTTGGCAAGTTCTCTGTCCTCAATGAGAGAAAATGTTGACTTTTTGTAATTGGCGTTTATATCATCCTACAAGATTAAGGTAAAGTGACTCACTGAAAATATTACATTGACTATTTACTGTTATCATGGTAATATTTTATTGTCATGGCACTATTAATTTACTAATATTTTGGACAAAAAGAACATTTTTCAGATAGACTGTCTAGAGGGCTCTCTTGATTAAGGTTACTTCATTTCTGTTTGTGTGCTTGAAAAGAAACCAAGGGGAATATATATAATGAAATGGATGAAAGACCTAAAAAAGGAAATACAATTATTTTTGCAATTTGAGTATTTTGTTTCTGATTAATTTTGATATACCACAAGGCGAATATAACTAATAAATCAAGCGGAGTTAATCTAATTACAAGGAAATTCATAAAATAGGGATATTGAATGGCAAAGTCAATGATTGCATATTTACTTGTTAAAATGCTAGGTATTAGTGGACATGAATGATTGTGAAAATAATGTTTCAGGTTTTGAGAAAACATACTGTTTGTTATTTACTACTCTAAGTGCTTCTAAACTCATTTAACCCTTAAAACAATCATATGAAATAGATACTCTTATTATCCCAATTTTATGATGAAGAGAAAGAGTGCAAGATTAAAGAACTTGCCCAAGATTCCACAGCAGGTAAGCCGATGGGGCCAAGTTCTGAATTCTGAATCCAGAGTTTGCACTCTTATATTGTCCTCACTGTCCGTGTTTCATCAGAGAAAATGTCTGTGATTTTCTGATTCTGCAAAACCAGAGCATTGCATTTGCTCATAAAATGCATGAACTGATTGCCACAGTGGTGGCAAAAAGACTGTTTCTGGGGATCTTCAGGAGAAAATGAGCAGCATTAAATCCTCTGCTTTACTGTAAACATAATTTTCTATAGAATAGGGAATGCCTTTAACTTAAAAAAAAATTTAAACAGCCTAGAAGGCTGAATACAAATGTAGTGGAGATAGTCTATCTCTTTCCTACAGGTGACAGCTGAGGGCATGATTAGCTTCTGGAATGCTATCTACACATAAGAAATGAGTAGATTAACTATCTCCACTGCTCACTCCTAGGGCACAGACCTGCTCTGAGATAACCATAACTCTAAAATGCCCAATAATTTATCCCAGCTATATTAGAAACTTCTTTGGTAATTTTCTCAGTCTGGTAGGAAAGTTAGTGAAAAAGGGTACTTCTGTCCCACAAGAAGACAATTAATTTTTATTTAAAAAAATTCTAGCATCTTCATTTTTTCAGGTACCTGTCTTTTGTTGCATGTACAAAATTCTGAAGAAAGAGTGAACTGTTGGTTTTCTCTGTTGAAACTGACCTTGCCCTTTCAGAAAATTACTACCACCAGTAAATTCGCAGTATACTACTAGTGTAATGGAAAATATTTGAAACTATTTTTTTTTGGGGGGGGTAAGGTTTTGGATTTTTTTCTATCTGATCCTCTCCCCGCTCCCACACTCCACTGTCAAGTTCCTGTGTTCGTTTGCTGAGGATAATGGCCTCCAGCTCCATCCATGTCCCTGCAACGAATATGATCTCCTTTTTTTATTTAATGGCTGTATTGTATTCCATGGTTTATATACACCACATTTTATTTATCCAGTCTGTCATCGATGGACATTTCAGTAGATTCTATGTCTTCGCTATTGTGAATAATGTTGGAATAAACATACACATGCATGTATCCTTATAATGTAATGATTTATATTCCTTTGGGTATATACCCAGCAATAATATTGCTAGATCAAATGGTATTTCTGTCATTATGTTTTTGAGGTATTGTCACACTGTCTTCTACAACAGTTGAGCTAATTTACACTTCCACCAACAATGTGTAATCATGTCTTTTCCTCCACAACCTCACCAGCTTCTGTTATTTAATTAATTTATTTATTTATTTTGAGATGGAGTCTCGCTCTGTCATCCAGGCTGGAGTGCAGTGGTGCAATTTCAGCTCAGTGCTGCCTCTGCCTCCGGGGTTCAAGCAATTCTCCTGCCTCAGCCTCCCAAGTAGCTGAGAATACAGGGGTGCACTGCCACGCCCAGCTAATTTTTTGTATTTTTAGTAGAGACAGGGTTTCACCATGTTGGCCAGGATGGTCTTGATCTCCTGACCTTGTGATCCACCCACCTCAGCCTCCCAAAGTGCTGGGATTACAGGCGTGAGCCACGACTCCTGGCCCAGCATCTGTTATTTTTTGACTTTTTAATAATAGCCATTCTGACTGGTGTGACATGATATCTTATTGTGGTTTTGATCTGCATTTCTCTAATGATCAGTGACGCTGAGCTTTTTCTCATATGCTTGTTGGCTGTGTGTATGTCGTTTTTGGAAAAGTGCCTGTTCATGTCCTTTGCCCACTTTTTTGTGTGGTTGTTTATGTTTTTCTTGTAAATTTGTTTAAGTTCCTTATAGATGTTAGGTATTAGACCTTTGTCAGATGCGTAGTTTGCCAAAGTTTCCTCCCATTCTGTAGGCTGTTTATTCTGTTGATAGTTTGTTTTGTTATGCAGAAGCTCTTTAGTTTAATTAGATCCCATTTGTCCATTTTTGTTTTTGTTAAAATTGCTTTTGGCACCTTCATCATGAAATCTTTACCCGTGCCTATGTCCTGAATGGTATTGCTTAGGTTGTCTTCCAGGGTTTTGATGGTTTGGGTTTTACATTTAAGCCTTTAATCCATCTTGAGTTAATTTTTGCATATGGTGTAAAGAAAGGAGACAGTTTTAATCTCCTCTATATGCCTAGCCAGTTATTCCAGCACCATTTATTAAATAGGGAATCCTTCCCCCATTGCTTGTGTCAGGTTTGTCAAAGATCAGATAGTTTAGGTGTGCAGTGTTGTTTCTAGTTCTCCATTATTTTCCATTGGCCTGTGTGTCTGTTTTCGTACAAGTGCCATGCTGTTTTGGTTGCTGTAGCCCTCTAGTATAGTTTGAATTTGAGTAGTGTGAGGCCTCCACCATTTTTTTTATTTGTTTGATTTTTTTTTTCTTAGGATTGCCTTGACTATTTGGGCCCTTTTTTTGGTTCCATATGAGTTTTAAAATAGTTTTTTTCTAGTTCTGTGAAGAAATGTCAGTGGTAGTTAAATATAAATAGCATTGAACCTAGAAATTATTTTGGGCAGTATGGCCATTTTAATGTTATTGATTATCCCCATCCATTAGTATGGAATGTTTTTTCTATTGTTTGTTTCATCTCTGATTTCTTTGAGCAGTGCTTTGTCATTTTCCTTGTAGATATCTTTCATCTCCCTAGTAGGCTGTATTCCTAGGTATTTTATTCTTTTTGTGGCATTTGTAAATGGCAGTTTGTTCCTAATCTGGCTCTCGGCTTAACTGTTGTTGTCATATAGAAATGCTAGTGATTTTTGTACATCGATTTTGTATCCTGAGACTTTGCTGATGTTTTTTATCAGCTCAAGAAGCCTTTAGGCTGAGACTGTGGGGTTTTCTAGAGATAGGATCATGTCATCTGCCAATGGATATTTTAACTTCCTCTTTTCCTTTTTGGATGCCCTTTATTTCCTTTGATTACCTGATTGCCCTGGCCAGTACTTCCAATACTATGCTGAATAGGAGTGGTGAGAGAGAGCATCCTTGTCTTGCATCAGTTTTCAAGGAGAATGCTTCCAGCCTTTGCCCACTCATGATAATATTGACTTTGAGTTTGTCATGTATGGCTGTTACTATTTTGAGATATTTTTCTTCAAAACCTAGTTTATTGAGAGTTTTTAACATGAATAGATGTTGAATGTTATTGAGAGCCTTTTCTGCATCTATGAGGTAAGCATGCAGTTTGTCTTTAGTTCTGTTTGTGTGATGAATCACATGTATTGATTTGCATCTGTTGGACCAACCTTGCATCACAGGGATAAAGCCTACTTGATCATGGTGGATAAACTTTATGATGTGGTGCTGGATTCAGTTTGCCAGTAGTTTGTTGAGAATTTTTGCATTGATGTTCATCAAGGATACTGGCTGAAGTTTTTTGTTATTGTTGTTGTATCTCTGCTAGGTTTTGGAATCAAGGTGATGCTGTACTCATAGTATGAGTTAGGGAGGAGTCCCTCCTCCTCAATTTTAATAGCCATTTTGACTGGTGTGAGATGGTATCTCACTGTGGTTTTGACTTACATTTCTTTAATGATCAGTGATATTGAACTTTTTCACTTTTAATTAGAACAGTGTTTTTCTATGGTAGTTATATTTTTAATTTCTTGAGAAACCTCTATACGGTTTTCCATAATGTCTGTACTCATTTACATTCCTACCAAACTGTGTAAGGATTCTCTTTTCTCCACATCCTTGCCAGCATTTATCAACTTTTGTCTTTTTGATAATAGCCATTCTAAATGGAATGAGATGATATCTCATTGTGGTTTTGATTTGCATTTCCCTGATGATTAGTAATGTTGAACTTTTTTCATTTACCGATTGGCCATTTTTATGTCTTCTCTGAAAAATGTCTATTCAGGTCTATTGCTCATTTTATTATCAGGTTATCCATCTATTTGCTATTGAGGTTTTTGAGTTATTTATATATTTGGGATATCAACCTCTTATCAGATATATAGTTTGCAAATACTGTACGTTGTTTCTTCACTATATTGTTTTCTTTGTTGTGCAGAAGCCTTTCAGCTTGATATAATTCCGTCTGTCCATTTTTTACTTTTTTTGCCTATGATTTTAAAGTCTTATCAAAAAATAATCCTTACCCAGAGCAATGTCATGAAGCTTTTCCCTTATGATTTTTTCTAGTAGTTAGGAAATTGTACTCTAAATGTAAACTTTTGTCTCTTTGTCTCCTTGTCTCCATGCATTCAGTGAAAGTACCTAGATTCCAAATCCCAGTAGTTCAAAATAGGAGTGAAGATTTCCAAACTTATTTATTGTTATTTTTAAATTTTTCCTCCCTAAAATCTCCAGAGTGAAGTGGGTGTATATCCAAAGGAAATGAAATCAATATTTTGAAGAGATGTCTACACTCCCATTTTTATTGGAGCACTATTTACAGTACCCAAGATATAGAATCAACCTAAATGTACATCAACAAATGAATGGATAAAGAAAATGTGGTGTATATGTACAGGATGGAATACTATTCTGCCTTAAAAAGTAAGAAAATACTGTAATTTGTGACCACATGAATGAACCTGGAGGACAAATGACATCAGCCAGGCGCAGAAAAACAAATACAGCATGATCTCACTCATGGGGAAATTTTAAATGTTGATCTTATAGAAGTAGAGAATACAATAGTAGTTACCAGAAACTGGGGTGGGGAGTGGAGATGAGGAAATGGCCAAAGGACACACAATGGCAGTTAGGCAGAAGAAATAAATTTAAGAGATTTATTTATGTCACAGTGACTATAGTTAATATATTGTACTCTTGAGAAATGCAAAGAGAGTAGATGTTGAGTGCTCTCACCACAAAAAAGATAACTGTATAAGATAATGCATTTGTTAATTAGCTAGTTAACCATCTAATGATGTATATGTACCTGAAAACATCATATTATACATGATAAATACATGCAATATTATTTATCAAATTAAAACCAAAAGTTGCATGGACAGTTATGGGGTTAATCAGCAGCATGTGCCTCCTGATATGATGCACTGAGGACAACTCAGTATTGCCTTCTGGGCTGCAACTGCCAAAAGTACTTAAGTTGAATCTATTCAGGAGGAAACATGAGAGAATCCATTGAAAGACATTTTACTAAATTATTGACCTACACTCTTCAAAAATGTCAATGTCATGAACTACAAAGTAAAATCCCAGAACTGTAGAGAAAGGTACAGTTTAAAAGGAGACTCAAGATACAGGAGTCTGAATTAAATGCAATGCAGATTTTCAATTTTCTTTTGCTGTAAAGGAAATTATTGGGTCAACTGACAAAATATCAATAAGGTCTATAAATTACATAATAATATTTTTGGGTATCAGTTTTAATTTTTTTTTTTTTGAGACGGAATCTGGCTCTGTCACCCAGGCTGGAGTGCAGTGACACAATCTGGGCTCACTGCAAGCTCCGCCTCCCGGGTTCACACCATTCTCCTGCCTCAGCCTCTCGAGTACCTGGGACTACAGGTATCTGCCACCACGCCCAGCTAATTTTTTGTATTTTTAGTAGAGATGGGATTTCACCATGTTAGCCAGGATGATCTCGATTTTCTGACCTCGTGATCAGCCTGCCTAAGCCTCCCAAAGTGCTGCGATTACAGGTGTGAGCCACCACGCCCGACCAGTTGTCTTAATTTTTGTAATTTTACTGTGGTTACATAACAGAATTCCTTATTTTTATGAAATACAAACTGAAATATTTAGGGGTAAATGGGCCAAAAAAATGTAGTGTTTTCTTTGAAGTGGCAGTGGGAAGAAATTAAAGTATGAATATAATTTAGTAAACTGCATCCTAAATGTAAACTTTTGTCTCTTTTTCTCCCTGCCTCCATGCAATCAGTAAAAACCACTATAGCCCAAATGTCAATGTTCAAAATAAGTCTAAGGGTTTGCAGGAGTTTTTTTTTTTTTAATTTTTATTGTGCCTACCTAAAATCTCCAGTCAAGGCAGTCCATATACCAACTGATTCATTCTGTCCACTCTTGAACTACTTTTCTATTATTTCTTAATTGTCCTTATACCAATAATTTCAATTACATCAGTAAAATCTCCTTATTTCTCTGGAAAAGTCTGACATATTAGTGTCATTTTAAAGAAAAACATCCAGTAGGAATCTTTCTTTTCTTGAGCTATTTACTCTGCTGATTTTTTGTATACTTTTATTTTGTTCAATTACCTTTAATTGTGATATAAATTCCAGTGAACTTTAAATTGAAATTAGGAACATACATAAAATATATGTGATTCTGCAAAATGTGTCTCTTGGAACAATTCTTTTCAACCAGAAGGGAATATCTGAAATTTTCTTAAGTGTATCTAAGGCATGTTTATGAAGATATTTAATTAAGATTTAGTAATTTTTTCTTATCCATCAAAAATATTAATAAATTTCTATCTACACATTTATTTTTCAATAAGTATCTACCAGTATTTATATAAAGATCTATACAAAATAATGTTAAGTGTTCTGCCTTAGTTTATTAGGCTAGTCATGTGCTACAGAAAATGTTTTCATTTTATTTTTGTTTTTTCTCTGCACTAAAATTGACTTCTTAAAAATAAATACATTCAAATTACTTTTCTACAGGGAAACAATCTTACTACATTATGAACTCTTTGAATCTAGGGTCAGCCACTTATTAAAACATTTTTATTCCAACTCTCCAATTTTCTGTATTCAAGAACTTAGCAGGTTTTTTTTTTTTTAATGTAACAGACACTGATAATTTGTGGAATGATCTCTGTATCTAGCGGAATAGAGAAACCATCATGGAGTTGCTAATGAGATAATGATGATGTTGGTAATAGCATAATAAGAGGCAGTGTATATGGTAATTAAGTAAAAATTATTTGCATTCAGACAGATCTAGGCTTAGTCTTATGTCTCATCATTTGCTAGCTATGTCCCTGGGCAAGTTGGTAAACCTCTGTGATCTTCAGTTTCCTCATCTATAAAATGTAAATAATAATAGTACCTGCTTCATAGGAATTTAATGAGGATCAACTGACATGATGTTTCTACAAAACTTATCACAGCATTTGGCATACTTAATCAATGCTAATTAGTGTTGTCTTTAATTGCCACTGTTATTATTAGTCCATTTGCATTAATCAACCATCAGATAATTTGTGGTGCCGAATACCTTAATCTAAAAGATCCTATTTGAAATAATCATTTTCATTAACACACAATCAGAATTTGTCCATGGTAGAAATGTTGACAATAAAGACAAGGGACATTGTTAAAAACAATAATAATAATGATAAAAACTTTGCATCTCTACCAACGCTGATCTCAACTGATACCTTCAGCTCATATGTTTCTGGATTTTCTCTATTCTAGCATGCTCAGGTACATGCACATTTACACATGTGCACAGTTGTTTTTTACTAAAGTGAAGCCATATTGTACACACTGTTACATATATATTTAGATTACTTTCTATTTTCCCCTTATTGATACCAAATATCCTTTGTAAGTTCTTTATCTAAGCCAGTATCTAATCTAAGACCATATCTTACATATGGTTGTCAATCATCCCAACTACTCTTCCAATCAAGTAAAATACTTTCTTATGAAATGACTGATTTATTGTGGAGATCAGATAACAATTTGGTTTTTCTATCACTTTCTCTTTTTGAAAGGAGTCTGGCTTAATAGCCATGGCTTCAAAAGTTTATATAATAGAAAAAGAGAAAAGACAGCCCTGTTTCAATCTACCTCTTCAAACAAGATAGTTACCTGTTTTTCTTCCTCTTTTAAAAATGCTGACCTGGTGTGGTAGCTCCACCTGTAATACCAGCTCTTTGGGAGGCCAAGAAGGGGGTCTCGCTTGAGCCCCAGAAGTCTGAAACTAGGCTTGGCAACATGGTGAGACCCAGTCTCTTAAAAAATTATCACAGATAATATAATAAAAATACAGACAATTATTAGATAATTATATAGAATATTCATAATATTGGAGTGAATAGGGCTTTTGCCCATACCTGGCTGAGATAGAAAAATTTTCACCAAGTTTTATAAATATCAACCACCATTTCAATGTTTTATACATATCTCTTCTAGTTTTTGACATTTCAGTCTCCCTCATATTAAAGACTGGGGCAAATGTGTAACTTACTCTTGTACAAGTGACTTCCATTTTAGATTGGCAAAGTAGCCAGGACCAGACACTTGATAAACCCTGGTTACTTTAAAAATTCTAAATTACCTAGATGTTTACATATAAAATACTAACAGAAATTACCTATTTCCCAGTCTATATACATTTTTATGTAGTCCTAAGGCCAGTCTTCAGCTAAGATTGCACCAGCCCTTGACAGAACTATTCTAATATGTAACAAAATTGAGAAGTCAGATATACAAAGTCATTATGAAAATATCTATTTGTACAAAAGAGAAGATTATGTCCATTACAGGGAAAGGGGAAAGAAATGTTTCATATTTCTCTGCAATCTCTTCCCTTTATGTTTTACTAATATAAAGGCAAAAATTTTGCAATTAATATCAAGATCCTGGATGGCCGAGTATATGAGTCCTTAAGAGATGCTGTAACTCTCTAGAGCAACAGCCTTTCAACACTCCCAGTACAAAAACTTCAGCTAATCTATGGGTGGGAGACGAAAGGAAAATCAATTAGGTGGTCTCTGGGAGGCAGGTATACTGCTGTTCTGAGTGTCCAATAAACTAGAAGTAGTAAATGGGGTATCCTGATCACCTCTCAGAGCTTCTACCATTTGATCATCTTCTGTTTCGTCCAAACATGTTTTTCATCATTCCTAATTCTATTGTACTTAGGCCCAAACCAGTAAATAAGAATACAGAAAATTATAAATATAAAAAATAAATAACTGTACAAATCTCTGTAGCAAAGCCCAGCAATCCCATGGCTAATTATTACATGCAACAGAAATGCCAATGTATGCTTACCAGAAGACACTGAACAAGAATCTTCAGAGTAGCACTATTTGAAGGTTAAATTGTTTGAAATTTCAACCTCAGAACTGCCCCAGTGTCATTCAATGGTATAACAGACTTGTAAAACAAAATGATGATATATTCAATAATGAAATATGCTAAAGCCATGACAATAAATTATAATGACACACAATATTGGTGAATTTCTTAAATATTATTGAGTAAAAATACTAAGACACAAAAGAATACACATTGTCTGCTTGAATTTATACAAGGTGCAAACCAGGGTAAAGCCAATCCATTCTATTAGAAGTCAGGGTATTGTATCCTCCAGGGAGAGGTTAGTGGTTTGAATGAAGCATAAGAGATCCTGTGGCACTAATAATATCATTCTTCTTGATCTTGGTGCTGGTGACATGGGTATGTGAAAATTATGGTTTGTGCATTGTTTACACACATATACTTACACACATATATTCACATATATTTCATATATTTATATGTATTTATATTTCATATATTTATATTTTTAAATATTCATATATGTGTGTAAGTATTATGTGTTTGTATACTATAAGTATACATAATACTTTGATAGAAGTGAAAAACTATTCCTTTTTTTCTTTAGCATCCATTCCAGCTCCAAGTTTTTGTCATACAAGAGTAGCAGTTCTGATAAGATGGAAAGTATAAAAACTTGAATTCAGAAGACCTCATTTTTTTATCGTGTAACCTTGGAGAGGTAACCTCACTAAATACCAGGTTCTTCATCTGTAAAACTAAATAAATTCCTTATAAAGTTGTCATGAAGATTAAATTAGATTATGCACAGTAAAGTTACTGGTTACTTATAAAAAGTAATATAAATATATTGCATTAACAGAGAAAAGGAGACTGAATAAATATATTTTAGATGAACGGAATGGCATTTGACACAATTAGAGGTATAGGGAAAATATCTGGTTCTGTTTCGAGTAATTGACAAACACTGCTAAAATTTTATACTACTGAGCAGGTGCTACATCATAGTGGTTATGGACATAAAATTTCAAATTATCCATTAACATTTTCATTCTTTATATAGCAAATATTTATTCGGAGTCCACTGCATCCTGTTCATTCCTTGAAGAACAGAAGAAAATAAAGCATTGTGCATTCATGAATCATGCATTCTATAGAGGGGAGAGACAAGAGTTACATCTGAATCTTAGCTCTCCTATTTACTGCCCATGTAACTTTGGGCATATTACTCCAATACGTGTCCTTATCTGTAAAACATAAATGATAACAGTGTGTACCTCAAAAGTTGTTGCATTATAAGAGCTAATGCCTGTAAAGTTACTCACTAACAATTTATCATTCAATAAATACATACTAATAGTTGTTACTCCTCCTACCATGGGCCTAGCATTCATGAAATCATATGGAAGTGCTCCCATTGTCACTGTAAAAGAGCCTGTCCTATTTATTTAATCCAGTCTTCATAAGACATGGTTAACTATCTTGATTTGGATTTGCATAAATTAAAAATATTTAATTTAAAATTCAGAAAGAAAAATTGTATTGACTTCCTAGCCAGCCTGAATTTTCCAAAGTTCCCAGTCCTGGCAATACTTGACTAATTTGCATGTGACAATTAGAAAAATACACATGATATGCACCACTGATACCACTTCCCAGCTGTTCTCCTTGCCTGTATTTCATTATCTGTAATTTATTTCGGCATATTCACTTTCATAGTGATCCAAATCAAAACAAAAACTTAGAATTTCACGTTTATCTTCTACTCTTCAAAATTTTTAATTTCCTAGAAGACAAAGTCCCAGCTCGTCAAGATAACACCTAGGATCTAGCAGATTCTGGCTGTCACCAACCTGCCCAATGTCATCTTCCCAATTTATGCTCCCAACCCCATACTCAAGACTCCATCAATGAGAACCACCTATATAGTCCCACAGACATTCTGTATCATTTCTGCTAATGTGTCTTAATTGGGGCAATCTTACCTATTTGACATGTCCTTGTTCCTTCTTCCTGACTCCTCCCTCCCAGCTCAGAGGGGCTTGATTTTCCTATACCACAAAAAACAAAACCACTAGCCTAATTTACTCAGCTTTTCTACTACTTTCCTTTTTCATCCCATAGAATCATAAATAAAATTCTAATATATGATATGGGTAAGGGCAGGAATCAGGATTTGCTTCTTGTCTTTTCCTTTGTTTCCCAGGGTCTTCAGAACCACTAATTAGGGTAAGCATACTTTTTCTGTAAAGGTCTCTGCAGCAAGTATTCAACTCTACAACTGTAGGATAAAAACCATCCATCCACAACACATAAACAACCAAGTGTGACTGTGTCCCAATACAATTGAATTTATAAAAGCAGGTTGTGGTGCAGACTCAGCTGTCTGCTATAGTTTGCTGATTCCTGGTCTAGATGATAGTGACAAGGATGATGATGATAGCACTGAAGCAGTCAGCTAAAACTTTTTGATTGTTTACCATATGTCAGGTATTGTGAGAAATATTATGTAACGTAATGCAATAACATTATAGCATAAGAACAGTTATTGCCATTTTATGAATAGGAAAACTAAGGTCAGAAAATTAAGTACCTTCCCCATTTCCTGCACCTGGAATATGTCTGACTACAGCACTTTGCTCTTCTTCACCCCTCCTTACTGGCTAGAGAGTTTCCTAAGGCACTTTCCATTGTAATACTATGCCATTCTCTGACAGCTACTGCAGGAATGAATTTACAGCAAATAATCTTTTCATTCACACTTTGACAAGTAGACTATTATCAGGACTACAAATGCCTTTACAAATGTGTAGAGCTCCACATGAGAAATTCCACATAAATTGCAAAGCCTTTCCAGGATGCTGATGCTGATTTTAGGAGATGCTAAATTGAATGTTTTTAATGATCTCTGAAACAAGATGGACCAGTTAATGCATTTAGTTTCATGGGAAAAGCCACCAAATCTCTAAGGAGATGAGGCCTGGCACATCTTTGTCCAGGTCTGGAGACCTTGTGACTTGAAAACCACTTCTCGAGACAAAGATGTCAGATGTGAGTAAGATATAAAAGTCTCTCTGAGTTTTTCACAGTAAGACTAGTAATAAAAAGTGATTACAATACTACTTGATAACTGACTGATTAACAGGCAGTGTCTGACTCGGATTTTTCTTCAGTTCATGTTAAGAGAGAAAAAAGACCATAATTCCTAGTACTCAGGGCTCAATCAGAATGACGAATCCAGCCAAATGAAGCCACATCTGAGGCTGGCTGCATCCCCACAATGCAGCACCTCAAGTTACTTTATTCTTTACCTCTGTTTCCCTCATGAAGCAGTGGGTTTTGCTGAAAGCCAGGCTTCAGATTTACTCAGATCTATATAAATTATGTAGGAAAAGCACTGACAAAGGAAAAAAAGAAGAGAGGAAATTAAGTATATAGAATGTCAGCCAATAACCCATAGGACAAAGGGGATATTAAGGGCACTTTTAAACTGAAAATTCAGATTCTTCAGAAAAATGTAAAGTCTTCTACGTTCATGAAAAGGATGATGAAAATAGAAGTAATTTATTTTCCTTCACTAAGTTAAACTTCCCTAAGCGGGTGCCATCTTTCCCCCCTACATTGGTGGCATGTACCATATATTACCTTGAATTATTGTTATTTGGGTATTTGCCTACTCCTCAGTAATATGATAGAGGCAGCCAGGCTTTGTAATGGAATACATGGGCTTTGTGGTCAAATAATTTGTTCGAGTACTGGATTAGTCTCTACTAACTCTATGACTTTGAGCAAAGTCATTTGTCTTCGTTGATCCCCAGTTTCTTTTCTGTAAAGTGGATATGACAACAGCACATATACTATAGAATTTTTAAAAGGATTAAATGAGATCATGCACATAAAATGTTCAGGGCAGCGGCCAGAATATCATAAAGACAGTAAGCAAACAATTAATTATTATTATTATTATTATTATTATTATTAGAGACAGACTCTCTCTGTCACCTAGGCTGAGTGCAGTGGCATGATCATGGCTTAAAGCAGCCTCAACCTTCCAGGCTCAAATAATCCTCCTGCCTTAGCTTACAGAGTAGCTAGGACTACAGTCATGTACCACCATGCCTGGCTATTTTTTTTTTCAGAGATGGGGTCTTGATATGTTGCCCAGGCTGGTCTTTAATATCTGGACTCAGGCAATCCTCCTGCCTCAGCCTACCAAAATGCTGGTATTACAGGCATGTGCCACCTCACCCAGCTTTAATGTTAGTTATTATTGATATTATTATGAAATTAGGAATGCACATAAAAGCAGTCATTCTAGCATGTACTTCATAAATTATTAATTTGTGTATCTTCTGTGTTTCATGGGGTACATGCATCACATAACTATATAAAGCAGGAGCTGTAGGAATAGGAATAGCTGTAGGAACATGATGGGTTTACTAACTATCCTTTGAGTGAATAGTCTATTTCTATCACTATGTACCCTTTCTTCTAACTTCTCTGTAGCGCTCCTGAAAACAAAGACTATCTGTATCTGCTCATCTACATAATAGAATATTTATTGATGTGGAACCACATTGGCCTGTATGGTTTCTCGCTCCATTCCAATGGGTGTCATGTAGAACTAGGAAAAATCACCCTAGACCCAAATATCTACAGGGACCAGAGACAGAAAATGGGGGTATGACTATAAGTTGAAGTAGTCCAACTTATTCAAAATTGTGGGTTTTTTCCCAAATATTATAATGATTTTGTACTAAGTTATATTAAGAGGCTTCAATAGTGGTCTGATTGGCTTATTTATTCATGTGTTAATTCATCAGTTATTTATTAAGAATTTACCACATGCTAAGCAGTGAAAATAAAAGCACAGTCTCTGCTGTCACAGAACTTAAACTATGATAATGAATAAGCCAGAATATTACTTAAAATAAAACATGAACAATGTAATAGGGCATGTACAGGCTGCTTTGACTGCTAATAACAGAGAGATACTACTCAGTGACAGGAAAATATCGTGATGACAAAGTTCTCTGTTTCCACATTGTCCTTCCTCACATGCAGGCATCTGGGCAGGTCTGTTTTTGCTGCCTTAAGGACAGGATGTTGCTGCAGAAAGCAGAGGACAAAACAGATTTTCCTGACTTTTGATTGTCAAATATATAGGCTCTAGGGAAACAAAAAGGACTCCTGGCACATAAAAATGATTCAGAATAAAGCATCATGAGAAAAAGCAAGGCTGCCTCCTGCCAAATATAACTTATTTATTAGATGTAGAAAAAGAAAAGACCCTTCAGGAGTTCACAGACAAACAGACATTGCTGGGTCCCTGAGGAAGATATTCTGTAATCTATTTCATAGGCAAAACCCCAAATGGATATGTTGGATCCATGAGCAGTTCTTGGCTTCCTAAGTAGATCCCACATAGAACCAAGAGAGAAGACACGACTTTCCGTTGGCTCCAGACAGGCATAAAATGTTAGATTCACAGTAATTTCCTCGCTCCATTGTGATGCTGAAGCCAACTTGTTCCTGTGATAAGGTAGATTCTGGCAATTTGAGTTATTCTATCAGGAATATATGAGGTGATATATTCACACACATGAAAGGGAAAATGTTACTGAGTGAAAAATACTTCTATTGTTAACTAATTTAAAACATTTTAGTGTTCATTGTTTGAATAATGAAAGGCCTGTGTATATCTACATTTTTAATAAAATTTTCTGAACCAAGAGATTAATTCAGATTATAGAATAAATCAAACTTTTTTTAAAAAATGTATTATTCTGCTAATTTGCAAATACCACAAATTCATGAATGGCTGTTAGAGATAGAAAAAGTAACAGGTCAGCTCCCCTATCGGAGGAGACCCATGCAAAGCTTCTGTTACATTTTGATTACTAAGTTGTTGCATTTGACATGATAGATTATTTTTATAATCATGAGTAAGGTTAAATTTATTATAAAGAAAACAAAAGAATGAAAGAAACTTGAAATGATTTCAAAAAAAGAATAGCAATTTTTAACAGTAGAAACCTAATAAAAGTAATTATAGGTGAAGATATCATAGTAAAATATAAAATGCCAGAAATATATATTCAAATGTATTTTCCAATAAAAGATCTGTTGGGGATAATTGAGTAAGAGTTTCTATTTAAATTAAAGCTAAAATTTGTAGTGTTGTATTCTGGTACCAAATCTCTTGCAATTTTCTGATGAGGTTAAAATGTGGTTCGGTAGGAAGACGGTGAATAGAAGACAGACCTAACATGCACCCCCAACTTGAACAGATAGAACAGTGTGTGGAGGCTCATACTGTGAACTTTTGCTCCAAAAACCACCACAGGAACATACCAGGAAAACTGAAAGAATTCACTGAAGCTTTGAAAGAAGTGGTAAGCCACTGCAAATTCCATAAGACAGATGTAAAACTGTGAGATTCCAAAGTGTGAGAGGGAGAAAACCTTCCTCCGAACACACAACCCCACTGGGGAACCTAAAAATTCAGATCATGCACCCTCTCAGACCACACTGGAATGAAACTGGAAATTAACTCCAAAGAAACCCTTAAAACTATACAAATACATGGAAATTAAATAATCTGCTCCTGAATGATCTTTGGTTGAACAATGAAATCAAGAAGAAAATTAAAAATTTTTTGAACTGATAATAATGACACAACTTATCAAAACCTCTGTGATACAGTGAAAGCTGTGCTAAGAAAGCTTATAGCATTAAATGTCTACATCAAAAAGTCTAAAAGAGCACAAATAGACAAACTAACATCACACCTCAAAAAAACTAGAGAAGCAAGAACAAACCAAACCCAAACCCAGCAGAAGAAAATAAATGACAAAGATGAGAGGAGAACTAAACAAAATTCAAACAAAAAAAGTACAAAAGGTAAATGAAACAAAAAGCTGGCCCTTTGAAAAAATAAACAAAATCAATAGACCATTAGCAAGATTAACCAAGAAGAGAGAAGATCCAAATAAGATCAATTAGAAACAGGAGAAATTACAAATAATACCACAGAAATACAAAAGAACATTCAAGGCTACAATGAACACCTTTATGCAAAGAAACTAGAAAATCTAGAGGAGCTGGATAAATTCCTGGAAATACACAACCTCCCTAGATTAAATCAGGAAGCCAGACCAATAGCAGATAGTGAGATTGAAAGAGCCATTCAAAATTACCAATTCAAAAAAAAAAAAAAAAAAAAGACCAGGACACGATGAATTCACAGCTGAATTCTATCAAGCATTCAAAGAAGAATTGACACCAATCTTACTGAAACTATGCCAAAAGATACAGAAAGAGGGACTCCTTCCTTCCTAAATCAATCTATAAAGCCAGTATCACCCTAACAGGAAAATGAGGAAAGGACATAACAAAGAAAATTATACAGCAATATCCCTGATGAGCATAGATGCAAAAAATTCTCGACAAAATACTAGCTAGCCAGTGGAGCACAGTGGCTCACGCCTGTAATCCCAGCACTTTGGGAGGCCCAGGCAGGTGAATCATGAGGTCAGGAGTTCAAGACCAGCCTGGCCAACATGGTGAAACCCCATCTCTACTAAAAATACAAAAAATTAGCTGGGCATAGTGGTGGGCACCTGTAATCCCAGCTACTCGGGAGGCTGAGGCAGGTTAATCGCTTGAACCTGGGAGGCGGAGGTTGCAGTGAGCCAAGATGGCACCACTGCACTGCAGCCCCGGCGACAGAGTGAGACTCCATCTCCAAAAAAAAATACTAGCTAACCAAATGCAACAGCCTATCAAAAAGATAACACATCATGGTCAAGTGGGTTCCATACCAGGGATGGCTTAACCTATGCAAGTCAATAAATGTGATACACCACATAAACAGAATTAAAAACAAAAATGACATGATCATCTCAATAGATGCAGACAAAGCATTTGAGAAAATTCAGCATCTCTTTATGATTAAAAACCTCAACAAACTTAGCATAGAAGGGACATACCTCAAGGTAATAAAAGCCATCTATGACAAACCCACAGCCAACATTATACTGAAAGGGGGAATGCATTTCCCTTGAGAGCTGGAAAAAGACAAGGATCACCACTTTTACCACTTCTATTCAACACTGTACTGGAAGTCCTAGCCATAACAATCAGACAAGAGAAAGAAATAAAGGACATCCAAATCAGGAAAGAGAAAGCCAAACTGTCATTGTTTGCTAATGATATGATCATATAGCTAGCAAACCCTGAAGACTCATACAAACAGCTCCTAGGTCTGATAAATGTATTCAGTAAAGTTTCAGGATACAAAATCAATGTACACAAATCAGTACCACTGCTATATACCAACAACAACCAAACTGAGAATCAATCAAGAGCTCAACCCCTTTTACAACAGCTGCCAAAATAAATAAATAAATAAAATACTTAGGAATACACCTAGTCAAGGAGACTAAAGATCACTACAAGGAAGACTACAAGACACTGCTGAAAGAAATCATAGACAACACAAACAAATGGAAATGCATCCCATGCTCACAGATGGGTAGAATCAATATTGTGAAAATGACCATGATGCCAAAAGCAATCTACAAATACAGTGCAATTCCCATCAAAATACCATGATCATTCTTCACTGAACTGGAAAAAAAAAATCCTAAAATTTGTATGAAACCAAGAAAAGATCCCACATAGCCAAAGTAAAAAGATCAAGCAAAAAGGAACAAATCTGGGGTTACCACATTCTCAACTTCAAACTATACAACAAAGCTATAATTACCAAAAAAGCATGATAGTGGTATAAAAATAGGAAGATAGACCAATGGAACATAATAGTGAACCAATAAATAAAGCCAAATACTTACAGACAACTGATCTTTGACAAGACAAAAAAATAAAATAAAATAAAATAAAAAAATAAACTGGGGAAAGGACACCCTATTCTAAAAATGTGCTAAGATAATTGGCAAGCTGCTGTAGAAGAATGAGACTGGATCCTCATCTCTTATCGTATACAAAAATCAACTCAAGATGGATCAAAGACTTAAATCTAAGACCTGAAACCATAAAAATTCAGTAAGATAACATTGGAAAAACCATTCCAGACATTGGCTTAGGCAAAGCGTTCATCATCAAGAACTCAAAAGCAAATGCAACAAAAACAAAGATTAATACATGGAACCTAACTAAACTCAAAAGCTTCTGCACAGCAAAAGAAATCATCATCAGAGTAAATAGACAATCCAGAGAGTGGGAAAAAAGTCTTTGCAAACTATGCATCCGACAAAGGGCTAATATCCAGAATCTATAAGGAAATCAAACAAATCAGTAATAAAAAAAGTCGTAATTCCATCAAAAGTGGGCAAAGGACATGAATAGAGAATTGTTAAAAGAAGATACACAAGTGGCCAAAAAACAGATGAAAAAAATTCTCAACAGCATTACTATAACTCAGGAACGGAAAACCAGACATTGTATGTTCCCATTTATAAGTGGGAACATACAAGTGTTTGGGGGGAAGAGAGGTAAGAGTGTGAGGGGTAAAAGACTATACATTGGGTACAGTACACACTGCTCGGGTGACAGGTGCACCAAAATCTCAGAAATCACCACTAAAGAACATATCCATGCAACCAAATGCCACCTGTTCCCCAAAACTATTAAAAATATAAACAAAATGTGGGAGAAGTTTCTTTCGATTATCAACTGAATGTTTTTATATACTATAAAATTTACTTCTTTGAAATTTACATTTTATATAACATATTAATTATTTTACTGGTTTATTTTGAATAAAGCCATGTCTTATTTATTTATGTAAGTACTTTCTAATAACAAAGGTTTCTTAAATGAATAAATAAGTGAATGGGTTAATGAATGCAATCAGATCTTTAAGTACATGAACAACTATCACAGAAAATATGTATTTCCTAGTACTAAGAGAAATTCATATAACAATAATAATTACAATTACCTTTTACATTTGTGTGGTTGGCTACAATTCTAATATTTGTCAAATATTTGATGGATCTGTGGGAGAAGTGGAGAGCAAAGTATTTCTAACAAGTGTTTCAGAAAAAAAGATATAAGTTGTCGCTCAAAGAAGCAGCTCACTGAATTTCCCAAGTGTTTTAAGGAAATATCCAAGCAAAAGAAGTTACGATGTGCTAACAGTTAAAACTAAGTTATAATTTGACCTTTATTTAACTAGGGAATGCAAGAGATAATAAAGAAACTTTAAATTGCATTTTATCATGTACTTGTGTTTTCCAATTCGATTTTCACTAGCCATCCTAAGAAAGGTAATTGGTGTTCTGTATCTGTGGGTCCAAACAACCATAGATGGAAAATATTTGGGAAAAAATGGATGGTTATGTCTGTACTGAATATTTCAGTTTGTTTCTTTACATTATTCCCTAAATGATACAGTATAACTGTTAACATAGCATTTACATTGTCTTAGGTATTATAGGTAACCTAGAGATTATTTAAAGTATACAGAGCATGTACATAGGTTTTATGCAAATACTACACTATTTTATATACGGCACTTGAGGATTCATGGATTTTAATATCCACGGGGGTCCTGGGACCAATCCTTTGTGGGTTTCAATATTTGAATGTACAGCACAAGAATTATAACTCCTAAGAGAAGACATCCTCAGAGGTTAACTGCCTTTCCAGTGTCATGTAATTCATATCTACTAATTCTTCATTTACCAATCTTTCCACTCTTCAACTTCCTATTATGATCTCTCAGTCACAAAGACGCTATTCTCATCATCTCTTCACTCTGACTGTAGGTGTGCCCTAGGATCCCATAGGTCCAGCATGGAATTCATACCAAGTCCTGTTGTATTTGGTGGTCGCTAGTCACTGGTGATTTGTCAGATGCTGTATCACTGATACACTTAAACAACCTTTGCCTGTGGATCTTTATAGTTTTCCCTGGTCCACTCATACTTTGATTAAAAGTGTCAGATTTTTTGCCTATCCAGATTTGCTGTTTGGCTTTTTTAGCATCTATTAGAGATTGGAACATTATTCCATGCCCTTTATATTTATTTGTTTCCAGTGAGATATCGCATAGATTCTCTAATTTCTATTGTCCCTGCATCCTGTCTTTGGCCCATAGGGCTCAATCAATGAAAGGTACAGCAAATTTCCTAATGAACATGAAGTGGCTTACCTAGTCCTTAACTATTAACTCTCAATTTTGAGAGGGGCTTTCAAAAACAGAACCACCATCTGGTGGAAATAGAGTGTAACAATCCTGCATACCTGTGTTCCTCCTAGCTTACTTCTGCTTCTCCTGGCTTACTTCTCACAGTTTTCTATTCCTATATGTGTAATTGAAATTATCTTTAGTTATCTTTAGTTACAAAAAATCCATACTGGGTAGTCTAACTGCATCATCTACAACTGGGCTTAAAGCTAGACCACCTGGCTTGGACTAGGAGAGACCATCTATCACAGTGCACTGAATATAGCTGCAATAGGCATTTCTTGTTTGAAATACTTCCTCCTTTATTATGTTTTTTTTTTAATCCTTCGGAAAATGTTATCAGGGTGTTTCTCAGTAATTCAATTTTATTGCTAACCTGAAACAACAATGTAAACATGAGAGAAAGAGATGAGGGAAAAGGGCAATCTAGGTTTAAGGAGATAAACCACTTTTTACAGCCTGGAGAGAATTATCAAATTCCATTTAACATGTAATTCAGTAAAACACAACCTAATTAGGTTTACAAACATACACATGAATTATACAGCGTTGCTGAACACAAGTCAATCAGCATGTGAGAGCACATGTGGATGAATGGAACAGCTACCTCCCTGGAGCTGAAAAACAGAGCATTAAAATCTAGTCAAGGGTAAAATATCTTTTTATATTGGCATAATATTTCTCTGGCTTTCCCCAAGCAAAAAAAAAAAAAAAAAAAAAAAAAACTGTTGTTTTAAAATCATACACACTCTTAAGTCTAAGTAAGTTACCCAAATGGTTAATATGTGGATTGGGAAGTAAACACAAACCTGAAGTATCGGAAAACTTCAGGTATCCTAAGCTCTGATGCTTTTGTTGGTCAGGTAAAGGAGCAGATAAATAATATGCCAGGAAGGCCCTTTGCCTTTGTTTTATTTTGAAGTATCTGGTCGGATTTGTCCTCAGTCATGAGTCTGGCTTGAATTTCTTTCTTACTCTCAGGAGAAGCTGCCAACTCAAAATGAGAATTTACTCTTTCTCCTTGCATTCAGTTGGCAATTCTCAGTCATCACTCTGACTATTTTGAAAGACCGTCTGTAACAGGGACATCTGCCTCAGCCATCCTTCCACAAATTGCCATGCTCAATGATGTTCAACTAGCCATTTAACAATTCTAACTTCTCCAACTTGTAAATATTTGCTACTTAATGAGCACCCTCAACCATATATTTATTAAGACATAGAGAAGAAAGGGAACTGTGGCTCTCTCAAAGGAGATGTGAGCTTGTAGAATTTGTCTGGTTGTCATTAATAATTAAACAGAAGACATCAATTCAGGTATACACCAATCATTTAGCATTGACAACTGTCTAGGATTGTCCTGGGTGCCAGGGCAATTTAAAATGCATACACTTGAGAGGTAGAAGGCAGACATTAAAAAATAATAGGCTATCTTAGGAAAAGATAGTCTTTATCATGAGGGCAACCCCATTCATCTCTGTTTTCATGTCAGACATCACTAATCAATTATTGTATACTTTACTTCTGAGCCCACCTAGAGTCTTACACAATCTGTCTACATAGCATTCCAGGCAACCTCTGCCAATTAGATTGTGTTAGCACATGAGTTGAAACTTACTTGTTACCCTTGCGTTGAAAGTGTAATTTTCCCAAACACCATATAGTTTACACATTCTAAATCCCCTTCAACAGTCAATCTGAGTAAACACTAAACATATGTTTGTTTATTTAATGACAAATTAAAAATCTCTCCACACCTCCAAATGTTTATACATTATAGCTCCTCCTAAAATGACATTAGTTGTTAAAATTTCAGTGAAAAATTCTCAATAATCCTTTTCCATCTTCTTTCTTCATGAACACATCATTATTGCTATGGTAATTATCCTCCTTCAATCTTCAGTTTTTCTTATTTTTTGTTTCCAAACTCTTTTGTAGCAGACGAATTTAAGAATCTGAAGGGACTATATGGCTTCAAACAAAGTCTTACAAATAATAGTCCATAACTGCTTACATTAGAATTCCTTGGGGGAGTATTCTAAAAACAGAGATCCCACTACAGACCTAGCAGACAAAAATTTCAGGAAAGATAAAACGTATGTATGTGGGGTATATGTGTGTGTGTGTGTGTGTGTGTAGGAAGGTAAGCAGCATGTAAGTTTAAAAACCTTCCATGTGATTCTAATATGTAATCACTGAAGATTTCAATGTTTTCTTCCCATTCATCTCCAAAAGCAATTGAATCTGAGAGAATAAATCACCAATATGTGAACCTTTCCTATGAAAGTTTCAATCTCAACTTCAATTCCATTTTTGAACTTCAGACATATACTAGTGTCTTAGTACTAATAAATTTGTCTTCCCGTTATACTTTTTATCTTTTAAAAATGCATGCTTTCTGATATGAAACTGTGATCCTAGGGTTTGGCATACAATCAAAGGAACAAAATGGAGCTCTCTAGTCAAAGAGTTTTATTGAACTTGTTTCCATTATTAAAATGAGGACTTTAACTTTAAAAGGACACAATTAGGCATATAAGGATGAATAGCAAAGACTTGGAACCAACCCAAATGTCCAACAATGATAGACTGGATTAAGAAAATGTGGCACATATACACCATGGAATACTATGCAGCCATAAAAAATGATGAGTTCGTGTCCTTTGTAGGGACATGGATGAAACTGGAAAACATCATTCTCAGTAAACTATCGCAAGGACAAAAAACCAAACACCGCATGTTCTCACTCATAGGTGGGAATTGAACAATGAGAACTCATGGACACAGGAAGGGGAACATCACATTCCGGGTACTGTTGTGAATCCTAATCTAAAGACGACTAAGGGTCAGGAAACAAATGGCACATGGATACATATGTAAAAACTGTACATTGTCACATGTACCCTAAAAAAAAAAAAAAAAAAAAGAATGCATCCTTCTTTTGCTCCATCTCTAAGGAAAAACTGTGTTTCTTATGCAGTCTTACTTCAATCACTTCTGTCTTACACATTTTTCATAATACAATAACATTAACAATTAAAAACCTGGATATACCTATGCATCTATTTAGTGCATGGTAAAATATATTTTTTAAAAGAATTAATTTGCATTGTTTTACATAAGGCATGTGTCAGCTCACCACATTTCCAACCCAAATTATTTTCTCGTACTCAAGGTTTTTATATTCATCTGTTTGTTCTCTGTAGACATTTGATTTATGACCAATAAACTTGATTATCCTTTTGACAATCATCTGAGAGTCTTACCTGACATCATAACTTTCTCTGTCAAAATTGAAGTAACTAGATTCCTTATTTTATTTTGACTATTTTAAACTTATTCTATATTCCAATTTGGAACAAACCTAATTTTCCACAATAAAAAGTTTAAGTCTCATTCAAGAGTAACTGAATAGCTGCAAACACTTTAAAAAATCATGATTTTGGCTCTTTCTTGGACAAATTTTATCCTTTTACATTTACCTTCTTCAGAGGTCAGTTGAAAAATGGGGGAAACTATTGCTAATCCATTTCAACAGGGAGAAAGTTATATTTGTTGTACAGAATCCAGGCTATTTATTTTAATTTGGGACATGCACTGAAGGTGGGTTTTGAAAAAAAAAATCTGATCCAAGGGGCAGTAATTTTCTGTAATTATTCATGAACAGCCTTTAATGACAGGAATAATTTTACCAGATAACTATTAACTAACATTAATTCAACCAACAAACATTCTTTGGGTACTTACTACGTACCAGGTACTATTCTGGGTATTAGAAAGAGAATTCTAGGAAACTGAAAATAACCATTTGAATAATGTAAACTCGCTACTCCCACAAAGTTGACTTTCTAGGCTCAAAGATAGAGAAAATGAATTTTTCATAAAGAATCAAAGGCCTTGAGCTATAGTTTCAGTATTGACTGATCTAGTTTAATCAGCACCAGCTATGTGATAGTAAACATCTATAGTGAATAAATGTTTTAGCCTTTCTGGCATTGCTTATGTTTGTACTAGATCATTATATTATGATCCAATTTAAAAATATGCATAAAGAGGAAAAGGAGTAAGGAAAGATATGAGGAAGAGATTTGCTTGGCTAAAATCCCAGGCACCAGAGAAGTTATGCATAATCACTTTTAATAAGGGTCTATGTTAATTTTGGAGCAGCTGATTTCTCACATAATAAGACCTGTCAAATGCAAGTCATCTCATTGTCCCCACAATATGAGTAGACATTTGTATTATCTGGAATATAACAGATAGATATTGCTATTATGGGGAAAAGAGAAAAGGTGACAGGAATGTCCCATTTCTTGGTACGGTTGGGTCACATTTCATTTTAATGTGATTAGGGGCCATTTGACACTTTAATCAGGGTGATATCTCACATGCCTGGAACACTTAGCCTGGAACAGGAGATTGAACATTGACATTTGTTTTCTCCCCATGTTCAGTGGATCACTGTCATTCCAAGCTGGGGGGTATCAACAGGTGTATGGCAAAGATTACGGTTAAAACATTTTGGTGAGTTCTCCTTGGTCAAAGACCAGATGACAAACATAGCAATTCTTTTATAAATGTTCTTCTTAAGGATTAAGCTAATCTCATCTTCATTTTATGCTTCTCTTAACTCTGGGCTGTCTCTCTGTACTGAAGAGTGCCCCTGACCAAAATCCAAGTGGCATATGATATTTAATATGCTAATCCTTTCATACTCTGATGGAGGTCAACTTTGGCCAACATTAATCAGTGATACAGGTACCAGGCTAGTATTTTTTGATAAAATGTCACATTTAATTAGTATTACTGAACATAAAGACAAATATTTTATTCCCATTTCACAGATGAAGAATCTGAGACTCTAAGACATTAAATTGCTGACTTGAAAGTATACACCTTCTAAGTGATATGGAAACTGATTCTTTCTTCGTGTGTCCTACATCACTGAGAATATTAAAGCAACAGTAGGAGACCTTACACAGATAAGCATCTCCACAGCTCCCTACCCAACCTCAACATCTGAAACCATATACTCTACTTTCCTTCCTATAATTGTAGAGAAAATATCCATACGCCCTTCCAAAGCAAATATTTCCATTTGCATACTAAATTTCACTTCGTTTTATCTACCTAAGAACAACTCTACAGAAATTGACCCTCCTACATTATCAATATATGTTTTACCAACTGTCATATCATTCTCATTATTATGCAAATGTTACTATTACTCCCATCTTACTACTCAATTTCTCTTGTCAGCTTCCAGCGCATTTCTTGCTATCTTCTATTGCAAAACTCTTCTAAAAACATGTCTGTCCTACTGCCTCTGGTTAGTCTCCTCACATTCTCTCTTAAAATTAATTTGGCTTTGTTGAAACTGGGCATACTATCGTCACAAGTGACCTCCATCTTGCTAAAATTTATAGTCTATTCCCAGTCCTCATCTTACTTGACTTACTGGCAGCATTTTACACAATTGATTATTCTATTCCCTTGATATATTATCTTCCTTTGAACTTTTCAACAACACACTTTCTTGGTGTGCCCTTGGTTTCCCCTTATGCCACTGGCTCCCCCTTCGTAGATTTGTAGTTCCTTCTCTTTTCCTAACCTCCTAATATTGCAGTGCTCTGGTGCTCAGTCATGAGCCCTCTTCACTTCTCTGTGCTCACTCCCTTGGTGAAGCCACCAATCAGATACTTTCTATACTATCTCTGCGCTGATAAGTCCCAAATTTGGGTTTCCTAGCCATACATCTCTCACAAATCCTAGCCAGCAAACAACCACCTACTCAATGTCTGCATTTGGAGGATCAATAAACATTGCAATTTAACATAATCAGAACTATATCCTTGGCCATGATTAGTCGTATTTGTTTACTTCACTGATGGTTACAAATACCTAGAATACTTACTAGGCATTCAATAACTATTACTTGTTTAAATAAATTAATGAATAAGTGTCTACTCCCTGGCATAGTTGCTGGTACAAAATTTGGAGTTCAACAAATGCTTTATGGACTAATGAAAGAGTAAATAAAAGAACAAAATAATGGCAGGGCATGATTTGAATTCTAGATCATTCCTTCCTCCTCAGACCTAAATTTAATTTATTTAAAGGAATAAAAATTACTTACAAAATAAGAATTAGTCAAATGTCTCCTGTTTACAGAGTGATTCCTAACCACTGCACCTAAATTCACCAGCAATGCCCAATTCCCAATGCCCAGTCATTCTCTATTGCAACTGTGGAATTTCCATATAGGCCTTATTATTTTCTATAATCACCTTGTTTATTTAGTTCTTTATTTTTAGAATTTTCACTCCATTTGCAGAAGGACCTTTATAGTTCACCACTGCATAGAAGAGTGCCTAGCACACAGTACATCTTAATATCATTTGTGAAATTAATGAATCTAATAAAGAGTAATATCCCTAAGAGTTAAATTGGATAATTTGGATTACAAATTCTATGAGAGAGGAAAAGAGAAACAAGAGCTGGAGTTGATAAATTAAAGTCTTTATAGACTAGGTATCACCTGACCCCAGATGAAATTGGTCATATTTTTATAAAGAACAGTTTGTAGCATGAAGTACAGTGTTCAATTTGTCTACATCCCAAGACATTCTCAGTGTGTTCTTTCTCCCACCTACAACTGGGTAATGCTATAGCAGAGTTTCGCAACACTTTTTTCATTATTCCTCTCTAAGGAAACTTTTTAGACATGTTTTTTCTAGTATCCCTATGACATTTTAATTCCACACACACAGTCTATGTGTTAATGTACTGTACGTACATTTATGCTTTATACATGTAAAGACTAAGGGTTTTTTTTATCCTTCCTGTCCAAGACCCAGTTTTCACCCCTTTGTGAAAGATATTGTGAAAAATGCTGAGAAGGTACTCTCTATAGCACCAGAGAGATTGATAACTTCTTGACAAGACTATGTTCTCTTATTTCAGACATCACAGTTTTTGAGTAGATGCACTATTTTTGCCACGATTTTTGTTTGTTGTTCTAGATGTGTTGATTTTCCAAATAACAAACCCGCAATGCTGGGTGATTATTGTGCATATCATACCAACCCCACATTTCCCCCCACATTCCCACCTCCTGCTGCAAACCCTTCATCATTTGGCTTCCACAATAGATTTACCAAGGGAGTTTGTATTTTACCCTGGAGACCAAACTTAATCAGGCTTTAGGAACTTGTGTATGTAACATAATTGAAGACTCTGCCAAAACAAAAAGTTCAGTTCCGTCTGCTCAAGAAGCTACTTGCACTCATTGACATCATTTCAGAACATGGAGTCTTTCATCTTCTTCTTTCCTTTCCCTGCTTCCAGTGTTTGGATTTGACACATTTAATTTAAAGAGAGGAGAAATAATGCCCAGATTGGCAGAGCGACTTTTCCAAGCTCCCTCAAGTAAAGAGCAGTTCCCTGCGAGGTTTCTTGACTCCTGCTGCAGTGTTCTTTCTAGAATACCCCACTGAGACTACTTAGAAAAAAAAAGTACGGTACAAAGTGTTTTGCTATGGTCCGTGGAAGAATTTCAGTTCAGAAAAACACAAGGTACAGTACCATCATGAATGCAAAGGTACCAAGGACCAAGCATAACAACATAAAAAATAGTGGAAACTGAGGAACATTCGATAGAGATTGTATGTGCTAAGAGCATTCAAGTCGTGAGTTCACAACACTGGATGTCCGACTGAAAAAAAAAAAACAAGTCAAATTCTGAGCTACCCTAGCACATCTCATGCCTTTGTGTGAAAAGGAACATGGATATGAACATTTGTATAAATCACAAATACGCAACCATTTTGGATGGATGAATTAGTAAAAGCAACCCTCTCTGGGTGTTCAAACTTTTGGAATTAGATAAGGCTCAATAATTTGAGATTGTTACTTGGGAAACATCAGAATAAGATCAATAGTTATGTGATGTGACCTTGTAACTGAAGACCTTAGAAGGTGTGTAGTGTCCCAGTGCTCCTTCTGTTAACTGGAGACGAAAGCCACCATGAGAACCACATCATGGAACTATGCTGCCGTCCATGCTTTGTTTTTCCTATGACAATGTCGTTGGCTTATTCCTGAGCCCACATACCTTAGCAACCTGAAAATACTCTTAGCAGGCCTCCATAACCAAGGATGGGGCAAGAGAATGCAATATATATTAATAGCTTAAGTGTAAAATGGCTCCGGGATATTTTTCAACTTTTAAAAATATCCTAACTTTCTTATGATTTAATTTCCTTTCTACAACTTCCTTTATTTCAATTAATGTCTTTTCTCATTTATCCATACATTCATTTCTTCAGCAAACTCTACTGGCTCTATCTTTAAAACATATCCAGAGCCTGCCTCCTCATCTTCCTCAGTGTACTGCTATCTTATACCACATGATTGACTGCAACAGTCTTCTCACTGTGACATCCTGTATAGTAGCCACTAGCCACATGTGGTTATTGAGTGCTCAAAATGTGGCTGGTCTGGATTGGGATATGCTGGAAGTGTAAAATGCATACTGTATTTCAAAGACTTAATGTAAGTCTTTCAAAAATATCTCTCTGGGTTAAATAAAAGCCATCATTAATATTAAGTTCACCTAGGTTTTTTTAACTTTCTGTGTGGATACTAGAAAATTGAAAATTACACATGTGGCTCTGTTTTGTGGTTTGCAATATATTTCTATTGGATACTTGGTACTTTTCTAATTTGTCTCCCTGCTTCCACCTTTGCTTCCTTTTAGTCTATTTTCAAATCTGCCACCTGTTGAAATATTATTCAGATTGTGGCACTACTGTTCCTAAAGATGGATTTCTCTTCTACTTAGAAAAAAAAAGTCTTTACCATAACCTGCAGGGCTCTATTCTATCTGACACTCACTTCATATTATTACTATTCATAAACTGCTACTTTTCTGGTTCCCACCATTCTAGCAACACTGGCCTTTTCACTTCTCCTGGAATTTCATTGCCTATTGCCTCTGTCAGGCATGTTCTTTCCCCAAAGAAGAATTACACGGCTTTTTTCCTCACTTCTTTTAGTTTCCATTTCTCCAAACCCTCTTTCACTCTGTCCCAATACTTGATATCATTCATTTCTACTTCAATTTTTTTCTCTCTACCACTTATCACTCATTAATAATATGTAAGTATGTGTGTGTATGTGTATATATATATATATATATATAAAATATAATTTAATGTTTGTCTTTACCCTAATAATGTAAGCTGATGGCTGGAAAAATGCTTATTATTTGTTTATACTTATACTTCCACCACCTAGAATAATGCCTGTTGCATAGTCACCATTCAGCAAATAGTCGTTGAGCAAGAATTTGTTCCAACTCTTTTCTATAGCCTCATGGCCCTCTATGAAAGTTCTGCTTACCCCATCACTGTGAATGCTCACCTAACATTTTCTTTTCGTTTATGTCATTGCATAACCTGTTTTTATTCCTCAAAAAGGTCAAATTCAACCCTATTTCCAGACTTTATTTATTTTTTCTACTATCTAGAATATTCTTAACCCCAGATCTGATTCATCAAAAACATCAAAGTAAACAAGACCGATGAGGTTCAGTTTTGTTTGGAAGATTGAAAAGCCAATTATTATGTGACAAGTTTAAAGGCAGAGATAAGCACAAGGAAATTCTATGCTTTTTGAAATCGTGAATGGAAAATAGTGTTGCAAAATAAGGAGAAAATATGACCTAACTTTTTTTACATAATTATGACCTATTATGAAAATTATTTCCCTATTGTATTCCCACAAAGATCCCTGTCTCACCCTACACTGCACACTCATAGTCTTTAAGATGTTTCAGGGGGAGAAGCTGATGCTCTCATTGTGCCTCCTGGCAATTCCTAACACTTTCTTCCAGCTAACAAATTACCAAATTAAAAGCTGTGATCAAGATATTGGCAACTTAGCACTCCAGAGCTCCTCTTGATGAGGCACTGGCTTCAGGGTTGTCGAAAAGGAAATGCTTTATGGTGTCACAATCAGAGAAGAGCCACTATGCAAAGACAAAACAGCCAATGCATTAGGGGTACAGAGAAACTTTTTATCCCCAGTGCAGACCCCCTCTCACCAAACACTCGCTCTCTTTTTGATCAATCCCAGTAAGAAGCAAGCTCTGAATACTTAGGTATTGAATGAATGAAATGATAAAATGACCAGACAGAATAGCATGATTATTGAGATGGATAGAATCTGTCTGTATGCATGTAAACTCCTTAAAAGCCCAATGACAATTGCCATGTTGCATATTCTTTGTAAGACTCATTCCTATTATCTATAAAATACAGGCAATGATAACATTTTCCTGAGGCTGTCATAAATGTAATAAATATAAAACACTGGTTGCAGTTATGGGCACATTATAAGCACTAAGTGAGGAGTAAATACTATTTCCAGGCTCGATTATACGCATTACATTGCCAAACTCTCCTGAGGCCTCTGGAGATGAGGGTGCTCTCTTTTCCCTCCTAGAGCCTAGTATCTTGTTCTGCCTGTTCCTGTGAGTGTGAGTAAGTCTAGCAGAATCAGACCAGTCATTCTTTCTTATTAGTCTTCAGGGAGGAAAGTCATTTCCTCTAAAATACATGGACACAGATGTAAATGAGACATTAAATATCCCTTAGTCTAACTCCACCATTTTACAGATGAGCAATGAGGCCCTTGGGTGGAAAAGGGCTTTTCTACGGAAGCACATATTTTTCCAAGGGTCTTAGTCAAGCCCTTTCCAATCTAGAGAAAAGAAGAAGATGGCCCAAGAGGTAGTGGCATTATGCCTGAAACTGCTCTTAGTTCAAAGTCAGAATTTTAGGCATCCCTAATCATGTCTATAGTTAAGCAATAAAACATTACAAATTATAAAGGATCAGTCAGGGAGTCAGCCCAATTTGCCTAATGAAATATTCTAGGAGACATTTATAAGGCAGAAAATATAGTTGAAAATTGTAAAATACTACCTGAAGTCACTGAATACTGAGCCCATAGTGTAATCCAGTGAGTAATAAGCACACACAGAACTGGCTTCTTATTTAGGGCAAGAGATTACAATGGGGAAAAAGACATATTGAGGGAAATATCACAGGTTTTAAGCATTCATGGAAACATGTACATTTATTATTTGAAAGAGTATGAAGGGGCTTTTTTGCATTCAATTCCTGCTCAACAGAAATTCTTGATTGGGTTAGTGTGGCTAACTAGTTTCTGAAATGCACAGCAAATGGTAGTAGTTTCAGTATCTTTGGCATTATATGCATATTACTCTGCAGTGAACTCTTAATGAACTATGGAAATAATTTTTTGGTGAGCTCATTTGGAACAATAAGATGTACTCATTTTTCCTTCCACTTGGCTTTTAGGATTGAAGGCTAAAAGGAAAATTCGACAGTTTTGCTTATGCCAGAGGTACTTCCAGAAGACTAGCAAGCTGCTGGTGGCTATCACTCTTTTCCTCCAAATCTCAAAATTAGGCATACAGGATGTCGCACCTATACAGGTATTTTAGAACAGGAACAGAGTCACATGTTTTCATATATTTCCTCATGTCTTCCAAGCCTCCAACTTTAAGGATAAACAATTAGCTTTTGCATTGTACTTACCAAACCCACTTGACACACCCAATAATGTATACTCAGATCCCACTTCAAGAAAGGCCTTGCTGCTCAGCCTCCAGGACTCTGGCCAGCGGAGAGCCTCCAGCTACTAGCTCCTTGGAGCTGGCCTCAGGTTTTCGACCATGTTTGGCTCAAGTCAGTGACTGGAAAAGCTTTAATACAAGGGCTGAGCCATTTCTGCCAATACAGGAATCTTCTAATGGGTAATCTTTGCTCTGAGGGACCTCATTGCACTGCTAGAGAATTTGTAAGATCAATATTGTAGTCTGACATGTCTCCCTTCCCAATTCTGTATTTTCCCCTTTTCTTTCACAGACCTTTCTTCCCAATACATTTTTTTTCACTCTTAACTTTGTCTCCGGGTTTGTTTCCCAGGAGTCCCAATGGACATATATAGAAACAGCTCCTATATGGAAGAAAAACAACCTGGAAGAGAAATATCAGATATCTAAACTAAAATCCTTAAAAGATTAATTTAAAGGGAAAATTTAGCACCCACACAAACAAGACAAAATAATTTTTAAAATACTGGTGAATACTGCCAGAAGTTTAAAGGGTTTATATAGTAGTAAAAATAAATAGAAAATGCACAAAATGAAATGAATTATAGAAAATGAAGAGTTTCCCAATGTCCTCTCAGGCAGAATAGAGCTTCTGTCTAGCCAGATCTAAAGCCCACACTAAGGACTCCAACTGCTGGACTGTCACATTCAACTTGCACACTAGATTTCTTCTACTAAGGGGCATCACCCTTGGACAAACGCAACACATAAAAGAGGTGGATGGAAAACTTTATGGCTCATGGAAAATGGTTTTCTTAACCTTATGTAAATATGTGTGTATTCGAAATATTCTAATCTAGGCAATGTCACGTTGATGTAATAATCAATGATATTTTCATTTTGGGAAGAAATGCAATGTGATGCTATTCTATCCTTGATAGAATCCTCTGGGTCAAAAGACTTGATATGAAAATCAAAATGTATGTAATGTTAAATATAGTGAGCCATAGAGAATACTTTAAAATCCTATGATATAGGATTATTCCAACTGAGGCTGTTGCTGCTTTGCCCTGAGATGAAGTCCATGGACACTTTAGCCCCAGCAGGAATTCCCAACGATTTCTAAGTCTGTGATGGATCTCCGTTAAATATGTTAATCTTCTTTGTGGAAATGTCATGAAAACCAAAAATTTTTAAAGATACCAGTGTCCTCAAACTAAAATTCATTATCTTTTCCTTTATTGAACAACATTGGTTCTATTTATCGTCACTTTCTATGAGACCAAAGCAGGCTGAGGTTTTTCATTCAAATGTTGAAACTTGAGACTTCAATACAGGAATCAACCATAAAGACTGTTATAAAATTTATCATTTGGTGAGTGTTTGCTGTGTTCCAGGCACTCTGATTAGTTGCATTAATTAATATAAGGAATCTCAAATAATTCAAATGCCACTGGTATCAAATGATATTATTCCCAATTAGAGGCTGAGAAAACACAAAAGTTGTACCATTAGCAAGTTAAAGAAATGAGGATTTGAATCTAAGAGTTAAATTTCAAAGCCTTGACTTTTAGAAAGCCTAATAGGGCAACTAAAAATGTTGATGCATTCAATGAGTACTTACAAAAAAGCAGCATGTGTTACGAACTCACTGAAAAGAAACAATGTGCTCCTGTGGGCAGAAACTCTGCCTAACCTCATTTTTAAAAATCATCAACATCAAATGCAATGCTTGGGACTCATTGGCTTCTCAAATATTGGCTCAATATCCATTCTGAAATAGGGTTTGGAGCACTAGTATATACTTAAAAGCAGAGATAGAAAAGAAAAAGGCTGTATATATGATCCCCACACTCTTCTGGAATTTCTAAAAAACTCAAAATGGCTAACTGACTGTAAAAGAAGAATTTAAAAAATGAGTGACATGAGCATGTGAATTTGTCCTGAAGTCACATTTTTGGCTCTGCTCCTTAATAGCTGAGCAAGGTACCTAATTTCTGGAAACCCTAGTTTTCAAAAACATAGGTTTTATAATATCCTTATAGAGCCATTGTGAAGATTAAGTAAAATAACACTTGCAAGTTATTTAAAATACTACATTATCTAACAGAATAAACACCTGATAATTGTAATAATTTTCCTCCCTAGCCTTAGCCATGAGCACATTGTAGCAATGTATGAATAACTTTTATGGCAAACTTATTGTTTTAGTTGTAGTTACATTATTTTGGTCATTGAATTTACTGATCCAAATGGGATGCTGTGATGTAAGCTTGCCAATTAGCAATTATCTTAGCAATTTAATGTTGTGTTTGAACTTTCTGAATCACAGAGGCTGTTTTTTCTTCCTCTTCCACAAGCAAACTAAATGAACAAGATAAGGCAATCATCTGAATAAATCTGGAGGCCATTTACTAAATCCAATTCCTCATGTTCATAAATAATCACAATCTTTCTTTGAGCACATACAATTTTATATGTTTTGAGTGTGTAAGAATGCTGTGAAGTAGCATTATACCTGTTTTAACTAGTTATCATAATCCTGTTTTAAACAATGATAAAACTACAATTTTAGTAGAGAGGTAAAGTCAATTGCTGAAAGTCTCAAAGTCCCAAAGCTAGTCGGAATAAGGCTGGTTATTTGGTGTGTATGCACACACACACACACACCCACACACACACACACCCCCCCACCCCAAAGATCAATAGATCTGTCTATCTATCTATCTATCTATCTATCTAATCTTCTCATGTGAATTGCCTATTTAATGTTTGTGCTTATTTTTATGGGGTATTCAACTTTTAATTACTAATTTGTAAAAGCTGTTCACATGTTAGTAGCATTAAATGCATTAATTCTTTAACACACGGTTGCATATGTCTTTTCTTGTTTGTCTATTCTTCTATATAAAAGGTTTAAACTTTCATGAGGTGAGATTGATATTTTTCATTATAGTTTCTAGCTTGGGTGAAATACTTAGGAAGGCCTGCTTTATCCCAAGAGAATAGCAATAATTTCCTAACATTATTTCTAATTCATCTGGAAAAAAACCCAAAACAACCTCCTAAGAGCTCATCAATATTGGAATGATAAATATGTTTGGGTTGGTGGGTTATGGGTAATTTTTCACTTTCTTCCTCAGATTTTTAGTCCTTAAATACACTAGGATTCTTGCTAGCCCTTTAAACCCATCTAGGTCATGTGTACATCCCTGGCCTAGTTACAAAGGCCTGGGGACACTTGGATTGTCTTAAGAGAATTAGGACCCATCCCTGAAGTGCAGAGTGCAATCAACCTCACCCAACTACATTGCTGCAAGTAGGGTACACTTCTTAATGGCGAAACAAATTGCTGTTTGGGAGGAAAATGAGGAATGCTGGTGATCTAATAACAAACGCCCTCTACAACCTGTACAAGTCTAACTTCAGAGTAGAGAGGGGTAGGAATAGGGTAAATGCTAAAATAAAATGAGACTCAGACATTAGTGAAGTTGTTTTCATCTCTCAACCAATCAGTGTCTTCCCAGAGTAAAGAGAGTTGTTATTTCTGGAGTACAAATTCTAAGGTATCATATCCAGCATCCCTGGCTTTGCTAAAGACTGAACATGTTAACTACGTGGTCCTCAGAAGTGCCATTCATCTGCTTAATTAGCCCTAAAGGAAGCACTTGTTTCAAATTAGGAGCAACAGCATTTCTGAAAAGGACATAATAGCATTAACAATGGCAACTTGTTTAAGTAATAGAGCTTTTAAAGCTGATTTTTTTTAATGAGACTGACTGAACCCAGAATTATTTTCATTTACTTGGCTTTGCAGACTTCACAAGCATCCAGATCTTTATCACCACAAAGCACAGCTATCATCCTCATCATCGAGGAGGAAATTAATTGTGCAGCAATTGGTTGACTACTAGTAGAACAGCAAAGTTGTGATAGTATTGCAATCTTAACTGTGATACTAATACATAACCATTTGGATTTTCTGCCCTGTGGTTTACACCAGACCACAAACTAGTTTCTATAAAAGATATTTCAACACCAGTATTCACGTATGTTTAAAGAAAATAATTGAGGCAGAGTAGGGGAAATATGGAGAGTTAGATAAAGAGAATGACTTTGTTGACTTTAAGGACAGAACGTGTAATGTTTTACTACTTGAATGATTCAAGTTAATTTGGTAGTATCTCTTCCTTAACAGTTAGTAGTCTTGATTCAACAGGTGGAACTGTAAATAGATTTGCTCCATCCTTTCAGTTTTCATGGTTGTTACTCTGATTTTCTGCAAATAAGCTCAGTCTCACCTTTATACTTCAGGCTGATTTCTTTACCTGAACTTATTTATCTTCATTCCTTTATTCCCAGGTTCTTCAAACACTTTTGAGGGAAATATGTAAATTATTTACAAATAACTGCATACATATAGTAGACACTGTACATATGTAGAGTCTGCTATCTGGATGCTGTTTTTATTTTCAACCAAATTTTATTTGAAGAACCAATGTTCCCTAAGCCATACTCTCTATAATGTTGTCAATCAATGTTGGATCAATCGCCAAACAAAAAAAAATGCACACAAGATGCTCGAAGTTAATTAGTATCTCAGACCCCTGGCAAAGAGATTAGCCCAAAGAAGAGTTGACATATGCAAAAGCACTAGAGCTCTAGTCTCTCTTTTGGATCAAGAGGTATAATCATATGGGCTTCTGGTGGCTCTTTCCCACAACATAGAAAGATATGACCAGAGAAATCAGGTAAATAAAGTCAATACCCAAAGAAGGAAACAGAGCTGATTGATAGCAAAAGAGAGAAACAGCCCAAACCTCATTTTTTAACTCTTAGATTTAGCAGGGCCTACAGGCAACTATACTCTTGGATCCTCAATATTCATGAGCCAATTATTCTCTTTGTTTTGTTTAAACCACTAAAAGTTAGGTTTCTGTTGCCACAAAGAGACTTATAACCAATACATGTATGAAACTTACCTTCTTAATTATGTTTTAATGTTTCATATTAAGCTGCACTTAATTGGTACTTAATAAATATTTGTTGATTTTAAGTTAACAGTAGTTCTATATTAGAACAAATATACTACATAGAATGTGGACAGAGCCAATCATGAGGATGAGAATGATATTGGTGATGATGACAGGATGTGACATGCAGGTTTTCAAGGGTAAAAAATTCATTGGCAATGTTAGAAGAGCCTTTCGTTAGAACACAAAGCTATTCTTCAGTCTTTAGCCACAATTTTCTTTTGTCGCAAATACAATTGCAAAAAAACGTAGCTGAGTTCACATATGCAAAGCATCATTAACCTTGTGGAGGGCCTGGTGCGGTGGCTCACGCCGGTGGTAATCCCAGCACTTTGGGAGGCCAAGGCAGGCGGATCACAAGGTCAGGAGATTGAGACCATCTTGGCTAACATGGTGAAACCCCGTCTCTACTAAAAATACAAAAAATTAGCCGGGTGTGGTGGCGGGCACCTGTAATCCCAGCTACTCAGGAGGCTGTGGCAGGAGAATGGCGTGAACCCGGGAGGTGGAGCTTGCAGTGAGCCAAGATCGCACCACTGCACTCCAGCCTGGGCGACAGTGCGAGACTCCATTTCCAAAAAAAAAAAACCCTTGTGGAAGCGCCAGAGCAAGACTCCATTTCCAAAAAAAAAAAACCCTTGTGGAGAGATTTTATTTTAATATACTTGTTTAAAGGCATAGGCAGCATATCTAGATGGAGTCATTTTCTTGTGATTTGGCTTAATGATTGAAAATCTATCTTCTCTGATCATTATAGAAGGCTTCCCTTCGTCAAGTTTTGCCACTACAGAATGCAAAACCATTACTCCCTGACTCTTCTCATTAATTAAGAGATTAAAATTAGCATGATTAAATCTCACCACAGCTATATAGGCCCAGTCTACATCAAATTATATACCTCGGTATACTCCAGAAACTATTTTAGTGGTTTGAGTCATATAAAAAGTTTCACAGCAGCATAGAATACTGGAGAGAAAGAATTGTAGAGTGGTGGAAAGCACTGCCCCTATGTTAAGGCTTAGCTTTCATATTCCAGCATCCCTCCCTCATAATAGGGTGACCATGAACAGGTTACCTAGCCCGCCCACACTTGATCCGAAACCCATAGATTGGGAATGATAACAGCAAATCCCCAAAGGATTGTTGTGGGAACTAAATAAGAAAATGCTAAAAGGCCTTCTTCCAGGAATACTTAGCTCTTCCTAACTTCCTGAATGTATAAATGTGTGCACATGTTTTTGAATAGAGGCCAATATTAGAACTGTAAAAAATAATGAAAACCATAAGCTCTCTGTTTGTTAATGGTAAAACTGAAGCTCAGAGTAAAAAAGACTCTGGCCCAAGATAGTACAACCTGATGATGGCAGACGTAGAGCTAGGCCCAAAGCCTTCAAATTCAGTGAGCTCTCCACTAAACTCCCAGGCCTTCCTTCTAGAGCCTGTAGACATAAACCCAAAAGCCAATCATCCCCGTAAAGACAAATGGTAGGTTGGAGCCTGTCTGGGAAAACCACACACCCACACATCCATACACACTCATATTTTAATCTTCACTCAGCTAAACTTAAAATGAACTACTCTGCTCAGCTCTTCACAGATTTCCCGTTTTTCAGATTTTTCTGAAATGTAACCATTACCCCTCTGTTTTGTGTTCTGCCTATAGAATCCTCTCTCTTTCTTTCAACCTGTGTGTGGATTAGTGTGTGCATTATTTCTGGTTGAACTCATATTCCTGGTTATGCATGTACTGACCATAGGAACACCATGACTAACATAAGGGTGTGATTAAGTTTCTGGTAGCCTCGCCTTACAAGCCTGATTGAAATGGGAGACTGAAGGTTTTCCAAAGTGCTTTTCAATGCACTGCTCTTCACCCTGCCTCCATCCTCTACAAAGCATGATTCCTGGGTTTGTCACCATAGCAAGAGGCCATGTGGGACACAGGAGATACAGGTTATGGGGCCCTACTTTCATGGTTGGAGCACCATTATCCAACTTGCAGGAAGTAGGGCAACAGCTTCAAGAGGAACTCAGTTCACTCCACAAATTCGATGTTAATTTTTAAAAATTGGCTTTTTGGTGGCAAACATTTTTTTTCTTGAACCAAACACTTTATCTCAGCCTGGAAAAAGCCTTTTCAATTCCTTTAAAATGTTCTGCAATGATGAGGCAACTTGCTTTTTGTTTTTTTGTTCCAAAGCAATTGGTTTTGATTTACTTTTGGTTTTTTATATTGTACTTAAAAAGCCCTAGCTCCTGAATCAATAATACAGGACTGCATTTTCTGTCCTAAACAATTATTTACAGAGAGTGGGAACACTTGTAATTTAACATGCCACTTAGGCAGTATAGGAGTTGAGCTGCTTGCTTTTTAAGTCAATAGAATGGGGATAAAAGAAGCCATCATGGACAAGAAAAAGAAATCAGACCATAAGGTACCAGTATTCTAAACATCATCGCTTTAGGAACCAGAAGAAACTTTTAGGTTCGGAGTAATTGGAGAGAAAGAACAATATTACAAGGTTAGGTTTACTGATGGTGAGAATGTCAAATTGTAAAGGTACTGAGCCATATTGAAAATGTATCATTATAAATAAATAGAACTATTCTTAGCTTTATTAAAAATGTTATTCTTGAGACAGGGTCTCACTGTGTCACTCATGCTGGAGTACAGTGGGTTGATCATAGCTCACTGCAGCCTCAAACTGTTGGGCTCAAGCGATCTTCCTGCCTCAGCCTCCCAAATAGCTGGGATTACAGGTGAGAGCTATGACTCCTGACAATAAACAGATCTATAATTGTTGAATTGTTGGTTATCATAACAAATCCACAGTGCAGATCATTTGATATGAGTATTCTTCATCACACCATGTAAGTCTCTACCCACTGTATTTATTTATGACCAAGGCTCTGATCTGTAGTGAACAAAAATGCCTCAGTGTCTAAAAGTGCTGTGGCAAGTGGCTAGTGGAGAGAGTTTCAGAAACGTAATAGGTATAAAAATACTAAGGAGAGAAAGATGAAAATGCCTATATATGGACCAGAAGGTCAACAGACTCTTAATAGCAGATCTATCCTAGATGTGAGTAAAATCTCATAGTATCATACCACAGGCTGGAAAATAGACTTCATCTCGGAACCACTTCTGATGTACTGATTTAGCTTTCTTGGAGTGATATGTTAAAAGGAATTCTGAGGCTGCTTGTATGCTTGATATAATCCATTAATAATTTTTACCATTGGTGTAGAAAGGGAACAAGGTATGGTGGCACATGCTACTTTTTCTTTTACTCTTGTTCAGAATAACTCCCTTAAATCCTCCTTTACTAGCTAGCACTAAGTGATTATGCAATAAAGATTTGTTGGCTGGGCGCGGTGGCTCACGCCTGTAATCCCAGCACTTTGGGAGGCCAAGGCGGGTGGATCACGAGGTCAGGAAACCCCATCTCTACTAAAAAGACAAAAAATTAGCTGAGCGTGGTGGCGGGCACCTATAGTCCCAGCTACTCAGGAGGCTGAGGCAGGAGAATGGCGTGAACCCCGGAGGCGGAGCTTGCCATGAGCCAAGATTGTGTTACTGCACTCCAGCCTGGGTGACAGAGCCAGAATCCATCTCAAAAAAAAAAAAAAATTGTTTAATGAATGTATTAATAAACTAAGGACTCCACCTTATTATTGTTTTCCATCTAGAATGCCATATCCCAATTCTCCTTTGAGTCCTTTACTTATTTCAAGATGCAGAATAAGCAGATTAGATATTCTAACACATAGGGAGTGTTCAATTCGATGATTGCCTGGCAAACTCCTTCACTGTATAAAGCTTTGTTCAAATATCATCTTACATTGAGGTCTGTCTTCTCTATTTCAAACTGCACTCATTCAATCTACTTTTTAAAATCTTTTACCCTCATCTTCTACAATAACGTCTTTATTAAGACTATTTATCATTGCCAGTCCCCCCAGCCTCCAGATGAAATGTAAAGTCTACTAGAGTAAGACTTTTTGTTTTCATCAGGAAAAAGTCCAAGCAGGCACTCAACAAGCATTTGTTTAATGAATAACTTTTCACAGGTAACTTTTTCTGCCCAACTACTTTATTAGCATTATGAAATTAAAGGCTGAATTATATTTCTTTTGCATTTTTCCAGGACATATAACAAGGCACTGGGAATAAGCAATTAACTAAACATTACTAATTGATTTTACTTGACTTAACATTTATAAATGATTGATCACACTACGCACTGCTACTGCAGTGGTAGGAAATATTTTACATCACTTACTGTGTACTAGGCACCTTGCCAAATGATTTACATACATTATCTCATTTAATCCTCACAAAAATTCTATTAGACAGTTACTTTCATTATCCTCATTCCACAAATGATGACAATCAAGTATAAGGGGCTACATTATTTTTCCCAAGTGACAATTCTTGGGTTGTATTGATGATGCTTGGCTACAGAACTCCAGCATTTGACCTGTATACAGAGAAAGCGTGGATTTGGGAACTAGTGTAAACTACCTAACAGGTTGGAAGAAACTTTCTGATTCTGGTTCTACCTGATGCTGGGTGTTTCACTTTCTTTATCTCCTGCCTTTATTTTCTGTCTGACATGGAGAGATCATTTCTGCCCAGGCCAAGAAAACTGATCAAAAAAATAGCTTTTATCTGCAAAGTTCTTGGGTTGCCTAAAGAGAACCCTCTGTAGATGTCAAAGCTACTTAAAGGAAAATATTAGTTTGGGCTGCCAACCAGTTATTCTAGGAAGGCTGGATTATAGCTATCAGAAAAACTCTTGAGTTGAGAAAAACTCATGAGTGGTGGCTCATGCCTATAAACCCAGCACCTTTGGAGGCAGAGGCAAGAAAATCACTTGAGGTCAATAGTTTGAGACCAGCCTAGGCAACATAGCAAGACCTCATCTCTAAAAAAAAAAAAAAAAAGAAAGAAAAGAAAAGAAAAAATTAGCTGGATGTTGTAGCATGCATCTATAGTCCTGGCTACTTTGGAGGCTGAGGTGGGAGGATCCCTTGAGCCTGGGAGTTTGAGGCTGCAGTGAGCTGCGACTGTGCCACTGCACTCCAGCCTGGGTGACAGAGCAAGACTCTATGTCTAAAATATTAAATAAATACATACAAACATAGAAAGTCACAAACTAAAGCTCAGTGGGAAACATTCAGTTCAAAGTGGAGAGAGCCAGAGTACAAGAGTGGTACAGCCAGTCCTTTCTGAGAGATGGCAGCCATGAGGCCAAGCCAGAGGACACTGGGTACACCCACTTAGCTAAATGGGCTGCAAACAGAGCCAATATTTCTGAAGCCAGTTTTTCTAAGCTTGTATTATTGAGATAACAAAGATACCCTTAAATATGCTCTATAGATATTAAAGAGACAATAACTATTATTCCTAATATCTATTGTCAGCTAACAAGCATTAAATTCCAAAGCAGAAAATTAATTAGCATATTCATGAATTAGAGTCCTGTTTATCTTTCTATCACCCAGAAGCACCTGAGCACACTTTCTTAGTTAAATCTTACATTTACTTAAGGCCTGTTTCACTGCAAAGAACAGAGGTTCACTCAGAATTGCTTTATGGAAAGAGGTGTGTTGTAAGGAATCAGACCTCTGCAAAGACTACCATATAGAAACCATCATCCAGTAAAATACTACTGTAAGAGGAAAGCTGTCAGGACCCAAAGGAAGTTAGGGCTAGGTCTCACACACTTGTCTATTCTGACTCTCTCTGCACATTTGCTACCTTTTCTTCTACTAACCAACTTCCACCCCTTAATTTTGATATTTCCTATTATTTCCACTGTTTTCTTCCAAAATTCCTAATAGAATATTGGATCTCCTCATCCTATCATAAATATTTCTTCATCTATCGTTCACATTTTCTCGTGATTTATGGGTTGCTTTCTGGGTAATTGACTCAGCCTTATCTTTTAGCTTTTTAATGTCTTTTCAGCTGTACCTAATCTGCTGCTTATCCCTTCCACTGAGTTTTTAATACCAATCTCTGTATGTTTTTCATTTTTAGAAATCCTTTTTTGTTCTTCTACAAACTAGCTTAAGTTTGTGTAGCATTCTGTTATTTCATTGGGGTTTCTATTCGTTCTGCTGTAATTTTCTTTTTTCTAACATACTGTTTTGTTAGATTCCCATTCCTCCAGATTGTTCTATTATCTCAGATTCCCAGGACGATAATCTTCTTATTTGAAAAATAAATAGGACTTTCCATCATACTGAATTATTCCCTGTGCAGTTTGTAATTGTTTATGGTGTTTTGATATGTGGCAGAATTTTTTATCTGTGGTAGCTCTGTGCATTCCGAGCTATCAAAGTATTCCTCAAGAGTAGTTTGAGATTTGCTTCTTCAAGTTGGTCTTGATGGTCAGTAGTTTTATTGTGATAGGTTTTATGTTAATTTCTTGGCTTATGAACTCTAAATTTAACGGATTCTGAACTTCGTGTAAGTCTGAATTTCTTAAGTGTGATGCTTGTTTATAACAAAAAGTAGTTCCATTTCTTTTTCTTAACATGCTCCTCATGGCCACGTGTCCTTCTTCTCTTTATAGTATGGACCTTCTTAGCCTTTTCCTCTACCAAGCTGCTGCAGTTTTTAGTTATCTATCTTCAAATTTCCAAAACTGGTCTGTAACTGAACCATTTAATCTTTGAGCCAGATAATACCAGTAATATGTAGAAGGTACAACTGCTGAAAGTTTAGCCAAATACGTATTACTCACAGATTATATACCAGACACTTAACTAGATGCTTAGGGTGATCAACTGTCTTGGTCCATCTGGCACTGAAGGATTTCTGAGGTTATGAGAATTTCAGTACGATTAGGATAGTCCTAGGCAAACTAGAACATTTGGTCAATATGCTGGAAATAGTGGTAAACAGTACAGTCTCATGGAGTTTCATGAAGCCTACAGCCTTGCTGAGAATACGGACCTTAAACATGAAATTATAATTGAGATGAATGTAATAAAAACCTATATGTGGTAAGTAAGAAACATACTGCAAAAATACTTTTGGGAGGGCTCTGACAAATCAGAGAAGTCTTTCTCCCTTTAGGAATTGAAGTATAAGCAATTAATTTTTTAAATATGGTTTAAATCCCAAAATATATGCCTGAAACTATCAATCTTTAAAACATGATTTAAATACCTAATATATGCCTGAAACTATCCTAGAAACTAAGGGATGATACAGAACAATGATGAGAAGATCTCTTCCCTCAGAGGGATTATGATACAGATGGATAAAAAAGTAATAATCGTATAAGAAAATAAAAGGCTAAGTAATTTCAGAAAGTGGTATTATGAGGTCAGTTAAGAGACTGACTGGTGGTGGAATGGTATTAGAATTTGAATTGAGATCAGAATGATGTATACGAGCTAACCAAGTGAAGATTTGGGCTAAAAGCATTTTTGTAAAGGTAAGATTTTGGTAACTATGAGGCCGAAACGGCTTTAACACATTCAAACAACACTCCCCGCTTGCTTTCTACATTCCAGCTGTGTTAAACCGTATTTCCTCAAACAGAACCACCAGTTTCTTGCCTGCCTGAGACATGTGCTGTTCTCTTTTCTTTCGCCATTTCCCCCATTCCCAACTAGGGTCAATTCCTTTACCTCATTTATACATGATGTTGAAATTCACCTCTTCAAAGAAAGCTTCTATGGCCAGTATGTGTAAAATACCACCCATCTCCAAGGAACTGTTTAACCTAATCCTGTATTGCCCAGTATGATAGCCACTAGTCATATGTATCTATTTGCATTTCAATTAATTATAATTAAATAAAATTAAAAGTCCATTTCTTCACTAACACTATCCACATTTCAAATCCTCAACAGTCACATGTGACTACTATATTGGATAATACAGAATATTTCAATCATTGTAGAAAGTTTTATTGGGCAGTGCCTCTCTAACTTGTTTTATCCCCTGCTGAGTACTTGTCATCACCAAGTTTTATTTGTTTACTCATTTATTTTATTCTCCTCTGAAATCTATAAAGGTGAGATACTTAGTACTATCTTTTTTCATTTATGTGTTCCAAGTGGTTAGAAGAGCATCTGTAAACCACATGATTATCTCAATAGATGCAGAAAAGGCTTTTGACAAAATTCAACAACGCTTCATGCTAAAAACTCTCAATAAATTAGGTATTGATGGGACGTATCTCAAAATAATAAGAGCTATATACGACAAACCCACAGCCAATATCATACTGAATGGGCAAAAACTGGAAGCATTCCCTCTGAAAACTGGCACAAGACAGGGATGCCCTCTCTCACCGCTCCTATTCAACATAGTGCTGGAAGTTCTGGCCAGAGCAATCAGGCAGGAGAAGGAAATAAAGGGTATTCAATTAGGAAAAGAGGAAGTCAAATTGTCCCTGTTTGCAGATGACATGATTGTATATCTAGAAAATCCCATTGTCTTAGCTCAAAATCTCCTTAAGCTGATTAGCAACTTCAGCAAAGTCTCAGGATACAAAATCAATGTATAAAAATCACAAGCATTCTTGTACACCAATCACAGACAAACAGAGAGCCAAATCATGAGTGAACTCCCATTCACAATTGCTTCAAAGAGAATAAAATACCTAGGAATCTAACTTACAAGGGATGTGAAGGACCTCTTCAAGGAGAACTACAAACCACTGCTCAATGAAATCAAAGAGGATACAAACAAATGGAAGAATATTCCATGCTCATGGGTTGGAAGAATCAATATCGTGAAAATGGCCATACTGCCCAAAGTAATTTATAGATTCAATGCCATCCCCATCAAGCTACCAATGACTTTCTTCACAGAATTGGAAAAAACTACTTTAAAGTTCATATGGAACCAAAAAAGAGCCCGCATTGCCAAGTCAATCCTAAGCCAAAAGAACAAAGCTGGAGGCATCACGCTACCTGACTTCAAACTATACTACAAGGCTACAGTAACCAAAACAGCATGGTACTGGTACCACAACAGAGATATAGATCAATGGAACAGAACAGAGCCCTCAGAAATGATGCCGCATATCTACAACTATTTGATCTTTGACAAACCTGACAAAAACAAGAAATGGGGAAAGGATTCCCTATGTAATAAATGGTGCTGGGAAAACTGGCTAGCCATATGTAGAAAGCTGAAACTGGATCCCTTCCTTACACCTTATACAAAAATTAATTCAAGATGGATTAAAGACTTAAATGTTAGACCTAAAACCATTAAAATCCTACAAGAAAACCTAGGCAATACCATTCAGGCCATAGGCGTGGGCAAGGACTTCATGTCTAAAACACCAAAAGCAATGGCAACAAAAGCAAAAATTGACAAATGGGATCTCATTAAACTAAAGAGCTTCTGCACAGCAAAAGAAACTACCATCAGAGTGAACAGGCAACCTACAGAATGGGAGAAAATTTTTGCAACCTACTCATCTGACAAAGGGCTAATATCCAGAATCTACAATGAACTCAAACAAATTTACAAGAAAAAAACAAACAACCCCATCAAAAAGTGTGCAAAGGACATGAACAGACACTTCTCAAAAGAAGACATTTATGCAGCCAGAAAACACATGAAGAAATGCTCATCATCACTGGCCATCAGAGAAATGCAAATCAAAACCACAGTGAGATACCATCTCACACCAGTTAGAATGGCCATCATTAAAAAGTCAGGAAACAACAGGTGCTGGAGAGGATGTGGAGAAATAGGAACACTTTTACACTGTTGGTGGGACTGTAAACTAGTTCAACCATTGTGGAAGTCAGTGTGGCGATTCCTCAGGGATCTAGAACTAGAAATACCATTTGACCCAGCCATCCCATTACTGGGTATATACCCAAAGGACTATAAATCATGCTGCTATAAAGACACATGCACACGTATGTTTATTGTGGCACTATTCACAATAGCAAAGACTTGGAACCAACCCAAATGTCCAACAACAATAGACTGGATTAAGAAAATGTGGCACGTATACACCATGGAATACTATGCAGCCATAAAAAATGATGAGTTCGTGTCCTTTGTAGGGACATGGATGAAACTGGAAAACATCATTCTCAGTAAACTATCGCAAGGACAAAAAACCAAACACCGCATGTTCTCACTCATAGGTGGGAATTGAACAATGAGAACTCATGGACACAGGAAGGGGAACATCACATTCCGGGTACTGTTGTGGGGTGGGGGGTGGGGGGTGCGGGGACAGCATTAGGAGATATACCTAATGCTAAATGACGAGCTAATGGGTGCAGGAAATCAACATGGCACATGGATACATATGTAACAAACCTGCACATTGTGCACATGTACCCTAAAACCTAAAGTATAATAAAAAAAAAAAAAGAAGAGCATCTGACACTAATTAGAAGCTAATTTGCTGAATCAATTTTTTAAAAAGGCTTGTATGACTAGAAGACATAAAATAGAAGAGTGACCATCCCTGTTGTCTAGGGTCTTGCCCATCAGAATTTTTATTTTTGAAAATTTTTTTGAGTTAAACTATTTTAATGTTCAAATATGCAAGTCCATTTTGTTGGTCAATAAGTCAGCACTTTAAAATCGTGTGGTTTTAACCATTCTGGCATCCCCTTTCACTCCCAGAAGTATCCTGGTATGTCCAATATAGTATATAATTCTAGCTAAGGGAAAATGCATTATGAGACAAGACGCTAGTAGGAGTATGAGTTTTACCTGGCATATCATATGTAAGTCATATTTATTTGGCTAACCTTTCAACAGCTATACTGTTCTACTCATGACTGGTGTTAATGTTAACTGGCTCAAAGATTACATGGTTCAGTTAGAGATCAGTTTTAAACACTTGAAGGTATGTAACTAAAGATAGAAGCAGCAAGATAACTAAAGACTGAAGCAGCCAGGGATAGGAAAAGACTAAGGAGCTCCATGATATAGAGAAAGGGAGGCCACACGGCCATTAGGACCATGTTAAGAAAAATATGGAACTACTTTTGGTTGTAAACAACCATCACATTTTTGAAATTCAGACTTACACTAAGTTCAGAATCCATTACATTTAGAGTCCATAAGCCAAGAAATTAACATAAAATCTATCTTAGTAAAACTACTATCTGCAGCAACTTGAAGAAGCTAATCTCAAACTACTCTTTAGCAATACCTTGGTAGTTCAGAATGCACAGGGATACCACAGACCAAAAAAGAATGCATATTTTATTCTAATTAGAACTGAAAGCTATTGGAGGGTTTAATATAGGATAGGATTTACCCGATTTTAAAGTTGAGCTGTAGTAAGCCCAGGCCCAATAAAAAGCTTATTGGGAAGAATAGCTTTCCCAATGATTGGCTGTGATATAAGTAGTCTCAGACAAGAGAGAAGGTAGATGGGTCACAGTAGTAAATAATAATATAATAATAATAATAATGTGGCAAAACATAAAACTCAATCGGTAGGCAGGGACCAACTCATGGGAGCTTTGAAGAGCATGTATAATAGTTGGGGCTTTAGCATGGGGGGAAGCTAGAAAAGGAGTTTAAGCTGAGGGACAACATCACTGGTTTCACCTTTCAGAGAGATTGCTTTGGAGGCAGTGAAGAGAACAAAAGAAGGGGAGATAATAATGGTGGGCTGTGAAAGCACACAGATGATCCTTAGGCAGCCCAGGTAAGAGCAGATACTATCATAGCCTAATGCTACAGCAGAGAGATAGAGAACTATGGGTGGATTAGAGAGGTATTTTGAAGTTAAAACTTACAAGTCTGAGTAACTATTTATGGGCTATAATAACCGTATATTTTGACTTGAATGACTGCATGGATGTTGGTATAATTGACTCAAACAAGAAGTTCAAAAGGAGTAAATTGGTTGAAGAAGATGAAGAGCTCAGTCAATTTCTTGTCTAGGCACCTGCAACATACTTAAGTTGAAATGTCCAGCTGATTATTAGATACAAAGGCTGAGAGTAGGGAAAAAAAAATAGAGCTGCAGATTTGAGGCTCCAGGCATACAGCTGTTAAAATAAACAATAGGAATATCTGAAGTCACCTTCTCCCTAAGGGATGGAGTACTCCCAAAATAATGTTTTTAGAAATATAAGAGATCTTAGAGGTCATTTAGTCCAACTCTCCTATTTCTCAAATGAATAAACTATCCAGAGAGGGAAAGTGATTTGTTTAGGACCATGTAGACAGGAAGCTGCAGAGAGAGAGTATATCAGAACTCATCTTTCCAAATACAGTCCATCATCTTTATACTACTTTATATATATATATGCTTTATACTATGCTGTATATCTAATTATATATCAGAATTAGCACTCCATAAAATAAAGTTACATCTTAGCTTACTTTAAGTATATGTAAAAAATCTCTGACTTCCAAAAGATCACATTACACCTATAAATTGGTACAAGAATACTGTGTGATTATGATTAATTACAATCTATAAAAGTTCTAGTTATTGTTATGTTATTAATTAGTTTAATGAAGCATTAATATAAATTGAAAATATGATACTAGTAAGGTTTTAATTTTAGAAATCGATATCTCATTAGGAAGTTACTGCTATATCTATAGCCATCACTAGATTAATCTCCTAGTGTAAAGGAAGCAACACCCCAAATAGCAGAAAGTACTTAGATTCATGAAGCATTTTTATTTTTAATTTATTTAAAATAAATATATTTTGGTTCTGTAGAAAATATGGAATGACTCTGATTACATCTCAGCCTTAGATTTTAGCAAGTCTGGTATACAATCCCTTTCATTCTTAATCTTTATGATATTGAAAATATTGGAGCCATTTAATAATTATAATTTAGTACAACAGACACACACACACACACACACACACACACCCCCCAAAATATGTTTTCAAAATGGTTATTCTTTTCTGTGAGTTAGCCCAGAATTATTATCAATAAGTGAATATGCTGTCTTGTTTTCTTCTAAGCTACGGACAAGGTCAGAATTAATGTCCAGTGTCAGAAACTTTAAAAATTAAATTAGGAAAGAGCATAGGAATCATCAATTCCTATGCTTCTCAGAAGCATTCTCTACCCACCCTACCTAAGGTAAACTTCTCCCACCCCTAGTTATTCTATAAACCAGTTTTCTATTCTGTTTATTTTTACAGTAGCTATCACCTTCTGTCAATTATATATTTGTTTGCATATTTTCCCTTGCCTTTCCAACTAGAATGGGAAATCGAATGGAGCAAAGGTCTCATCTGTCTTGTTCACAGTTGTATCTACAGTGATTAGTTTCAGCACTTCGCACATAGCAAGACTACATAAACATTTTTCAATAAATGAATCTAATATATCTTCTTCAAGTTTGGGAGTCTGTGGCCCACTAACCAAAAATAGTGCTGAGGCAAAAGCCCCAATTTTTTAATTTAAAGTCAAGAGCTCTTTTTATCACACATATTACCTCTATGTCATTTCTAACAGTTATTCCAAGGACATTTAAATATTTCTGAAAATTGATAAATAATAACAATGTGATGGATGATATTATTGAACGCCAATTAAGCTCCAAGCATTGCATTAAGTGTTTAACTGCTTTAGCACATTTAATCTTTGCAATAACTTTATGCCAGTAAATCCTAAATCCTATTATTAGATTGGGGGATGGGAGGTGGGGGAGGAGAGAAAGAGAGACTCAGACAGATTTAAGTAAGGTGTCCATGTTCACACAGCTGTTTTTTTTTTTTTTTTTATTATTCCAAACACTGATATCGTAATTGCTATGTTATGTTGAGTGAACTTTGCATGGTAATTTATTGGGCATTTGGGGTAAAAATCATGCTCCAAGAATAAAAAACCTGAGGACACATAAATATCAGAACAAATCAGACTGGCTAGATTTGTATTATTTGCAAGTTACAATGTGATGACAAAAGCGGCAAGAGTTTTCACTAGGTTATTCCATATTGATCACTAGACCACTGGGCTGCTGGAAGGGTGTATGGCCTAAGGCTTACTGATAGATTGTCCATCACCATAAATTCTCAAGGGCCTAATGGTGAAGTGTCAGCATTTGGGCCCCAAGGATAAAAACATTAATAAAACTTACAAGCCCATATTTCACATGTATTTTCTATCCTAAAATAAAGTAACTCCAAATCCTACATCTATCAAATTGATTTTCTGTATGTTAATGTCAGAATTTACAGATTTCCTTTCAAGGTCCTCTAAGTCTCTAAATGTTATAATAAATAAATACTTATAAATTATTTAATTTAGGGAAAAAGAAAGATTCTCTTTTAAGTTCTCATTTTCAGGGTTGGACAAAGTTTAAGAAATAGAAATATTCTCCCCTTCCAAGACTGAAATGGGAAAGGTGGAAACTCATTGAGCCTTGAGTTATTTGTATTTAGAAGTAAATTGAGGCAATTTGGATTATTAAAAATATTTGGAGACTGATTTCATACTTGAGATTTTTATAATATCTAAAATTAAATAATAGTAATGCATTAATATAAAAATAATTTTAATACCTTAACTCCTTCTTTCAAGGAGCATAAGAATCTTTGACAACATCCCTAAACTTGTATTTACTTCATCCCTAAAGAGAACTGGTTACGATCTATCTATTAGGAATAGAGTTTTCCATTTAATTATGTGTAGGCAGGACAGCAGTGTTAAAAAAAAAAAGGAGGGCATTAATTGCAGTCTCCCTGGGCAACATTGTAAGAAAGCTTAGAGCTTGCGATGCTTCAGTTTCCTCACGTATAACAACACAGAAGTCGAAATGATGAGCTCAGAGGTGTCCTTCTTCCTTAGGTGGACTTAACCTTGGACCTAAGGACTGCCTCTCATCTCACCCCATGCAAAGCCTTTGAATTAAATTCAAAAGGTTATAAAAACACTGACATATATTTTAAATACATGTGTATGTCCATTACCGCATTGTTTTTGTTCTGAGTTAAGGGACAATAGTTTTATTTTGCTGGATTCTACAAAGTGTTTATAACAACCCCACTGCTCTAATATTAAGAGCCACTGTCTAATTCTATCCATTAGAGGCACTGTCTTATAGTGGTTAAAATAACATATTCTGGAATCAAACTCTTGGGTTTCCTTCCTACTCCTCAAAATACTAATTTTCTGACCTTGAACAAGTTACATAATTTCTTTGTATTTCAGTTCTCTTGTGAATAAAAATAAAGGACAATTATAAAATATTCTTTGTGAGATTGCTTTAAAGAATTAAAAAGATATTATATAGGGAAAATGCTTGGCACATAGTAAGTACTTGAGGCTATTTTTATTTATATTTTAAAATAAAATTTCCAATGGATCAGATCACATGTTTACCTTTCTTATATGTAAGTAGAAAATAACAGAGCTTTTAAATATTTGTCAAATGAATGAATGATCGAGTCAATGAATGGATAAACTAAGGCTTTTGAGTAAGTGGTTTAATAAATATCTAAGAGATGAGCCACAACTGTGATGAGATGAGCCACAATTGTGCTGAATAGTGAAGGAACATTAGTGTAAAACACTGAGGAAAATGCTTGGTTACGTCATCTTCATGTCTTTTTCTTTCCCTAGCGCTAGAGCCATCATCCAATCTTTCTGTGCAAATAAACAGCCTGCTTAGAATTATCTTTGTTTTATTTCTTTGCTCTCACAAGTATATTTTCCCCTAAATCTCTAACAAATGTACTGTCTAGCAAATGATTTTTAAATAGCTTAAACTAATCTCCCCAATGTATACTCTATTTTGAGCCTTTTTTCGTCAATTTTCTTTCCGATGTTAATTCTAAGTGTTATACAGAGGCATTAATACTCACAAAAGAAAATGATAGAAAAAATGTGTGTGCGCACTCTGTGCTTGTGTGTATGTGTGTTATGTTCCTGTAGACTAATTGCAGCACTGTTGTTACTATTTCAATTATTAGTAGTAAGTATTTAGCAGACATCTGTTAACATTGGGGTTTTAGGCAGCCTTGTTCTCTAACAGCGGGAGATCTGAAATAATGATCTTTGAATGTTAAATTCACCTTTGAAATGCATTTTGTACTCAAACATTTTGAAACATTTCTCACACTTCTTAATTATTCCAGACCTGAGACATGGTTTGATATCTTGGAAAGAGCCAAACTCAAAGTGGCTTTAGTTCTAGTGCTTGCTCCTCCTCTAACTAACAATTAGATTTCCGAACAACCCTTAAACTCCCCAGGCCTTGATCTCCTCATGTATGAAATCAATGATGGGAGGAGTTGGCTAGATCATCTCTACGTTACAGGTCAAATAATCCTGTGATCCTAGCTCTGAAAAGGAAGTCAATGACATGAGTATTGAAAAGTAAGTCCCATTGAGTTGCTTTTGCTAAATCAACCTGGAGATTTCTGTACTTTATTTTTCCTTTCAAGGATGAACATGGAAAAAAATAGCATAAAAGTACAAATATCACTTTTAAGTACTTATTAAAACCAACCCGCACGTTACCCAAGCCCATGTAAGAAATAGGTGCAAGAATATGTACCTGGCCATTTTATGCCTATCTTGATCACTATTTATATCCATCCATCAAACATTTGATGAGCATTCACTATGCAACAGCCATAAGACACAGAGATAAGTTGCATGTAAGTCCAGTCCTAAGTACCCACAATAACAAAGATTTAAGATGACACTCAAGGTGACTTCAGCAAGATGGCAGAACAGAAAGCCTCCTACCCCTTCAAAAACACTATTCAACAACCTTACAAGGATCAATTCGCTTTGTGAGTAATCTAGAAAAAAATTAAGAGGCTCCTGCCTTTCAGTGCAAAACCAACGCATCTAAGCCAGTAGAAAAATTTGTGGCATGTACTTACCCTAGCCGCTGCCTGCAGCTCAACGCAGCATGACCGGAGACAAATCCCAGCTCCAGGCTTCTCTCTGGAGAGGGAAACAGAAGACAAAATATCTATCTAATGTGCAGAATTTCTACCCAACAGCAGCAAAACATACATTTTCCTCAAACACACATTGATGGACCACATGTTAGGCCACAAAGTGGGACTTAAATATAAGAATATTGACATAATACCAAGTATCTTTTTAATAAAATGAAACTAAAAATCAATAGCAAAATAAATTTGAAAATTCACAAATATGTTTAAGTAAATAACACACTCCTAAACAACCAATAGGTCAAAGAAAAAATCAAAAGGATAATTAGAAAATATCTTGAGACAAACACAAGTAAAAACACATCAGTACCGATGGAACACAGCAAAAGCAGTGCTAAGAGAGGAGTTTATAGGGGTAAGTCTCTGCATTAAAAGAAAAAAAAATCTCAAATAATCATCAGAGCTTTATACCTTAAGAAACCAGAAAAAGAATAAACTAAGTACAAAGAGAAATGGAAGGACATAGCAAAGATTAGAGAAAATATTAACCAAATAGAGAATAGAAAAACAGTAGAAGAAAATCAACAAAACTGAGGTTATTTAAAAAAAAAAAAGACAAAATTGGCAAATCTTTAGCTAGAATAACTAAAAAAGAGAGAAAACTCAAAGAAAATTAGAAATGAAAGAACCGCTGCAACAGGCCTTTAGTAATGTGGTGGTAAGTTGTGGGCGGAGGGCAAGCTTACTACAGTCCTGTAATTAGGTCTTGTGTTTTAGTGGAACTGTGCCTTTGGACTATGAACTATGTAAGTGCTTCTCAATGTTTTGCCCTCCCTTTACGTGAGATGGGATGGCTAGTGTGCGCTGGTATTGAGTATTCCCTTTCTTCCACATGGAAGGGTAGAAGGGGCTGGAGTTGGGAATCTCTTTCCCCTAGGTCAGTTAAGCTCTCATAAAACCCCAGCAGGTTAGGCACTGGTTAAATATTTTTTCCTGACTGCAAAAACTTGAGAAGAAGAAAAGAATATTCTTATATATCTCAAATGGTTCCTTTTCCCCTCCCACTACCAAAAGCACAAGAGGATTTTTTTCTGATATTCACTGTGAGGACTTTCTGGAACTCTAAGAGACAGAGCTCATGCAAGCGTGCCCCCTCTCCTCTGATGATTGGGTCTCCTTGGAGTTTTTAGCACTTAGTCTTGTTCACACTGAGCCTCAAGCAATTTTTGAATTACAGTTCAGGTTTCCCTGCCTTGGCATTGGTTCCCAAAGGGATTTCTGCTCTTGGGTTCCTGCTCTGGTAAATTGTCATTCTCTGTGTTCATCTATCAGTGTCTTTGATTTTGGGGACAGTGGTTTGCCCTGTAACCTCACTTCTCTTAAGGATCAAAGAAGGGCTGAATTTTCACTTTGTTCAGCTTTTTACTTCGTGTTAGGGCAAAGTGATGACCTCCAAGCTTCTTACAGGTTGAACCAAAAACACAGAGCACCTGATATACAAGTTTTAAAAATTGAAACAAATTAAATATCCTTCCTAAAAGGGTTAAATTTACCATAGTTCGTGGAATATGGTAAGATGGAGTATGAAGCAACCACTATAAATGATGTTGTACATACTTATTGACAAAGAAAGATATCTACACTACTTAACTGGAAAACAGAGTATAAAATGTATTTGTAAATAATTCTAACTTTGTTTTAAAAGATATTATATGTGCGAACATATATATATATATAATGCATGAAATCTGGTATTATATACACAAAAATATTAATACAAGTTTTCTTTAGCGAGTATATGATGAATACTTTTTTATTCTCTTCTTTATGTTTTTCTGCATTTTATTTGTTTGTTAAAATCAACATGCATTTCTTTTAAAACCAGGCTTTATATGTGTGTGGAGAGGGAACATAGTAATGCTGTGTAACTTAATAGCCATAGCCTCACATGAATAAGTTGATCACAACTTCAAAGCCTGTGAAGTGAAGGAGTGATATTATTTTCTTTCAAGAAGGGAAGACCTTCTTGAAATTCTGTGTTGCAGTCTCATTTTCAGCTTCATCTCTCACTCCTTCTTCTCCATGGATGTCCTCCAGGGACCCCTCAGTCTCTGGGATCCTAAGTCTCTCTGTTTTTAGAATATCTATAGCATTTAATGTTCGTAGGTCTCATCCACACTTATCTATTGCCTTTAGTTATTAGATCTCTCTTATGTACCTATGCTTTGCCTCTTGAACTACTCTACATGTTCTTCATGGATAGGTCTTGTACAACGTCTAAATGAAAATGGTATAAATAATAATAATATATAATAATAAGGAGTAAAAATGACCACTTCCTGAGGACCATTTGATTCTAGGCATTGTCCTATGGACATATGTTAACTTATTTTATGCTCATAATAATTCCATGAGGTTGGTATGATTGACCCCGTTTTACAGATGAGGAAACTGAAGCCTAGGGAAATTAAATAACTCTCTCTGGGTCATAGATCCAGTAAGTTATTGAAGCAGAATCCTCTATAACACTCATCACAGAGCTCGCTATATTAGCAAGCACTTGACAAAGAATAGTAAATGCCGTGTTTGTTAGGCATCTTCTATCTCAGGCTACTGGAAAGGAATTTTGTTTGAAATTTCTAGACCCCCTACAACATGGCCTAAACAAGTACAGTGCTAGCTGCCCATAGTGCAAGTGCACCCATGCAGACATGCTCTGCCACAAGCAGAATTCCAGGTGTGTACAGACCTTTAGTCTTTCTTAAGTTTAGAGTCAAGATGTCCCAGAAGAATAGGCAGGACTGACTGAGATTTACTCAGGCGTTTACAGATTTTCAACATTATTCATCCTATCCACAGTACACCTCTTGGTTTAATTCATATCCAGTTAGTCTCTGTTTTTTTTTTTTTTTTTTTGAAAAGATTTTAGTCTCTATCATTTAACCAATCATTGACTTGCACACCACTATAGCTACGCTTATCGTGTTCCTTCATCTTAGAAATCCTCCTCCCCTTCCCTTGTCTACCTTTAAATTGTTTACTGAAGCTTCTAACCCAGCTCAAATGTTATATTTTCTCTGTAACTCCTGGACTTTTCTACCTTGAATCCTTATCTCTGCATCTAAGTTCTATGTAGCCTTTGTCACAATGCATTATAATTATTTCCCTAGGTGCGGGTGTCCTCCACTAGACTGTCAGCTCTTTGAGGGCAGAGTACAGCGTCACTTCACATTCCATGCCTCATATATAGTAAGTACTTACTAAATGTGGGTTAATGTGAATGGAAATGTGAATGGGACTGGGGAGATACAAAGACCATGGTAGAGTTAAGCTAGCCATGCTTTAGGCCAGTAATTGTCCTCTCTCTGATGTGATTCTCTATTTCTAGCAATGAATTTAAAAAATGAAATAATTCTGAGTTAGGAGACTCTAAAGGGAAACATTCTAGTTTTCAGTTTATCTTTTTATGTGGCATGAGTCTTGATCTGAATTTATAAAATATCAGGCAAACTCTTGTTCAAATCTCTGTATCGAAACTTATACCAATGCCAAGATTATTCTTGGAAAATATTCAATATTAAATTAACCATTCCCTTCCATTAGTAAAAATAATTGAAAACTGAAGCCAACCAAAACAACATTTAAAGCACACACATAAGATTTAGAGGCATAGAAATCAATGAAGTGAGCTGCCACTGGATGTCCCAATAGCAATCCTTTCACCAAGACATATTTATTAAACGTTTGTGAATTGCTAAGTGCTGTCAAACGTCTTCTAGAAAGAAGGACTGGATGGTCACCTTCCTCATGGGAGGGACTGTGCCAAGAGCAATATTGCTCATGTCATTAGTGTGTGGTGAGGAGATGTTGTGAACCCTCTTTGAGAGGTTATAGGAAAGTCGCTCTGCAAGTGACAAAGCATCTTCATTCTCATTACTGGAAATGCCAAGTGGGAAGGAAGTGGGTCAGAGTGTCCCTCACTCTCCTTGAGATTGCATCATGAGTAGTTTCTGGCCTTTGTCATCCAATGACTGTTTCAACTTCTCTTATTCTGTATTGAGCCATATGTTCAATACAGAGCACAAGTAGGACTTTTTTACAGTAGAAAGCTTTCTCTAATTCATTCTCATTAATCTGCTGTAAAAAATAATGACTCTTACTTTGGCCAGTCTCCTGGCCCTGTCATCTAACTGAGTTTTCTGAACAAGAATCAGGTCAACAGGCATTTCAGCCACTTTGTCTCTTTGTTTTCACCCCCAGACAAAATGTGAGCAAAATGTCAGTGAATTCTGTTTTTATAGAGAAAACTGATTCTGAAAAACTCATCTACTTTAGGACTGAGTCACTTATCTTAGGATGTTTAATTCTTTAAAATATAGTAACACCACTGACTACATACACACACACTCAAACATCCCATAAAGAGTTTATCTTAGAAGTAGTTTACCCAAAGCATTTTTCAAAACTAATTACTAGCTGAAAAATATAATTATCCCTTCTCAGGCAGTCACAGCATCTCAAAATTTTAGGGCAGGAAGGCAACTTAGAAATAATCTTAATCAATTCTTTTATTTCAAAGATTAGGAACAATTTGATAGGCTAACCACTGTCCCACTACCACACTGTTAGTGACAGGACTCAACCTAGAACTTGAGCCTCCTAACTCTGAGCAGGACATTCGTGTTTAATTAGCTTTTTGTGCAAAAGGGGAGAAAACTGATAGATTGAGCTGTAGAAACAGTAGAATCATAATATGCATCTAATTTTAATCTGCCTATGCAGATAAAATAATCACACACAATCAACAAAGAGAAAACCCTCCAATTTCCAAAGAAAAACGGCTAATGTCAAAATAAACCCCTTGGCCTAATGGTAGGGGTCAAGTTCAGAATATTGGTACGGTGCACATGTTTTGATCAAACAAATGATTCATTAGGTTGAAATCAGTTTGTTATGAAAAATGCCAAAACAACCATTCAATTCAGTAAAACTGGATAAATCACTGAGAAAACAATTCCAAATTGGTCCATTTAGAAGAATTGAATGCAATATGTAACCAGATATAGCCAGAAACTAAAAGAGCAAACAAAAAATGGGAGCACAGCACCAGAATCCTACCCTGGCAAACCACAGATATAAAGAAAGGAAGGAAACCATCCGGGGATGTGTTAAGACACCTTTCAGAGTGCATGACTTCCCCCATGCCTTCTTAATTTCCCCATCCAAAAATGTGGGCTCTTAGTATAGATCCTTATATACCTTGAACAATGGCCCTACCATACTTGGCTGCACCAGAGCAGATCACCTGAACCAAGCTGAGGCAATAAGTACCCCTCTGGCAGCTGGAATTGAGACAAGAAAAGACAGCCTCATTGTGTGACTGAAATCCTAAAAAGCAACAAAAGAGGGTATGAAGATGTGTGCCTTCCATATGGACTGAATATGAGGGAGAGCTGGTTGACTGAAAAGTTAGCAGATAGGCAAAAAATAGAGTTTCTGATTATAATAATTGCTATCAGAAAAATAAACAGTAGCCCATGATATAGCATTATAAAGTGAGTGTAAGTCATCAGAGTGATGGTCAGAAATTTTTTAACTGAGACCTAATGGATGAGGAGCCAGCCAAGCAAGGAGCTACACAAAAGATATTTTAGGGAACATAGATAGTAAGAGCAAGGGCCATGAGGTGGGAAAGCTTCGCACTTTTATGGTGACTGGAGCACAGTGACTGAGAGAGACAGAGAATGTGTTTGAAGGTGCTTTGTCTCATCTGCCCAGAGCAGTATGGATTTAACTCTGTCACCAAGTATTGTCATTCATAGCATTCCTTGTACTATCCAAATGCCACAGTTTTGATAATGAATTAAGAGATTGCCCTATTTAAAGGCAAGAAATTTATATTTTCTTCCACAGGTAAGGGAAACCATTGAAGAATTTGAGTTTGCAACTGTCAACATCAGATCTATATTTTTGAAAGATCATTGTAGTAAAGAGTATAAATTAGTAAGCAGAAAGTACAATCTATGGATAATTGGGCTTTGGGTCTAATTTCGTTCAGGGACAGGAGTTGATGGGTAGGATTCTGAAGAGACACACTGTTGTGTTCTAAATAGTGCATGCATACAGTTGCCATCATGGACAGAAGAGGACACAGAACATTCAGGTCACACCAGTACAAAACAGAAAGGGTCCAGGAGCCTGGATTACTAAGACAATTATGTCAGTTCTCCTTGTAGACATGTCCTCAGGACAATTATATAAGAATATTCACTCATATCTATTCAATGCTGTCAATTAAAGATAATTCTTCTGTGAAAAATGCAAGCACAATCCTTAACCAAAGTCAGAGATAAAAGAAAAAATTATATGAGAACTCAAAAAATAATTCCACATATAGCTGCTCAGTTCTGCATAAGATCAAAGACGGTTTTGAAACCCCTGAAACAGGCATCTCTTTAAACAGAAAGTATGCATGGCAATCATCAGTCGCCACAAATAAACATAGTTATGAGGAAAGAAAGATTACCAATTTAAAAAATATTGCTGGCTTTCAATTATACTAGATGAAGCAAATTCAGACAGATAAAGTTAGTTTCCTTTTTTAAATGAGGGACTCCTCTCCACACTTCCTACTTGACTTCGGTGGCTATGGACAGTGATAAGGAATTGTTTTCACAAATAAGCATGACTGAGAGCTCTGTGGGGTTATCTTTAAAGAAGTAAGAAAGTCAAATCAAGTGTGATGGCTGTATACATGGAAGAAAAGGCCTAAGACTGTGGTGGTTTGTAAAGGCGTCTCCAAACTCCATGGTGTTCCAAGTCATGGTCTATTTTTCTGAATCCAATTTATAGGTTTGGACTATTTTAGAGATGCATCCTTTCCCTAGCCCCATCTCTCCACTTTTATATTCCTCATATCCCACCCCACCACAAAAGAAACAATCTATTGCTTCTTCAAACAAAGATATCAGTCTATTCCCTTAATAAAGAGCAATTTTCTTTTCTTTTTTTTATTATTAAGTTCTAGGGTACATGTGCACAACGTGCAGGTTTGTTACATATGCATACATGGGCCATGTTGGTGTGCTACACCCATTAACTCATCATTTACATTAGGTATATCTCCTAATACTATCCCTTCCCCCTCCCCCCACCCCACTAGGGTGTGTGATGTTCCCCTTCCTGTGTCCAAGTGTTCTCATTGTTCAATTCCCACCTATGAGTGAGAACATGCGGTGTTTGGTTTTTTGTCCTTGTGATAGTTTGCTGAGAATGATGGTTTCCAGCTTCATCCATGTCCCTACAAAGGACATGAACTCATCCTTTTCTATGGCTGCATAGTATTCCATGGTGTATATGTGCCACATTTTCTTAATCCAGTCTATCATTGTTGGACATTTGGGTTGGTTCCAAGTCTTTGCTATTGTGAATAGTGCCACAATAAACATACATGTGCATGTCTTTATAGCAGCATGATTTATAATCCTTTGGTTATATAACCAGTAATGAGATGGCTGGGTCAAATGGTATTTCTAGTTCTAGATCCCTGAGGAATCGCCACACTGTCTTCCACAATGGCTGAACTAGTTTACAGTCCCACCAACAGTGTAAAAGTGTTCCTATTTCTCCACATCCTCTCCAGCACGTGTTGTTTCCTGACTTTTTAATGATTGCCATTCTAACTGCTGTGAGATATCTCATTGTGGTTTTGATTTGCATTTCGCTTATGGCCAGTGATGATGAGCATTTTTTCATGTGTCTTTTGGCTGCATAAATGTCTTCTTTTGAGAAGTTCTGTTCATATCCTTCACCCACTTTTTGATAGGGTTGTTTGTTTTTTTCTTGTAAATTTGTTTGGGTTCTTTGTAGATTCTGGATATTAGCCCTTTGTCAGATGAGTAGATTGCAAAAATTTTTTCCCATTCTGTAGGTTGTCTGTTCACTCTGATGGTAGTTTCTTTTGCTGTGCAGAAGCTCTTTAGTTTAATTAGATCCCATTTGTCAATTTTGGCTTTCGTTGCCATTGCTTTTAGTGTTTTAGACATGAAGTCCTTGCCCATGCCTATGGCCTGAATGGTATTGCCTAGGTTGCATAGTCCTAAAGAATGCAGTGAAAGCAATAGAAAAAGTAGAATTTCCACAGTAGTATAATTTCCACAGTATAAGTATCATTAAAAGTGCATATTAAAATATATATATTCTAACTGAAAAAGAGGTGATCTAGAATTGTGACATTATACAAACATTGCTCAATTCATTTAAATAAATGCATACAGAGTTGTCTTGTGTGACCTGAATCATGCTAGGCTCCATGAGGAAGAAGGGAGGAACCTAAAAAATGTTCCATGCTCTCAAGATTATGGTATATTTTTGGAAAGTTTCTGCAAGGAAGAAAAAGCATCAGTGCAGGAACAGGAAATACATCTATATGAGCCGGGGGAGGGCAGGAAGGGCAGAATCCCAAAAGATATATAGAAATTGAGGCAGCATTTGTCACAAGGTGATCCAAAGATCACCTGCATCAGAAATAGTTGGGATGCTTACACAAATGCAGATCCTCAGATCCCTTTATAAGCTGAGTAAATCAGATTCTCTGCAGATGGGGCCTAGAAGGCCAATAAAATTATATTATTCTCCTGCTAAAAACCCTCTAAACAAAATGAGAACAAAATTCAAATACTTTACTGGGACCTACACAATCTGGCACCTGCTTGCTTCTCCCTCCATCATCTCTCCAATCCTCTAGTCTCTATGCCCACCCCAAATACATACATTTCACTCTTCAATTAGCCTTCGGTTACACTGATATTCTTTCCAGTCCCCAAGTGGCAAAGATTCCCTGTATTGTCTCCTGACTTACTTGTCATGTTTCCTCATTGGGAAGTTTTCTATCATCACCCTAGCTAGTGCTGACATCTCACCAACACCACCATTTTCTATGTCACTAACCCATATTATGTTCTTTATAATATTTTATTAGTTTTCTGTTGTTGCTGTAACAAATTGCCACAAACCTAGTAGATTAAGACAGTACAACTGGATTATCTTACAATTCTGTAGTTCAAAAGTCCAAATGTCTTACTAAGGTTAAGATTAAGATGTTAGCAAGCCTTCATTTCTTTCTAGAGGCTTTGAGTAATAAGCCATTTTTCTGTCTTGACTAGTTCTTCAAAGCCACCTACAAACCTTGGCTCCCAGACCCTTTTCTCTATATTAAAAGCCAACAATGCTGCATCTCTCTGATCCTTTATTTTATAATTATATCTACCTCTGACTGCAGCCAAGAAAGATTCTCAGTTTTTAAAGACTCAGGTTCAGGTTAATGCAAGATAATCTCCCCATTTTAAAGTTCACCTTAGTGACATCTGCAAAGTCCCCTTTGTCATGTAAAGTAACACATCTGCAGATCCTACACATTAGAATGTAGATATCTTTTAGAGCCATTATTCTGCTTATCATATGTACTTAAGATTATCTTGTTATCATATTTGTTTCTTTATTCGTTTATTATCTTTATTATCCTGACAAAACCAAAGCTTACATTGATTCTGAGTGACCCAAAAACTAGGTCAGCATATGCAATAAACATTGACTAAATGAATGATTGAAAGGATGATGGACATTTATACCAAATCCCTGAATAATTATTACATATTCTCTTTTTTGAGCATTGTGCCAGAAGTTAATGAAGCTACAGTCACCAAGTCCACCTAACATAGTCCCATCTACACTATAGAGATGGAGCATCTAGTCTATTTGTAACATATTCTAGAAATACCTTGCTTATATTGGATAGTACCTACAATGTAGAAATGCTTTATGTCTAAGAAAAATCCCTTTTATGACCACTGAAGTTCCTTTCCTCTATTGAAGCTTGATGGGCAGAGAACATACTATTCTCTTAATACACTTCAAGATATGCCAACTAAAATTATTACAGAGGGGCATGAAGGTGATGGAAATAAGTGAAGCTAGAAGAGTGAAAGACAATACGGACGGGTGATGATTATGTGTCTTAGAAAATGCATGCCTGGTGGAATGAAATAAGAATCTTATGTTGCCATAGTTTGTTATTTTTCAGAAGGAAAAAATCTGAACTTTGCAATGAACCAATGTCTGAAATAACATGCAGGTAAAAGTTCTTTGGCTTCAAGCTATGATAGAGTAGCATTTCTCACTGACAGCAACTAAAAAGGCAAATCACACACACACACACACACACACACACACACACACACACAGTCTGTTTGCAGACAGTAAAAGTGACTTTGCAACTAGGATATGGGAGGCCAATATCTTAGAAAAGTGAAGCTCATTAGGATGAGTTGCACATACTGAATACCACTTTTCTACTGGGAGAATTTGTCCATTTTTAGCAGAAGAGGAGAGACTAAGAAGCCAATAGTCAAGAGGCAGCTATAAAAAGATAGAAAAGTCAACAGAGTGTTTTGGCAATTCCACAGGACTGTAGAGACAAAATTGAAGTTTGAGACTGCCAACATTGCTAGTATGAGATGGATAAACATTCCTGGGAGAAAAGAGGGGAAAGATACAGCCTAAAACTCACTAGGTTTCCCATGGAAGCATTTGCAAATTCTTAAGCTGTGCCTTACCTTATGCCTAACATAAATTCATTTTATTGCCTCAGAAGCTTCTTCCTCTGTTCAGTCTGAAGAACAGAGAATATGCTATTGTGCTACTTGATTTGAGGATGTAGAAATCAAATGACTATAGACAAGTATGGGTGATGAAAATGAATAAGGCGAGTTGGGTACAAAACAATATTGAGTGGTGGGTTCTGTAGTGAGCTAGAAAGTGTATGCCACATCTAAAGAAGAAAGGAGTCACTGAATGCCAAACAATTTTTGCCGTTTAGGAATAAGAATTCTGTGAGTATTAAACAGGACAGACATTTCAGCATTTCAGTGATACTGAGTAACAGAAACTGGAGTTCAGGATCCACTAAGGAGAAAGAGTCATAATAAGCACTCCAGGTTCTCAGCTGGAACACCTGGAGACCTGCACCATAGGATTATTGATCTTTACACTAGTCTTTTAAAAATCCTCTCTCCTCAATTGTTTTGGGTGTACATGCTCAGCTCTAGCTAACAGCCAGAGGAGAGGGTAAACAAATCTCTTGAAGACTATAACATCATCCAGAACCTCTACAATTTTTCCTACAAATATTTAATCAAAAATTACCAGGAATGACAAGAAAAGTAATAAAGACAAAAAACAGCAAACACCTGTCTACAGATAATGCTAATATTTGAGATATCAGACACAGATTTGAAGAAAATTATGACTCATGTGTGCAAGAAAATAGGTGACAACATGGAGAGTTTCAACAGAAATCTGTACTCAGTTTTAAAAAATCAAATATTACAAAACTGAAAAATATTAAACCGATATTATTGGTGAATGAGAATGTAGGACAGGGAAAAATGAGACTAAAGCACACAAATAGAAAATATGTTTGAAAAATAGAAAGTTGCATAAGAAATATATGGAAAATGTACAACATACATGTAATTGGGGTTGCAGAGGGGAAAGAAAATGAGATACAAATGATACTTGAAGTCAAATGGTTGAGAATTTTCTACAGCTAATTATAAAAACTCCAAAACATCAACCCACAGTTTCAAGAAACTCAGCAAATCCCACAGAGGATAAATAAAAGGGAACCACACCCAGGCATATTATAGTCAAAGTTTGAGAAAAAGAAAAAGAAACAATCTTAAATGGAGAGAGAATACAGACATCAGTTTTAAATCATTAAAATAAAACCAAGAGATTTTTATTTAACTAAAATAATAGAAACAATAAGATGATGGAATGACATTTTTAATAAGCTAAAAGAAAATAAATGGGGTTGGGGCCAAGATGACCAACAAGAAGCAGTGGTGAGTGGAGGCACTCATCAAAAACAATCATAACAGCATGCAAATCCTGAACTGGCAACTGAGGTATCCAGGTTCTGCCATCAGAACCGACTAGAGAACTGACCAAAAGCAATTGCAACAAAAGCCAAAATTGACAAATGGAATCTAAAGAGCTTCTGCATAGCAAAAGAAACTATCATCAGAGTGAACAGGCAACCTACAGCAGGGGAGAAAATTTTTGCCATCTATCCATCTGACAAAGGTCTAATATCCAGAATCTACAAGGAACTTAAACAAATTTACAAGATAAAAACAACCCCATCAAAAAGTGGGCATAGGATATGAACAGACACTTCTCAAAAGAAGACATTTATGTGGCCAACAAACATGAAAAAAAAGCTCATCATCACTGGTCATTAGAAAAATGCAAATCAAAACCACAGTGAGACACCATTCCACACCAGTTAGAATGGCAATCATTAATAAGTAAGGAAACTACAGATGATGGAGAGGATGTGGAGAAACAGGAACGCTTTTACACTGTTGGTGGGAGCGTAAATTTGTTCAACCATTGTGGAAGACAGTGTGGCGATTCCTCAGGGATCTAGAACTAGAAATACCACTTGAACCAACCATCCCATTACTGGTTATATACCCAAAGGATTATAAATTATTCTACTAAACAGACACATGCACACATATGTTTATTGCAGCACTATTTACAATAGCAAAGACTTGGAACCAACACAAATGCCAGTCAATGATACACTGCATAAAGAAAATGTGGCACATATACACCATGGAATACTATGCAGTCATAAAAAAATGAGTTCATGTCCTTTGCAGGGACATGGATGAAGCTGGAAACCATCATTCTCAGCAAACTAACACAGGAACAGAAAACCAAACACCACATGTTCTCACTCATAAGTAGGAGTTGAACAATGAGAACATATGGGCACAGGGAGGGGACATCACACACTGGGTCCTGTCAGGAGTGAGGGGCAAGGGGAGGTATAGCATTAGGAGAAATAAATACCTAATGTAGATGATGGGTTGATGGGTTAGGCAAACCACCATGGCACATGTATACCTATGTAACAAACCTGCATGTTCTGCACATGTATCCCAGAACTTAAAGTATAATAATAATAAAAAGAAACCCTTAAAAAAATCAGTGAATCCAGGAGTTGTTTTTTTGAAAAAAAATTAACAAAATAGACCAGTAGATAGGCTAATAAAGAAGAGAGAAGAATCAAACAAACACAATAAAAATGATAAAGGGGATATCACCACTGACCCCACAGAAACATAAATTACCATCATAGAATACTACAAACACCTCTCTGCAAATAAACTAGAAGATCTAGAAGAAATAGATAAATTCCTGAACACATACACCCTTCCAAGACTAAAACTCCTGAACACATACACCCTCCCAAGACTAAACCAGGAATAAGTCGAATTCCTGAATAGACCAATAACAAGTTCCGAAATTGAGGCAGTAATTAATAGGCTACCAACCAAAAAAAAAAGTCCAGGACCAGACCAATTCACAGCCAAATTCTACCACAGATAAAACAAGAAGCTGGTACCATTTCTTCTGAAACTATTCCAAACAATTGAAAAAGAGGGACTCCTCTCTAACTAATTTTACCCAAATAGCAAAATCTGGCAGAGACACAACAAAAAATTAAAACTTCAAGCCAATATCTCTGATGAACAACAATGCAAAATCCTCGATTAAATACTGGCAAACCAAACGCAGAAGCACATCAAAAAGCTGATCCACCAAGACTTCATGACAAAAACACCAAAAGGAATGGCAGCAAAAGCCAAAATTGACAAATGGGATCTAATTAAATTAAAGAACTTCTGTACCACAAAAGAAACTAGCAGCAGAGGGAACAGGCAACCTATAAAATGTGGAAAATTTTTTGCAATCTACCCATCTGATAAAGGTCTAATATCCAGAATCTACAAGAAACTTAAACAAATTTACAAGAAAAAAAAATCAACCAACCCCATCAGGATGTGGGCAAAGATTATAAACAGACATTTCTCAAAAGAAGACATTTATGTAGCCAACAAACATATGAAAAAACACTCAACATCACTGATCATTAGAGAAATGCAAATCAAAACCACAATGAGATACCATCTCATGCCATTCAGAATGGCGATTATTAAAAAATCAGGAAACAACAGATGCTGGCGAGGCTGTGGAGAAATAGGTATGCTTTTACAAACTGTTGGTGGGAATGTAAATTTGTTCAACCATTGTGGAAGACAGTGTGGTGATTCCTCAAGGATCTAGAACCAGATATACCATTTGACCCAGCAATCCCAATATACCCAAAGGAATATGAATCATTCTACTACAAAGATGCATGCATGCATATGTTTATTGCAGCACTATTTACGATAGAAAAGACATGGAACAAACCCAAATGCCCATCAATTATAGGCTGGATAAAGATAATGTGGCACATATACACCATGGAATACTATGCAGCTGTAAAAAGGAATGAGATCATGTTCTTTGCAGGGACATGGATGAAGCCAGAAGCCATCATCCTCAGCAAACTAACAGCAACAGAAAACCAAACACCACATGTTCTCACTCAAAGTGGGAGTTAAACAATGAGAACACATGGACACAAGGAGGGGAACACACACACCAGGTCCAGTCAGGGGGTGAGGGGGAAAGGAGAGGGAGAGCATGAGGACAAATAGCTAATTCATTCAGGGCCTAAAACCTAGATGATGGGTTGATGGGTGCAGCAAACCACCATGGCACATGTATACCTATGTAACAAACCTGCAGTTTCTGTACATGTATCCTAGAATTTAATGTAAAACAAAATAAATGAAATAAAATAAAGAAAAAATGGTTTGCTGCTGTCAGTCCTAGGTTTTAGAAAATGTCTGCATCTTTTTCTGGTGTCTTTTCTTCACAGTGTCTCCAAAACTTTCCTCAGATTAGCTCCAGGTCTAGGGAGAAGCGAAGGCTCTCCCATGGCCTGGATTTCTCAGACCCCTACTGGAAATGTGATACACAGAGGGAGGCTCTCTGCCTCTCTCACGTACAGAGGCTTCATCTACTTTTTTCAGGCAGTCACCATGGGGATTCTGTGCTGGCATTCTCTCCTGAATGTGGGATGTCCTTATGGACTATCTTGCTATTTTCATGTGGCTAAGGCATGCTAAAAGCCTCTAATCTACCATCTTGCAGGGGAAAAAAAAAAGGAAAAAACTCTAATATGTGTTTTAAAACAGACTAAAGATTCATGATAACTAAATACAATAAGTTATTATGCATGAGTCCTACTCCTGGGAAAATGGTAATAAAAATGTTATTGGAAGAATTAACAAAATTTTGAATATGGATTTTATTTTATCAGGAGTTGGCAATCTATGTTGTGTAGGCCAAAGCCCATGGCCTGTTTTTGTATGACTTATGAGCTAAAATTAATTTTTATATTTTAAAAGGTTGTAAAAACTACAAAAAAGCAAGAATATGCAACAGAGACCTAATAAGGCCGTCATAGCCTGAAGTATTTATTGTCTGGTTTAGTTTGTTAACTACTGGCCTAGAATACTAGTAAAAGTCAAGTGTATTTTGTTTTAGCTTTAGATCCAGCAAGAAGATCTTTGTCTTTGCATGTATATGAGCCCACAGATCTCCCTTGTTTTTTTAAGCCACTTGAGTTAGGGCTCTGACACTTGCAGTCAAGAGTCTTGACTGATACCAACATTCTATACTACCATGGCAACATGGCTTTTCTTTCCTAGCTCTTTGTCAGTTAACGGCAGTAAGGCTTCAACTTGAGAATTTTACCTTCAGTCTTTTTCTCCCTCACAAACCTAATGGAGAAGAAAATTGAGCAACACAGTCAACTATTTACATAATCTCTAGATTTTTTTGGCTATTACAAATCAGGGTAATCACTGAATTATCTACTTTCTTTGTTAGTGAAGACCATATTTAAGTTGGTGAAATTTTAAAAAATATAATATTATATTATATTATGTATATTATATCATATTTTATATAATATATATTATATATTATATTATATTATGTATATATGATTATATATTATGTATTATATATTATTATTATATAAATATATATATAATAATATATTTATATATATATACCCAAAGGAATATAAATCATTCTACTATAAAGACACATGCACACGTATATTTATTGTGGCACTATTTGCAATAGCAATAGCATGGACATGGAACAAACTCAAATGCCTCCCTCTCTCCCTCCCTTCCTCCCTTCCTCCCTTCCTTCCTTCTTTCCTTCTACTCTTCCTCCCTTCCTCTCTTCCTCTCTTCCTTGCTTACTTACTTCCTTCCCTGCCTCCCTCCCTCCCTTCTTCCATCCTTCCTTTTCTTCTCCTATTCTTTCCTTCCGTTCTCTCATTTTTATTCGTTTTTTCCAGATATGTTTCCTGCATTTATTTGTCCAAGATGACTCTCTCCTAAGCCAAGGTTTTCTTCTAGAAACTTATAAGGAAATTTCAACTTTTTGCATCTTTATTATTTTGTATTTATACTCGATTGTACAGTTTTCTTTTCTGAGTGTCTATAACAGTCTTTGCTTTTTTATATAATTTTAAACTCCTACTCATATTATTTAATTTTTTCCCATAGGCATATGCCTCTTTCATTCATCAAGACTATTCTAGAAACCTCCTATTCACCTTCAGAGGTTAGATCAAACTTCCATTTTTTGGAGAAGATTTTCCCAAAATTTCCAACGCCCTAGACAATAAGTTTTACATGTAAAACTTTCATTTCATTTAAATGGCACTGCAATTATATGAGATGTCTCTTTCTTAACAAGGTAATCTCTTCCTTTATTACCCTGATGGTAAGGACTATGTTATATTGAGTATTATATCCTTAGTCTGCCATGGTACCTAGCACACATTACTTGCTGAATACGTATTTGCTGAGATGCATGGAAAAGAGAACAAATAAAAGATTTGGGATTAACTCTGAGAAGCAAACAGTCTTCTTTTTCTAGATCATTTTGATTTAGATAATAATCTAGATCATTATATATAATAATATATATTATGTAATAATATAGTACATAATAATATAATATATATTCTTATATATTATAATACATACTATTATATTATCCTTTCCTGCCTCCCATATATATATATATATATGGAGGGAGGGAGGGAGGGAGGGAGGCAGGGAGGGAGGGAGAAACACAGGTACAGACAGGCAAGCCGAAAGGAAGGAGCCAGCTCACTGTGGGCTGAGAAAAGTCTCGATTATTACCTACCAAGAGCGGCCATGTGAAGACCTTACACAGACTAAATAAGAGTAAGCTGTGTTATCTTCCTTGAATTTGTGTCTGAGACATGACTTTGAGACTCCAAAGCTTAAGAAACTCACCAAACCATTTTAGAGATGCTGATTTACATAAGATAACGTATGGGACCCAGAGGAAACTGCAAATGTGCCATAGGTAAAGAGAATGGTAACTTACTCTCTCCGCTTTTCCACCTTCCCCCATGTTGTAAATAATATAACTCCAATTTCTTTTGGGGAACCACCACTTCCAGGGGATTTGGGTGAGCTAACATGACCCCTAACTAGATGCTCCAATGCCTGGAAAATCATAACCTTGAATCCTTAGGCTTTAGCAGTTAGTTTGAAAATATAACCAACTACTAGTTTGAACTATGGGAAGAGATCTCTGTTTATTGATTCAACTCAGAATTATAAAAATGTAAGGTTTATTCCACCGAGGGTCATCATTAGTAATGAACCATATGAAAAAATCAACAGAAAGGAAGGTAGACCCATGAGATGAAGTAAGATCAATGATGAGTTAATGGGTGCAGCAAACCAACATGGCACATGTATACATATGTAACAAACCTGCACGTTGTGCACATGTATGCTTGAACTAAAAGTATAATAATAATAATAATAAAGATCAAGTCCTAATCACTTCCTTTGTGCATCTGGATCTGCCAGTGCTGGATTTCTGAAATTATTGTTTTCTAGAATATCTTTAACCCTCATTTTGAAGAATATTGTAATAGGTCTAGAATTCTAACTTAGAAGTTTATTTTTATTGCTCTTGTTCATTTACTTTCTTTTAAAAAAAATACTTGGCTTTAAGTTCCAGGATACAAATGCAGAACGTGTAGGTTTGGTATATAGGTATATGTATGCCATGGTGGTTTGCTGCAGCTATCAACCTGTTATCTAGGTTTTAAGCCCCACATCCATTAGGTATTTTTCCTAATGCTCTCCCTCCCCTTTCCCCTTTACCCCTGATTAGCCCTGGTGTGTGTTGTTCCCCTTTCTGTCTCCATGTGTTCTCATTGTTCAACTCCCACTTATAAGTGAGAATATGTGGTGTTTGGTTTTCTGTTGCTGTGTTAGTTTGCTGAGGATGATGGCTTCCAGCTTCATCCATGTCCCTGCAAAGGACACTATCTCATTCTTTTTATGGCTGCATAGTGTTCCTTAGTGTATATGTACCGCATTTTCTTTATCCAGTCTATTTTTGATGTGCATTTGGGTTTGTTCCAAGTCTTTGCTATTGTAAATGGTGCTGCAGTAAACATATGTGTGCATGTGTCTTTATAGTAGAATGATTTATATTCCTTTGGGTATATACCCAGTAATAGGATTGCTGGGTCAAATGGTATTTCTGTTCTAGATCCTTAAGGAATCACCATACTGTCTTCCACAATGGTTGAACTAATTTACATTCCCACTAACAGTGTAAAAGCATACCTATTTCTCCACAGCCTTGCCAGCATCTGTTGTTTCTTGACTTTTTAATAATTGCCATTTGGAATGGCATGAGATGGTATCTCACTGTGGTTTTGATTTGCATTTCTCTAATGATCAATGATGTTAAGCTTTGTTTGTTTGTTTGTTTTCGTATGTTTGTTGGCTGCATAAATATATATATATTTTTTCTTTTCGAGACGAATTCTTGCTGTGTCACCCAGGCTGGAGTGCAGTGGCATGATCTTAGCTCACTGCAACTTCCGCCTCTTGGGTTCAAGCGATTCTCCTGCCTCAGCCTCCTAAGTAGCTGGAATTACAGGTGCACACCACCACACCTGGCTAATACTTGTATTTTTAGTAGAGATAGGGTTTCACCATGTTGGTCAGGCTGGTCTCAAATTCCTGACCTTGTGATCCACCCGCCTCAGCCTCCCAAAGTGCTGGGATTACATGTGTGAGCCACTATGCCTGACCTAAACATCTTCTTTTGAGAAGTGTCTGTTCATACCCTTTTTCCACTTTTTGATAAGGTTATTTTTTTCTTGTAAATTTGTTTAAGTTCCTTATAGATTCTGGATATTAGACCTTTGTCAGATGGGTAGATTGCAAAATTTTTCTCCCATACTGTAGGTTGCCTGTTCACTCTGCTGCTAGTTCCTTTTGCTGTGCAAAAGCTCTTTAGTTTAAGTATATCCCATTTGTCAATTTTGGCTTTTGTTGAAATTGCTTTTGGTGTTTTCATCATGAAGGCTTTGCCCTGAATGGTACTGCCTAGGTTTTCTTCTAGAGTCTTTATGGCTTTGGGTGTTACATTTAAGTCACTAATCCATCTTGAGTTAATTTTTGCATAAGGTGTAAGGAAAAGGTCCAGTTTCAGTTTTCTGCATATGGCATGGTGATTTTCCCAGCACCATTTATTAAATAGAGAATCCTTTCCCCCATGGCTTGTTTTTCTCAGGTTTCTTGAAGATCAGATGGTTGTAGATGTGTGGTGTTCTTTCTGAGGTCTCTGTTCTATTTCATTGTTCTGTATGTCTGTTTTGGTAACAGTATTATGCTGTTTTGGTTATTGTAGACTTGTAATATCACACAGGTAGTGTGATGCCTCCAGCTTTGTTCTTTTTGCTTAGGATTGTCTTAAATCTAGATGCACACAAAGTCTGCCATTCTTTGGTGACCTGGAAGCATGGCTGTGCGAGCATTTGAGTCTTGGGGCAGAGATTAGAGCACCTTCTCTGAAGTGGGGTAGGGACCTCCACATCCATAACTGAGGAAATCATCTCAGCAGTAGACACTGAATTTGTGCTCTTCCCAGTCACAAGCCTAAGGTGGAAAGAAAGCTGCTATAGCTGCAGTTTCTCCTGGGCAGAAGACTTGCAGCCAGAGCAACCTTGGTGACACGGAACTGACATGTATATGCCATTGCTGGCTGCCCCAACCTGTTCCCCGAAGATTATGGTACAGCGAGGCTCTCTTTGCTCTATTCCCAGGCTGAAATCCATGCATTTTGAGCCCCCATTTACCTGGTTCAGCAGCCTGGCCAACCTCACCCTTTCTGGACACAGATTATGGTGCAGTGGCACTCTCTGCTCCATGCCCAGACAGATTCCCAGACATTCAGAGCACCTGTTCACCCAGTTCAGTAGCCTGTGCCACCCCACCCTTCCCGGATATAGATATTGGTGCAGCACGGCTCTCTCTGCTCCATGATCAGGCAGATATCCAGAAACTGAAGCACCTGCTCACCTGGATCAGTAGCTTTGACCACCCTATCCTTTCTGTGCAGAGATCCTGGTGTTGGGGGGACCCTATCTGCTCCACACCCAGGCAGATCTCCAGGCCTTCAAGAGCACCTGCTTGCCTGGTTCAGCATCCTGAAATTCCCTACCCCTCCTGTGCAGAAATCTTGGTGCAGGGAGTCCCTCTCTGCTCCATGCCCAGGCAAATCTCCAGGCATCCAGAGCACCTATTCTCTTGAATTAGGAACTTAAGGGACTCCTCATCAACATGCAGAGAACTTGAAGCTGGGGAGGTTTCCCAGTTCCATGCTTACACACGCATCTGGAAACATAAGAGTAATATCTGCTGCCACAAAAAGAAAGAAAAAAAAAAAACAACAACAACATTTTAGGTACATAGCCCACAGACCCTATGAAGCAAAACACAATAGAAACCACAATGCCACCAGGTGACAATGTCTTGATAGGATCAAAACCTCACATATAAATATTAACATGAAATATAAATAGTCTAAAAACCCCACTTAAAGGGCACAGAGTAGCAAATTGGATTTTTTTAAAGAATCTATCTTTCTACCGTCTTCAAGAAAACCATCTCACATTTAATGATACCTATAGGTTCAAAGCAAATGGTTGAAGAAAGATCTAATGCATGAACAAAAGACAAAAAGCAGGGGTCATGATTCTATCATCAAATAAAATAGACTTTAAACCAACAGAAGTTTCAAAAGGACAAAGAAGAGCATTATGTAATGATAAAACACTCAATTCAGCAAAAATACTTAACTGTCCTAAGTATATGCATGCCCAATGTTAGAGCACCTAGATTCATAAAACAAGTACTTCAAGGCCCACAAAAAGAAAGCCACAAAATAGCAATGTGAAACTTCAGCACCCCACTGACAGCATTAGATGGATGGTCAAAACAGAAAACTAACAAGGAAATTCTGGATTTAAATTTGACAGTTGATCAACTGGACCCAGTGGATATCTACAGAATATTCTACTCCTCAACCACAGAATATATATTCTTCTCTTCTGCACATGGAAGATACTCCAATATTGACCACATACTCAGGCATGAAGCATGCTTCAATAATTTTTTTAAAAATCAAAATCATACCAACCATACTCTGAAACCACAGTGCAATAAAAATAAAAATCAATACCATGATCTCTCAGAAGCACAGAATTACACAGAAATTAAACAACTTGTACCTAAATTACTTTTAGGTAAACAACAAAACAAGACAGAAATCAAAATAAATTCTTTAAAATAAATTAAAATAGACACATAACATACGAAAATCCCTGGGATGCAGCAGAACAGTGTTAAAAGGAAAGTTTATAGTTCTAAATGCCTACCTCAAAAAGAAAGATTTCAAATAAATGATCTAACAGATATTACTCTAATTACCTAGAGTAACTAGAAGAACAAGAACAAACTAAGCCCAAAGCCAGCAGAAAAAAATAAATAACTAAAATAAAAAACCTCTATGAAGAATCAATGAAATAAAAAGTTGGTTTTTTGAAAGGATCAACAGGATAGACCACTAGCTAGACCAACAAAGAAAAAAGAAAGAAGATACAAATAAGCACACTCAGAAAAGAAAAATGTGAGATTACAGCTGATCTCACAGAAATACAAAAGATCCTCAGACAGTATTGTGAACACCTCTACACACACAATCTAGAAAAGCTAGAGGAAATACACAAATTCCTGGAAACACAAAATCTCCCAAAATTAAATTAGGAAGAAATTGAAACACTGAACAGACCAGTATCAAATTCCAAAATTGAATCAGTAGTAAAAAACCTACCAACCAAAAAAGCCTCAGTCCAGATGAATTCACAACCAAATGCTACTGAACATACAGAGAGTTGGTACCAATGATTCTGAAACTATTTTTTAAAATCAAGGAGAAGAGACCCCTTCTCAACTCATTCAACAAAGTCAACATCACTCTCATGCTCAAACCTGGCAAAAGCAATGTGAAAAAAGAAAATTACCGGCTAACATCTCTGATGAACATAGATGCAAAAATCCTCAACATATTACTAGCAAACCGAATTCAACAGCACATCAAAAAGTTAATATACTATGATCAAGTAAGTTTCATTCCTGGGATTCAAGATGGGTTCAACATATACAAATCAATAAATGTGATTTATCATATAAAAAATTAAAACCAGAAACAATATGATCATCTCAATATACATAAAAACAGCTTTTGATAAAATCCAACATTTCTTCATGATGAAAACCCTAAAGAAACTAGGATTAAATGAACAAAACTCAAAATATTAAGAGCCATCTATAGCAAACCCACAGCTGACATTATGCTGAATGGACAAAAATTAGAAGCAGTCCTTTTGAGAACTGGAACAAGACAAGATCTCCCAGTCTTACTACTCCTATTCAACATAGTATCGGAAGTCCTAGCCAAAGCAATCAGGCAAGAAAAAGATATAAAGATATCCACATAGGAGAAACTACCTCTTGTCATGAACAATATAATACTCTACATAGAAAATGCCAGAGAATCCACCAAAAGACCCCTGGAACTGATAAATGACTTCAGCAAAGCTTCAGGATACAAAATCAACATACAAAAATCAGTAGCATTTCTATGCACCAATAATGTTCATGCTGAGGGTCAAATCAAGAACACAATCTAATTTACAATAGCCCCCCACACACACACAAAATAAAATATCTAGAATAACTGTAACCAAGGAGATGAAAGATCTCTACAAGGAGAACTACAAAACACTGCTAACTAATAGATTACACAAACATATGAAAAAACAATCCAAGCTCATGAACTGGGAGAATAAGTATTGTTAAAATGGCCATACTGCCCATTGCAATCTACAGATTTGATGCTATTCTATCAAACTACCAATATCAGTTTTCAAAGAATTGAAAAAAAAACTATCCTAAAATTTATATGAAACCAAAAAAGAGACCAAACATCCAAAGCGACCCTAAGCAAAAAGAACAAATCTAGAGGTATCGCATTACCTGACTGTTTTAGACAGTTTCTACATTGCTATAAATAAATACATAAACCTGGGTAATTTAAAAGAAAAGTGGTTTGATTGGCTCATGGTTCTGGAGGCTGAACAGGAAGCATAGCAACAGCATGTGCTTCTGAAGAGGACTCAGGAAACTCAAAGTTATGGTGGAAGGCTAAGAAGGAGCAGGCACATCACATGGCAGAAGAGACAGCAAGGACAGGGGAGGTGCCATACACTTTTAAACAACCAGATCTCATGAAAACTCAATTACTATTGGGAGGATAGCATCAAGCCATGAGGGATCCACCCCTAGGACCCAAACAGCTCCCATTAGGCCCCACCTCCAACAATGGGAATTACATTTCAAAATGAGATTTGGGGGGACAAATATCCAAAAGAAATCACCAACTACAAACTAGACTACAAGTCTACAGTAACAAAAATAGCATAGTAATGGTACAAAAAATAGACACATGGAACAAGAGAAAATGATAGAGGCCCCAGAAATAAAACCACACATCTACAGCCAACTAATCTTTGAAAAGTCAACAAAAATAAGCAACGAGGAAAGAACTTCCTAATTAATATATGATGCTAGGATAGCTGACAAGCCATATGCAGAAAAATGATACTGGATCCCTTCTTTTCATTATATACGAAAATTAACTCAACATAGTTTAAAGATATAAATGTAAGACCTCAATCTATAAGCATTTCCTAGAAGAAAACCTTGGAAACATCATACAGGATATGGGCACTGGGAAAGAATTTAACACTAAGCTCTGAAAAGCAATTGCAATGAAAACAAAAATAGACAAATGAGACCTAGTTAAACTAAAGAGCTTCTGCACAGCAAAAGAAACAATCAACAGAATAAACAGACAACCTATAGAACGGGAAAAACATTTGCAAACTATGCATCTGATAAATGTCTAGTGTCTAGAATCTACAAGCAACTTCAGCAATTGAATAAACAAAAACAACCTCATTAAATAATGGGCAAAAGCCACGAACAAACACTTCTCAAAAGATGACATATAAGTGGCAAACTAACATATGAAAAAACTGCTCCACATCACTAATAATCAGAAAAATGTAAATCTCAAACACAATGACACATCATCTCAAAACAGTCAGATTGGCTATTATTAAAAAGTCAAAAAACAACAGATATTGGTAAGGCTGCAGAGAAAAGGGAATGTTTATACACTACTGCTGATAATGTAAATTAGTTCAGTCATTATGGAAAGCAATTTGGAGATTTTTTCAAAAGACTTAAAACAGAATTATAATTCAACCCAGCAATCCTATTACTGGATATATATCCAAAAGAAAACAAATTGTTCTACCAAAAAGATACATGCACTCGCATGTTTATCTCTGCAACATTCATAATAGCAAAGACATGGAATCAACCTAGGTGACAATCAATCAATGGTGAATTTTATATAGAAAATGTGGTACATACATGCCATAGACTACTATACAGCCATAATAAAAGAACAAAGTTATGTCCTTTGCAGCAACATGGATGCAGCTGGAGGCCATTAACCTAAACAAATTAATGCAGAAACAGAAAACCCAATACCGTGTGTTCTCACTTATAAATGAGAGCTGAATGTTGTGCATTTATGGATATGAAAAGGACAACAATATACACTTGAGACCACTGGAAAGGGGGAGGGAGCAATAGGGTAAAGGTTGAAAAATGAATTTCGGGTACTATGCTCAGTACTTGGGTCATGAGATCATTTGTATCTCAAACCTCAGCATCATACAATATACCCAGGCAAAGAACTTGTACATGTACCCCTTGAATCTAAAATAAAAGTTGAAAATTCATAGATCCTTTGAAAGAAACGACATGCCACTGCAAACTCTGGGAGACAGGCAAAAAACTGTGAGTTCCCAAAGTGTAAGAGGAGGAAAATCTGCCTTTGAACGTACATCCTCACTGGGGAATCTGAACATCCAGATCATGAGGGAAGAATTTAACCTTCCCTAGAGCTGGAACAGATTTAGGATGGCACTCCCAGTCTCCAGCTTGAGCCAAAGGAAGCCATCCTTGACTTTATCCCACAAAAACCCTCAGGGAAGGCGGCCAGCAGAATTAGGGAGGGGTCACAGGGTGCAGGAAGCTTCCAACTGAATTTTGTGATAATTTCGACTGGGCATAGACTTTCTTGAGCAGACTCCAGGAGATGAACAGGAGTTGCCGACATTGCAGGCAAATGGGGCAGGGGGGCAGGGTGGGGGGAAAGGGAGGTGGACTGAAAGCTATGCTTGCTTTCTCAGCAGGGAAGTTTCACTGTTAGTTGGGCACTATGGAAGTGAGATGGGCCTCACCAACTTTGTGGGAGCTGAGTAAGGCCTTTTGCTTCCAGCTATCCCCACTCTTCTGGTGAACTATATGACACAACAGAGGAAGCCAAGACCCACTCAAGAACATAATCCTACTGGCCTGAGAACCATCCCCCAATCTCCCAAGTGGCTGTGACAAGCCCTGCCCAAGGACAGTCTGAACTCAGACACATCCAACCCTGCTCCCACCAAATGGCATTTCTCTACCAACTCTGGTAGCTGAACACAAAAGACATAAACTCTCAGGTACTTTATGGCCCCACCTATCACCTGAGAAACCAAAATACTTCCACTGGCCAACTTAGGGCAAGCTCAAATCCCATTGTTAATACCACAGCTGGTGCTCTCTTGCAAATGCCACCTCCAGGCTAGAGGCCAACAAACTCAGCCATTACAGCAACTCATGACGGAATAACACTGCTTCCAGGAAGAAGAAGAAAAAGAAACAACAACAAAAAAAAACAAAACAAAAACGAATAACAACGACGACAACAACAAAAAAAACAGCTAATACCACTGCCTGCAACATCCTGGCTAACCAGAAGTCCTGAGTCTGTCCATGTGACAACATCACTACTAACATAAGCAGCATTCGAGAATGCCAGCACACTAAACCTGTCTAAAACCAAAGACTCCCACAGAGTCTACTTCACTCCCCTGCCACCTCCACTAGAGCAGGTGCTGGTATCCATGGCTGAGAGACCTGAAGACCAATCACATCACAGAATTCTTTGCAGACATTCCTCAGCGCCAGCATGGAGCCTGGTAGCACTGCTGGAAGGCTAGACCCAGACGAGTATTAACAAGCACTACAGTCTAGCTCTCAGGAGTCCACACCCCTAGGGGAAAGGGGAGAGCACCACATCAAGCGATCACCCCCTGGGACCAAGGAAACTAAACAGCAGGACTTGAGTTCCAGATCCTTCTACTGGTGCTTATTTCTCACAGGAGAGACACAATTGCAGTGCTGGCTGCATGTAGGGAAAGTATGAACCTATACCCCAACTGTCAGGCAGCCTTTGTGATCTGAAAGAGTCTTGGTAAAGGGGTCTTTTTCACCCTGGCACTCCACTGCAGACAAAGCTGGGGCTTCCATCACAGGGACGAAGTGTGGCAGCACTTATAGATGACCTTTCTGGAACAATCCAGGGTGAGTGCAGCTACACAGGAGGAGCACACGTGAGATTCAGGCCAGCATGAAAGGCAGAGTCACAATTCCTCCCTACTTGGGACGCCAACATTCCTGTAGATGAAAAGAGGTGGCTGTCTGATCTGAATAGCTGAAACACTAGGACAGGAGTGAGGCTGTGAGGTTACTAGCCTTTCTGCTGACCTGGCTGAGGTAGTTCCCATTCTTCACCCTGATTAAACCTCAACACATCTTATTGATAGCTTCCCTAGCCACACTCATCAAGGCAGGGACCTTAGCCTACCATTTGGTATTACATCTACCCTCCTGCCTTAACCACAATTGATGCCTACCCCGGAATACCTCCCCTATTGGCAGGAAGCCTGAATTGCCAACTCAGTAAATAAAACACCAGGAAAAAATTAAATAAAGTGTATACCACGAGAGAATGAGATAGGCTTCAAGAGATCCCTGCCATTCCAATTTCATAGGAGACAGTGAACTTGCCAACACAACAAGAATATAACTACTACAACCAACATTGAGGAAAGCCAGCTCACAAAGACCCTCTATAACTAAGGGTCTCATATAAAGTCCTCACCCCTACAAATGCCAAGAACCAAATTAGGCTAAAATAAATAATAAAGTCTGATCCTTAACAGGGAAAAAATTGAATTAAAAAAAGACACAGCCCAATCAAATGAGAAAGAATCAGAAAAGTAATTCGGTAATATGACAAAACAGGGTTCTATAATACCCCCAAAAAATCACACTACTACTCTAGCAATGGATCCAAACCAAGAAAAAAATCTCTGAATTTCCAGATAAACAATTTACGAAGTTGATTATTAAGCTATTTAAGGAGATACTGGGAAAATGGTGAAAACCAACTTAAAGAAATTTTAAAAAATATAGAATATGAATGAAAAATTCTCCAGAGAAATAAATATCATAAAGGAAAAACAATCACAACTTCTGGAAATGAAAGACACACTTAGGAAAATACAAAATGTAGTGGAAACTTTCTCCAATAAACTAGAACAAGTAGGAGAAAGAACTTCCAAGCTTGAAGATAAGGCTTTTGAATTAATCCAATCAAAGATAAAGATAAAAAACATTTTAACAAATGAACAAAGCCTCCAAGAAATTTGGGATTATGTTAAATGGACAAACCTAAGAATAATTGATGTTCCTGAGGAAGAAGAGAAATCTAAAAGTTTGGAAGACTTATTTGAGGAAATAATTGAAGAATCTCTTCTGGCCTTGCTAGAGATATAGACATCCAAATACAAGAATCTCAAAGAACTCTTGGGAAATTCATCACTAAAAAATCATCACCTGGGTTGATCATCATCAGGTTATCTAAAGTCAATTACACTCCTGTCCTACTGTTTAGCTATTCAGATCAGACAGGCACCTATTTTCATCTATAGGAATGTAGATGTTCCAAGTAGGGAGGAACTGTGACTCTGCCTCTCAAAGCAAAGGAAATAATCTTAAGAGCTGAGAGAAAAAAGAGTCAAGTAATGTATAAGGAAAACCCATCAGATTAACAACAGATTTTTCAGCAGAAACCCTACAAGCCAGAGGGATTGGAGTCCTATCTTTAGCCTCCTTAAACAAAATAATTGTTAACCGAAAATTTTATATCCAGCAAAACCAGGGTTCATAAATGAGGAAGAGATAGTCTTTTTCACACAAGGAAATGCTGAGATAATTCACCACTACTAAACCAGCACTACATGAAATGCTAAAAGAAGTTATGTATCTTGAAATGGAACCTCAAATACATCAAAATATAACCCACTTACAACATAAATTTCACAGGGCCTATAAAACAATAACAGATTAAAAAAAACAAGGTATTTAGGAAACAACATGATGACTAGAACAGTATTCACATCTCAATACTAACATTGAATGTAAATGGCCAAAATGCCCCACTTAAAAGATACAGAATGGCAAAATGGATAAAAATTCACCTATCAAGTATCTGCTGTCTTCTAGAGACTCACCTAACACACAAAGACTCACAGAAGCTTAAGTTAAAGATATTCCATGCAAATGGAAACCAAAAGTGAGCAGGAGTAGCTATTCTTATATCAGTCAAAACATACTTTAAAGCAACAACAGTTAAAAAAAAAAAAAAGACAAAGAGGGACATTATATAATGATAAAAGAATTAGTCCAACAGGAAAATATCACAATCCTAAATACATATGAACCTGAAACTGGAGCTCCCAGATTTATAAAACAATTACTACCAGATTTAAGAAATGAGATAGATGGCAACACAATAGTAGTGGGGAACTTCAATGCTCCACTGACATTACTAGACAGGTCATCAAGACAGAAAGTCAACAAAGAAAGAATGGATTTAAACTATAAACTAGCACAAATGGACTTAACAGATATTTCCATAAAATTCTAACCAACAACTGCAGAATATACATTATTTTCATCAGCACATGGAACATTCTCCAAGATAAACTATATAATACACCACAAAACAAGTCTCAATAAATTTTTTAAAATTTAAAATTATATTAAGTATCCTCTCAGACCACAGTGGAATAAAACTGGAAATTAACTTCAAAAAGAACCCTCGTAACTATATAAATATATGAAGATTAAATAATCTGCTCTTGAATGACCATTGGGTCAACAATGAAATCAAGATGGAAGTTAAAAATACTTTGAACTGAATGATAATAGTGATACAACTTATCAAAACCTCTCAGATACAGTGAAATCAGTGATAATAGGAAAGCTTATAGCATTAAATGCCTACATCAAAAAGTCTGAAAGACCAAAAACAGACAACCTAACATCACACCTCAAAAAAACTAGAGAAACAAGAACAAACCAAATGCAAACCTAGCAGAAGAAAAGAAATGACAAAGATTGGAGCAGAACTAAATGAAATTCAAACAAAAAATACAAAAGATAAATGAAACAAAAAGTGAGTTCTTTGAAAAGATAAACAAAACAGACAGACCATTAGTGAGATTAACCAAAAAAAAAAAAAAAAGAGGGAGAGAGATGATCCAAATAAGCTCAATTAGAAATGAAACAGGAGAAATTACAATAGATATCACAGAAATACAAAAGATCATTCAAGACTAGCTACTATGAACACGTTTATTCATACAAAACTAGAAAATCTAGGGGGCATGGATAAAATCCTGGAAATATACAACCCTTCTAGATAATCAGGAAGAAATAGGAACTCTGAACAGACCAATAACAAGTAGTGAGATTGAAACAGTAATTTAAAAATTTGCAAAAACAAAAACAAACAAACAAAAAAACCCAGGACCAGATGGATTCACAGCTAAATTTTGTCAGGCATTCAAAGAAGAATTGGTACCAATCCTACCGAAACTATTTCAAAAGACAAAGAAAGAGGGAATCCCCCATTAATCATTCTATGAACAAAGTATCACCCTAATACCAAAATGAGGAAAGGACATAACAAGAAAAGAAAACTGCAGACCAGTATCCCTGATGAACATAGACGTAAAAATCCTGAACAAAATACTAGCTAACCAAATTCAACAGTATATCAAAAAAGATAAGACATCATGATCAAGTGGGTTTCATACCAGGGATGTGGGGATTGTTTAACATATGCAAGTCAATAAATGTGATGCATCACATAAATAGAATTAAAAATAAAAATTATATGATCATTTCAATGGATGTGGAAAAAGCATTTGACAAAATTCAACTTCTCTTTATGATTAAAACCCTCAGCAAAATCTGCATAGAAGGGATATATCTCAAAGTAATAAAAGCCATCTATGACAAACCCACAGCCAGTATTATACCAAATGGGGAAAAGTTGAAAGCATTTTCTCTGAGAACTGGAACAACACAAGGATGCCCACTTTCACCACTTCTATTCAGTGTTGTAGTAGAAGACCTAGCCAGAACAATCAAGAGAAAGAAAATACATCCAAATCAGAAAACAAGTCAAACAGTCACTGTTCACCAATGATATTATTGTATACCTAGCAAACCCTAAAGACTCATTCAAATAGCTCCTAGATGTGATAAATGAATTCAGTAAAGTTTTAGGATACAAAATCTACATACATAAATCAGTAGTATTGCTATACACTAACAATGACTAACCTAAGAATCAAATCAAGAACTCAACTTCTTTTAAAATAGCTGCAAAAAAATAAAATACTGAAGTATATACTCAACCAAAGAGGTGAGAGATCTCTACAAGAAAAACTACAAAACACTGCTAAGAAAAATCACAGATGACATAAACAAATGGAAACACATCCCATGTTCATGGATGAGTAGAATCAATATTGTAAAAATGATCATACTGCCAAAAACAATCTATGGATTAAATGTAATTTTCATCAAAATACCCATCAGAGTTTTTCACAGAACTAGAAAAAACAGTCCTAAAATTCTTAAGGAATCAAAAAAGAGTCCACATACCTAAAGCAAGAATAAGCAAAAATAACAAATCTAGAGGTATCACATTAGCTGACTTCAAACTATAAACAAGGTTATAGTTACCAAAACAGCATGGTACTGGTATAAAATTAGGCAAGTAGACCAGTAGAAAAGAATAGAGAACCCATAAATAAAGCCAAATACTTTACAGCCAACTGGCTTTCGACCCAGCAAACAAAAACATAAAGTGGGGAACGGACATCCTACTCAAGAACTTGTGATGAGATAATTGGCAAGTCACACGTATAAGAATGAAACTGGATACTCATCTCTCACCTTACACAAAAACTAACTCAAGATGGATCAAAGACAAATCTGAGGCCTAAAATCATAAAAATTCTAGAAAATAACACTGGCAAAACTCTTCTGTACATTGGCTTAGGCGATGAATTCATGACTATGAAACCAAAATCAAATGTAACAAAAACAAAGATATATAAATGGCAATTAATTAAACTAAAAAGCTTCTGCACAGTAAAAGAAATAATCAGCAGAGTAAACAGATAACCCACAGAAGAGGATAAAATAGCCACGAACTATTCATCTGACAAGGGACTAATGTCTAGAATCTACAAGGAACTCAAACAAATCAGCAAGAAAAAAAAATCACATCAAAAAGTTGATGAAGGACATGAATAGACAATTCTCAAAGAAGATACACAAATGGTCAACTAATATGAAGAATACTCAACATCGCCAATTATCAGGGCAATGTGAATCAAAACCACAATGAGATACCACCTTACTCTTGCAAGAATAGTCATAACTTAAAAATCAAAAAATAACAGATGCTATAGTGGATGTGGTAAAAGGAACACTTTTAAATTGCTGGTGGGAATGTAAACTAGTACAACCATTATGGAAAACAGTATGGAGATTCCTTAAAGAACTAAAAGTGAAACTACCATTCAATCCAGAAATCTCACTACTAGGTATTTATCCAAAAGAAAATAAGTCATTATATGCAGAAGGCACTTGCATACACATGTTTATAGCAGCACAATTCGCAATTGCAAAAATATAGAGCCAACCTTGGTGCTCATAAACCAACAAGTGGATGAAGAAAATGTGTTATATATTCACCATGGAATACTACCCAGGCATAAAAAGGAACAAAATAATGGCATTTGCAGCAACCTGTATGAAGTTGGAGACCATTATTCTAAATGAAGTAATTCAGGAATGGAAAATAAAATATTGTATGTTTTCACTTATAAGGTGGGAGCTATGCTATGAGGATGCAAAGGCATAAGAAGGATATAATAGACTTTGGGAACTCGAGGGGAAGGGAGAGAGAAGGATGAGTGATAAAAGACTACACATTGGGTACAGTGTACATTGCTTGGGTGACGGGTCCACCAAAATCTCAGAAATCACTACTAAAGAACTTATCCAACCCAACAATAAGCACTTGTTCCCCAAAAACTATTGAAATAAAAAAAAGATAAAAATGAAAATAAAATGTAATAAAATAACAGTTGTAAATAAATAGCAAATAATAAAATGAATGTTACTTTAGCTTGTTTTACCTTTTTAAATTTTGTGTTTTTATTTTTAATATGAAATTTTATTTTTATTTAATTTTATTTTTTAAATTCCAGGATACATGTGCAGAATGTGCAGGTTTGTTACATAGGTAAACACGAGCCATGATGGTTTGCTGCACCTATCAAACCATCACCTTGATATTAAGCCCTGTATGCATTACCTCTGTTTCCTAATGCTCTTCTCCTACTGCACCCTCCCCAAACATGCCCCAGTGTGTGTTGTTTCTCTCCCCTTATCTAAGTGTTCTCATTGTTCACTTACAAGTGAAAACACACAATATTTGTTTTTCTGTTTCTGCATTAGTTTACAGAGGATAATGGGATAATGACTTTAGTTTACAGAGGATAATGGCTTCCAGCTTCATCCATGTCCCTGCAAAAAACATGATCTCATTCATTTTTATGGCTGCATAGTATTCCATGGTGTGTATGTACCACATTTTCTTTATCCAGTCTGTCATTGATGGGTATTTGGGTTGATTTCATGTCTTTGCTATTGTTAAGAGTGCTGCAGTGAACATATGTGTGCATGAACCTTCATAATAGAATGATTTATATTAACATTTATATTTATATTAATGTATATGTAACAGAAAGTCTCAGAAAAGATATAGGAAATATTACAAAAAGTAAAACAAGAATTTAAGAACTTAATAATAAAATGACCAATTTTAAAAGAACACATAGATAAGCTGAACAGCAGAATAAAGAGGAGAGGCGAAGCCATCAGTGAACTTTAAGAAAGAACAATAGAAGTTATCCAGTAAAAACAACAGAGATAATAGACTGAAATGCAAAAACAAGAGTCTCAGAGGCCTGTAGAACTGTACAAAATATCTAAGATGTGTATCTTTGGAGTCCCAGAAAAAGAGGAGAAGAAAGCTGGGTCTGAAAGAATATTCAAAGATATAATGGCTGCAAATTTCTCAAACTGGGCAAAAGACATGTGTAAACAAGAAGCTGATAAAATCCACAGACAGTACTCAATAAACGATAATTTTATGACATATCAAGTGATTTTAACAAAATCTCAGTAGATATGCTAGTACATTAGTGACCATCTAACGTAGAGAGGTCATGTTAAGTTAACAGGTGCACAGCCTTTAGTTCAGATGTCAACAACCTATGGCCAGGAGAGAGAGGATCTTATGATTCAAAGCATATAGATTTATGTATAGGAACTCCTCTGGGGCTTTGTTGGTCAGGAGCTATAAATCAATACAGGCTCTCAGAGCATCACGTTTATTTCACATGTTTAACACTGAATTGCCATATTAAAAACAGAGTTTCCTGATAATCACTGTCCTAAAGGTGAACAAAGTTTGGCAGGTTACTTATAATATCCCTTCTGACTGAGAAGCCCTGACATCGTTTAACTCTTGGATGACCTTCCTTGTAGTTTCAATGAACAGATTGATGCCCAATGTGACAGGCTTCCCATTAATTAAAAGACTGATGTTCAAGGAAATAAGGACAAGGGTTGCACACATGTTATTCCTTGGGAAAATGGTGAGAAGAGAGGGAAACGTGGGGAGAATTGAGGGCAGAAATTACAGAAGTAAAGTAAATAATACTTGTGAAGAATATTGGTTATCTCTTGATTTCAAAATTTGTTAGCTTGCTATGTGTGTTTCTGTAACATTTCCTAGTTGGATAGGTATCAGTTCAGAGAGTGGAATGATATATTGATAGCATTCAGCTCTATTGCCCCTTTGGGAGTAAGAAGAGAGCAGGGAGGTATTGTATTAAAACCGTAGAAGAGAATTGGGAAGAGAGGAAAAGTAGAGGGGAGGCTTGGAGTGGCTTTACAGTTCCCTCTGTACATGCTGTCCTCTAGCACACTGAGGAGTTCATAGGACATTCTCAGTAGTGCAGTTACTCTTAAACACTGTCTAGACATTATTATTGTAGAGGAAAATAATCTCTCTTCAAGGGAATTATTTTTCTCCATTTATTGAGCATAACTGTAACAGAAAACTTAGAGAAAGAATATTATCAGCTAAGCTAAAGTTGTTCAATTAGCTTGGCCATTAAACATCTGCCTATTTGTCACTAAATAATCTGCCAATAGATTGAGGGGACAGTATGCCTTTCAGATTTTCCCATCATAAAAACATAATATATCACTCCATACAAAGGAGTTGCTAAAAATTAATACCAAAAAATTGAAAACTTACTATATGGCAGATATATGATAAGAGTTAAGACATTGACAGTGTTAAGAGCTTCACATTTATTACCTCAATCATTATCATATAACCCAATGAAATAATAATTATTATTTTCCCAATTTTATTGATAAGGATAGTACACCATATAGGTCATAAATTGTAGAGCAGTGTTGGAATCTGATTCCATCGTCCAAGCCTTTAAACACTATGTAGAAACATAGGCTTCATGGCCAAGAAAGAGGTTTAAAGTTGGGGCCAGGGAAAGAAGGCCTTGACTATCAGAATAAGGAGTCTGTACTTTATTCTCTAAACATTTGAGAATCATTAAAGGTTTTGAGTAAAGATGTGACATCAGTAAAATAATTGAGCAAAGATGTGACATCAGTAAAATAATTCTCTAGGAGGATAAATGTGAGTGAATTGTACAGAATAGATGAAAAGGAGAAGGAAGGGATATTCAAAAAATTATTATATCTATCATATATTGAACACCTGTTATGTACCAGACACACGTCATCTAATTTGATAAAAGATATACAGCATGGAATAAAGCAAAGGAAATGGGATTCAAGCTAAGTAGACAAGTATACATAATATACAACAAATAGAATCAGGAGAATTAGCAATTGATTAGCAATAGAAATCAGAGTGTGACTCCCAGAATGTTCTCAAATAGACTTGTGATAGCTCATTTTTCTTACCTATAACATGAAGAAAAGTGTGATTGTGGCAAGATTCAAAGGCACTGGGGAAACAGGGCACAAAGCTGTAAAATAATCAGCCTTGTTTGCTGCCAAGAGCCATCATGCAGGGAAACTAGTGCTGTGGGTCAACCATGGCCAGATATATTACACAGGCTCAATCAACTTCACTTAAAGCATATGGTTGTAGCCTACACTTCATCAGTGAGTGAACAGCATTTTGTTGAGAGCTAATCATGTGCACAGCTCTAAAACTGCTGCTGTGTATCTTCTAATAGAATATCCAGAAAGTAGAAAGTATCACATCTCTATTGTGAAAAAAATACACATATTTAATAATTTATATAGCACCATGAGAATATCTATATAAAACTTCAGAGCTTACCTCAAATTCCCTCAAAGAGATTCTTTCTTCTTTGGATCTGCACACGAATTTCACAGCACTGGGGCTTTGAACAAAAATGTTCAAAATTCCAAAACTTCATGAATAGCTTTGATGTAAAATATTTTTGAATCCCACTGAGCTGAACATATTAAAAGATTTCATTTAGCATTTCCATTTTAGGGTTGATCCTAATTTACAAGAAATGGTGGCATTATGCCAGTCTCTCAAAATTAAAATAAATTTTCCACTAATTGTTTTCTTAGCCTACAAGATCTCCAGTACCAGCTCTTCCCATTGTAGTGCATACCTTCCCATCTACAACTCTTTATAAGGACTGAAAATATGGAAAGCAAGATGTATTTTAAGTGGAAAATTCAAATGTGAACTAAGGGCTATAAGAAGACATGTATTGGGTAAGGGATGAGGGATCAGATCAGTTACGGGAGGAACTGAGTTGACTGGCATCATTACAGTGAAGGATGATAAGAATATGGCACAAAGTAGGGAAATTTCTATTTATTAACTATGAATGACTATTTATTAATTATACTCCAGGAGTGAATACTTAATGTTTAAATATTATATCCAGAGAGTCTATGATCATTTGTGATTCTGAAGACATAAAATACTGGTTCAATAATGCAATGTTATTTCTGAGGTTCAACAAGATAGTTGATTTTAAATAGGTCAAATATCAGTGAGAAAATACACAACATGTACTGAGTATAAAAGTGCTTAATAAGTGAGTCCTGACACTTAATAATACAATTTATATGTCCCATGTTTCATGTATCTCTCACCACCAACATGCAGGAAAATTGTAGCTATACTGGGTGTTGTATATACAAATTTAAATGAGGCAAGTATTTTCTTTCAAGAGAAAAGGGAGTTATGGGTTTATGTGTGGGTAGTAAATAAACTTCTTCAGTACAGTATTATGAAAGATGGTATTCAGAATGTGCTAGGGAAGCACACAGAAGGAATATAAAATCACATTTGGGAGATCAAGGATTTTTCCCAGAGGGTTTTAAGGGACCAGAATAATCAAAGAGTTGGAGACATGCAAAACAGAGGAAGCTTCATGTTTTTTATGGCTATTGACTTTTGGAATAAAGTAAATCCAACTACATGAAGGCATTCTAAACTCTGAAAGTGTCTCTCAATTTCATGTTTTTTAGACCACCTCTCCTGCCTTCAAGATAATCTAGGCATGCTTTCAAGACTAATAAACTATTACACAAACAGAGGAGCTCTCCTTACTTCTTAATCTAAAAGAGCTAGCCCCTGCTCCCATCACAGTCACTCTCTATTACCTTTTTCCATTTTATTTTTATAGCACTTATCACTTTCCGTATATCATTCACTTTGTATTATCTATGCCCACTAAAATGCAAGTCCAAAGGAGTGAGAACCAAGCATATCTTTTCTATCTCTATATCCCCAGTGTCTGAAACAGTCCCTGTCATATAGAAGATGCTCAATAGACACTTCACAGATAAAGGAATGGCTGCCTTCTGTGCAAAAGTTAGAAACATCTGGTATACTTCTGCCCTGGCATTTTTAGTAGCATATTAATCGACTGTATTCCTTGATTTTGGAGTGAATATTGAGTCATAAAACAACATCAAAGTATCTATCAAAGCATCTATTCCGAATGGCACTAGACTTTATTGTAGTGCCAGTATTTGACAAAATATAATCACTGTCACTGTGTTAGTTTTATGCTAGAAGTCTACATATTTCTCACAAGGATTGTAAGTTTCAATTAATGAGTTTTGTACTAAGCATTTTAAATGCTTACCTACCTTATATAAGAACAAATAACACAAATGAAAATCAACTCAATTTACTTGGTATTTGTGAGTACTTATCATATGACAAAGCTTTTGAATAAAGAGAGCTATTAGTAATTACGATTTCAGGGCTGTTTATAAAGTTTATCTTTCTGGAAGACTCATAATTAAAATGCCTTTCCATTTGTAAACCTGATTCATGGTGCAAGACTAAGTTTGAAACCCAGTAAAATAATCTTCAATTTAAAATTTTCCAAAGGTGTTCTCATCTTCCTATGTGTTATTTCAGTGGTAATAATAATAATGATGAAATTCATTAAAATGACTATAATATACCAAGACTCACAGCAGATCAAGATCTGTGTATATGTAACATCCTTAAAATTCTCATTACAATCTAATCAGTTGATAGTATGATTATCCTCATTTTGCTACAAGAAGACTGAGGCTTATGAAAGTTTGTTATGAAAAGTCTTAGAGGTACTAGTGTCAGGGCTTGTAACTATCTGACCACAAAAGCAAAGTTTCTAGTCACTACACCATATGGACTTAACAGACTAACATTGTTTTCTTTTCAAATGAGCAATCTATTTATTTAGTTCTTACCAAGTTGCTTTATAATTCATATTAATTTCTGTTATTGAGTACAGCTTATCTGTTTATCTGCCTTATCATAGACTTAAATGCACAAAAAATCAATGATAAATGTATTTATATCGAACTAGTATCTTACTTTCATGCATAAGTTTCCTATGAGGACCACTGACCACAGAGTAAAAATAAAAATAATCAGACATTACAAGTATTATTGTGTTTCATCACAATTAAAGATCAGAAGCCCTACTCAGAATTCTTCTCTTGATGATTTTTCTTAACCAGCAGTTGCTATTATACTCCATATTTAATGAGTGGGTTAATTTGAGGTAGTGTAATCTCTTTTCTTCTAGCTGTTAATGCACCATCTCAGATAAGGTGAAAGTATTTTGTTAATCCACCTAATACATTTTCCTACTTGCCCTCTTCTCAGGTTCCAGTGATACCTCATACAAATAATGGCTTAAAGTGATGGTGAGATCAATAATCCCTGACTGATCTGGCTTTTTAGCTCAAACTTAATTGTTAAAGTGACCATTTGTGGATAATAAAAAGCTCAAGGCATCAGCCCTCCACAGACCTGGGTTCAATTGGTGGCCCTGCCTCTTCCCATATATGTACTAGGGCAACTGGCTTATTCTTCTTAATCTTCAATTTCCTCCTATACTTACAAAAAAAGTACTTCATGTACTTCGTAAGGTATTTTTTTTTATTAGAGATCATAGAAGCACAATGCTGGGCATGAAATAGGCACTCAAAAAATGGTAACATACTTTGCTGTCATAAGAACAATCTCAATATTATGGTGAAATTTCTTCCATCACTACAACCGTGAAGTTAGCCCACATGAGCTACTACAGGGTAGGACTGGCAAAAGTTGAGGACCCAAATTTTGTTTATTTTCCTGCCATACCCTGATGTCTCCCCTATCCAGCACAGTTGCTTCAGCTATGAAATTTTGTCTGCCTGGAACTACCTCCTGTTGTGTAGGCACAAATTTCACTGGAGGACATCAGAAAGCTAGTCAAGGGAAAGCTCTTTTCCTTGCACTTTGAATCATTTATTAATTAGCTTATCCATTTCTGGCATTAAGGATCTTGGAAACTCACATGTAACCAATACTGATGAAGAAGTATAGATGATTAAATCAAAGATCTATGTATTAGTGCAAGCAGCTACTTGACTAATGATTAGTGACAGGTAGTGCCAAATTTGAGCATCAATATACCTAGAGTCTCCAGTGTTCTCCAATGGGTATAGCTTACTCAAAAACTACCCAGTCAGCATGTGTATATTGTTTCCTTAGAGAATGATAATATGATCATATGTTGTTTTCTTTTGGTGGAATTATAACTTGGACTATTCAGTTGCATGAAGTTTCTTCATTTAAAAAGAAAACTTCAAACAAATCTTAATAAGAGTTTATTTGAAGAAAAATAAAACTTAAAAAAAAACTCCCTAGGGCATATCCCATATAGAAACAAACTGGAAAAAAAATACTAAGACATTTTAAATCAGCTTTCCTTAAAGGATTCAAGTAACTCATGTCCATATATTTTAATCATTACTTTCCTTTCAAACAAATATTGGCCAACACTACTATCACCACTAAAGCAGGGAGCATTATCTGGTTTTGCACTCTACACTGCATTTCACATAGCCTATGAATCAGAAAGAGGTTAGTGACTGGGCTTTATTTACATATGTAAATATAGGAACTTTTTTCAGTTCTTCAACAAAGTCTCTACCTGTGCTACTGGATCCAAAACGCTGCATGAAAATTTGATCAAAACCCAAAAGCTCAAGTGACAGACAGGGAAATCAGATGACCATGCTATGGTCAGGGGAATAGTAGTTTTGCTCACAAATCAAGAGCAGGCATTAAGTAGTGGCAATTCTTTCTCTTCAAAGCCAGATTAATGTTGTTAGCTGCTCACTCTCTAGTGGCTGCCTTTTTTATGGGCCAAATAACCCATAGGAAAATTTATGGTTTATTCATTTTTGCAATTTTAGTTTAAGTAATCATCTAGGACACAGATATGTTTCTATGCAATACAGGCATATGACCATATCAGACACACCTTGAATTAATGTGAAGTGTAGAGAACATGCAAGCAATAGATGCTGATCATTTCAAGGTCACTAACTCATGCACTTGTTTAAGCTTTAGCTGCTCTTGAAAGCCTTTCATTAAAGATGAGAATGCAAAGGCCTGACTTTATTCAACCAAAGGTGATGCCTCACGATATCTATTCCACATGGAGCGTCCAGTCAGAAATTACACTATAACACTAAATTCCAATGAAACACTAAATTCCAGTAGGTTGACCTGTTACATAATTTGATTCAATCTTTTTTTTGTATCACTAATTTTAACACACTGCCCAAAATAGATGATTTTGTTGAATTAACAAGTGAACAAATGTTAGCCTTGGGAATTTTGAATAACTTGGATACATGGCATGTAGATTCATTCACAATTAAAATACAGACATTTAAATCTCCAATTTAATATGTAGTTGACCTTTCAACAGCACAGGGGTTCAGCAACCCTAATGAGCCCCCTCACAGAGTTGAAAATACAGCAATTTCTGACACCTCAAAAACTTAACTACTAGTAGCCTACCACTGACCAGACAACATAAATAAGGGATTAACACATGCTTTTTATGTTATATGTATTATATACTGGATTCTTGACAGAAAAGGAAACCAGTGAAAAGAAAATGCTATTAAGAAAATCATAAAGAAGAGAAAATATATTTACTATTTATTAAATGAAAGTAGATAATGAAGATCTTCATCCTTGTCATCTTGACATTGAGTAGGCGGAAGAGGAGGAAGAAGAAGGTGTGGTCTTGCTATGTTCCCAAGGGTGGCAGAGGTAGAAGAAAAGCTGGTTAGAAGTGGAACTGTGCATTTCAATCTTGTGTTGTTCAACGGTCAACTGTACACATATAGATATTTAATATGTATAGTATTAAGCTAAAATAATAAGCAAAATTCTACTAGAGATTCTCCTCGCTACCTCCTCAATCCTGCTCCCAGGCCTTGGCCAACATGCTCATTCTGTCTTGGAGTTTCTTCCTGCTTCTGTTTTTTTCTGACTCAACTCAAAGCCCACAAGGTTTTCTCTATTTAGTCCAGCTTTTGTTAGGCCTTTTCTTTTCAGAAATCTGTCTGCTTTCATGAGCAGGGAGGGTCACTAAACGCTCACGGATCTTTTTAGTCCATACTTGCTAGGGTGTTGTCTGCTTCAATGTCCCCCAATATAGGAGAAGTTTAAATAATTAAATCATAAAAAGAAAACAAAAGGAATGGAAGCAAGAAAAGACAGGAGGGAGGACAGACAGAGGTAATGTAACCTTTCTCTCTCTTTTTCTTTTTAAACTAGTACCCTGCAGCTGTTTAATAAAACCATCTACTTACAGTGATAAATTACTTGCAAATTATATCAACCCTAAATTGCCTTCCAAAGTTTCTAGCTGCTGATGGCAGCAATGCTTTATGAAGATTTAAACAAGGTAATTTGACAAAGAAGCATCAACTCACACTTGTGCAGCCCTGAAATGACTATTTAGGTGGCAGAAAGTGCCTGAGAAATGAGGTAAATGTCTGGAATATCCAATTTGTTACTTTGTGTACTTGTGCTTCCTGAATTGGCTGTAGCACAAATGTTTGATGGTCAAAGATATTTAAACTTCATTACTGCTTGTGGGAGCATTCGTCCATATTATTTCATGCGAAAGAAAGGAAGTGTTTCTATGCAGATGGCTTCTGACCTCAGTCTTCAGTAGGGCTTTTGCCATTGTTTAATGTCATGTAAAAATAGTGAGAAAAGATAAGTGGGAAGGGAATACTTCAGTCTCTCTCTCTCTCTCTTACACACATGTATCCCTTTTTTTTTTTTCAGAGTGATGGCTTAATGAAAATTCAAATGTTGGCTTCAACTGAATCAAAGTTGAACCACAATCACATGACATTTTTGTTTTAAAGTGAGACATAGTCACTACATTCATAAAATGCAAGAATTATTATACTTAGAAATGAAATAGCACAAATGCTTGTTCTGGCTGTTGACCTGGGCTCTGTTTTGCTGGCACACTTTCTCCCATTTCTCCCATTTAACAAAGTATTTGGCTGAGACTCAAGTGAAGGAATTGAGCTTCAATAGCTTGATTCAGACCATATCAATGACATAAATTCATCTCTCTAAAAGTCTTTATCAACAAAACATTTGCAACATTTCAGATTTCCTGGAAGACCTTCAAAATAAGTGACTGCTTTCATCAGAAACCACCTGGCATAGTACAGAAGAGGCGCTTTTCATGCTTGGGCATCTGGCGTGAAGACCAAAAATCCCTAGGGAAGTTACCTGCTTGATACAGTAGAGACTGCTAGGTAGCAGCTTAGTAAACTAAAGCAAAAACTCTATTTGTGAAGATTGCTATTTTGACTGATACAGTTTTGCAGAAATACAACAGAAACCCCAGAGATGTCCAGAATTCACAGATGTCCTAAATTGCTTAGTTTTATCAACCTCTTACATCTTATTTATTCATTAATTAATTCAATTAACAAATATTTCAGAGTGCTTCCTAGCACCATATATTTTGTGAGGCACTCTAATACAGTGGCTATCAAAAAGACAGAATCTCTGCCCATAAAATTATGTTCTGAGGGAGGAAGTAAACATATAAATAAAATTATACGTAATTATAAGTGCTATAAAGGAAAAGCAATTGACTATAAGTTATTCTGTAACATAAGGTGAAGAGGGGCTACACAAAATAGACTGATCTAGGGTGGATTTTATGAAGATCTGAAGGGGCTACCTTTAAACAGTGACCTGAAGAATGAGAAGGCACCAGATAAACATATGCAAATAAGGCAGGGGAGGGAATTAGCACTGGGTCAGGCTGAGGCAAGAGTATGTGCACAGATTTGAAGATCTTAAAGAAGTCTTGGAAACTGCAGCATGACATCAACTTAGAGAGATAGCCAAGGACATTGTAAGTCATATTAAGGAGCCTAGTTTTTTTCTTTCCTCAAGAGCCCTGAGAAAAAAGTGGGGCTTTAATTAAAACTCATTGATGACTAATGATTTTGAACACTTTCTCATGTACTTATTGGTCATTCACATATATTCTTTTGTTAAGTACATGTTTGAAATTTCCGGTTTTTATTTTTTGTCATTTCATTGTTGATTTGTAAGAGTTCTGCCTATATTCTAATATGAGTCTTTTGATGAATTAATGTATTTTGAATATTCTTTCCCATTCCCATTTACAAATTCATTTTCTTAATAATGTATTTTGGAGAGTAAACATTTTTTATTTTAATTATATTCAACTTATCAATTTTATATTTTGTAGTTAGTGAATTTTGTCCTGTTGTGTCCAGAATTGGTTCCTTCCAGGGGATTCTTGGTCTCATTGACTTCAAGGATGAAGCCGCGGACCCTCGCAGTGACTGTTACAGTTCTTAAAGATGGTGTGTCCAGAGTTTTTTCCTTCAGATGTTCAGATGTGTCTGGAGTTTCTTCCTTCTGGTGGGTTCATGGTCTTGCTGGCTTCAGGAGTGAAGCCACAGAACTTCGCAGTGAGTGTCACAGCTCTTAAAGATGGCGTGTCTGGAGTTGTTCATTCCTCTCGGTGGATTCGTGGTCTCACTGACTTCAGGAGTGAAGTTGCAGACCTTCGGAGTGAGTGTTACAGCTCTTAAAGGTGGCAAAGACACAAAGAGTGAGCAGCAGCAAGATTTATTGCAAAGAGCGAAAGAACAAAGCTTCCACAGTGTGGAAGGCGACCCCAGTGGGTTGCCACTGCTGGCTCGGGTGGCCTGCTTTTATTCTCTTATTTGGCCCACCCACATCCTGCTGATTGGTCCATTTTGCAGAGTGCTGACTGGTGCATTTACAAACCTTTAGCTAGACAGAGAGTGCTGATTGGTGCATTTACAATCCTTTAGCTAGAGAGAAAAGTTCTCCAAGTCCCCTACCTGACCCAGAAGCCCAGCTGGCTTCACCTCTCACTGTCACAGAAACCCATAACTACACTGACATCAAAAAGATATTCTCCATTTGCTTTGTTCTAAGTAGATTTGTATTCTAGATTTTATGTTTATATCTATGTTCCACCTAAAATTAATTTTTATGTGTGGGGTGAGGTAGAGCTCAATAATTTGTTCCTTTTTCTCTGCACTATTTTCCATTATGGTGTTACCTTTTGTTAAATTTCTTGTGTTAAAGAACTTCTCAGAGTGGAGGCAAGATGGCCAAATAGAAACAGCTCCAGTCTAGAGCTCCCAGCATGAGCGATGCAGAAGATGGGTGATTTCTGCATTTCCAACTGAGGTACCGGGCTCATCTCACTGGGGAGTGTCAGAAAGTGGGTACAGGACAGTGGGTGCAGCTCACCCAGCAAGAGCCAAAGCAGGGTGAGGCATCGCCTCACCCAGGAAGTACAAGTGGTCAGGGAATTCCCTTCCCTAGTCAAAGAAAGGGGTGACAGATGGCACCTGGAAAATCGGGTCACTCCCACCCTAATACTGCACATTTCCAATGGTCTTAGCAAATGGCACAACAGGAGATTATATCCTGCGACTGGCTCAGAGGGTCCTATGCCCATGGAGCCTCGCTCATTGCTAGCACAACAGTCTGAGATCAAACTGCAATGTGACAGCAAGGCTGGGGGAGGGGCACCCACCATTGCCACAGCTTGAGTAGGTAAACAAAGTGGCCAGGAAGCTTGAACTGGGTGGAGCCCACCTCAGCTCAAGGAGGCCTGCCTGCCTCTTTTGACTCCACCTCTGAGGGCAGGGCGTAGCCAAACAAAAGGCAGCAGAATCATCTGCAGACGTAAATGTCACTGTCTGACATCTTTGAAGAGAGTAGTGGTTCCCCCAGCACGCAGCTGAAGATCTGAGAACGGACAGACTGCCTCCTCAAGTGAGTCTCTGACCCCCGAGTACCCTAACTGGGAGGCACCCCCCAGTAGGGGCAGACTGACACCTCACAGGGCCGGGTACTCCTCTGAGACAAAACTTCCAGAGGAACGATCAGGCAGCAACATTTGCTGCTCACCAGTATCCGCTGTTCTACAGCCTCCACTGCTGATACCCAGGTAAACAGGGTCTGGAGTGGACCTCCAGCAAACTCCAGCAGACCTGCAGCTGAGCTTCCTGACTGTTAGAAGGAAAACTAACAAACAGAAAGGACATCCACACCAAAACCCCATCTGTACGTCACCATCATCAAAGACCAAAGGTAGATAAAACCACAAAGATGGGGAAAAAACTTAGCAGAAAAACTGGAAACTCTAAAAATCAGAGCACCTCTCCTCCTCCAAAGGAACACAGCTCCTCACCAGCAACAGAACAAAGCTGGATGGAGAATGACTTTGACGAGTTGAGAGAAGAAGGCTTCAGATGAACAAACTACTCTGAGCTAAAAGAGGAAGTTCCAACCCATGGCAAAGAAGTTAAAAACCTTGAAAAACAATTAGATGAATGGCTAACTAGAATAACCAATGCAGAGAAGTCCTTAAAGGACCTGATGGAGCTGAAAACCAAGGCATGAGGACTACGTGACAAATGCACAAGCCTCAGTAACCAATGCGATCAACTGGATGAAAGGGTATCAGTGATGGAAGATCAAATGAATGAAATGAAGTGAGAAGACAAGTTTAGAGAAAAAAGAATAAAAAGAAATCAACAAAGCCTCCAAGAAAGATGGGACTATGTGAAAAGACCAAATCTATGTCTGATTGGTGTACCTGGAAGTGACGGGGAGAATGGAACCAAGTTGGAAAACACTCTGCAGGATATTATACAGGAGAACTTCCCCAATCTAGCAAGGCAGACCAACATTCAATTTCAGAAAATACAGAGAATGCCACAAAGATACTCCTCGAGAAGAGCAACTCCAAGACACATAATTGTCAGATTCACCAAAGTTGAAATGAAGGAAAAAATGTTAAGGGCAGCCAGAGAGAAAGGTCGGGTTACACACAAAGGGAAGCCCATCAGACTAACAGCTGATCTCTGGGCAGAAACTTTATAAGCCAGAAGAGAGTGGGGGCCAATATTCAACATTTTTAAAGAAAAGAATTTTCAACCCAGAATTTCATATCCAGCCAAACTAAGCTTCATAAGTGAAGGAGAAATAAAATTCTTTACAGACAAGCAAATGCTGAGAGATTCTTTCACCACCAGGCCTGCCCTAAAAGAGCTCCTGAAGGAAGCACTAAACATGGAAAGGAACAACCGGTACCAGCCATTGCAAAAACATGCCAAATTGTAAAGACCATCCAGGCTAGGAAGAAACTGCATCAACTAACGAGCAAAATAACCAACTAACATCATAATGACAGGATCAAATTCACACATAGCAATATTAACCGTAAATGTAAATGGACGAAATGCTCCAATTAGAAGACACAGACTGGCAAATTGGATAAAGACTCAAGACCCATCAGTGTGCCGTATTCAGGAAACCATCTTACGTGCAGAGACACACATAGGCTCAAAATAAAGGAATGGAGGAAGATCTACCAAGCAAATGGAAAACCAGAAAAAGCAGGAGTTGCAATCCTAGTCTGGGGTAAAACAGACTTTAAACCAACAAAGATCAAAAGAGACAAAGAAGGCCATTACATAATGGTAAAGGGATCAATTCAACAAGAAGAGCTAACTATCCTAAGTATATATGCACCCAATACAGGAGCAGCCAGATTCATAAAGCAAGTCCTTAGTGACCTACAAAGAGACTTAGACTCCCACACAATAATAATGGGAGACTTTAACAACCCACTGTCAACATTAGACAGATCAATGAGACAGAAAGTTAACAAGGATATCCAGGAATTGAACTCAGCTCTGCACCAAGCTGACCTAATAGACATCTACAGAACTCTCCACCTCAAATCAACAGAATATGCATTCTTCTCAGTACCAACTGCACTTATTCCAAAATTGACCACATAGTTGGAAGTAAAGCACTCCTCAGCAAATGTAAAAGAACAGAAATTATAACAAACTGTCTCTCAGACCACAGTGCAATCAAACTAGAACTCAGGATTAAGAAACTCACTTGAAACAGCACAACTACATAGAAACTGAACAACCTGCTCCTGAATGACTACTGGGTAAATTACGAAATGAAGGCAGAAATAAAGATGTTCTTTGAAACCAATGAGAACAAAGACACAACATACCAGAATCTCTGGGACACATTCAAAGCAGTGTGCAGAGGGAAATTTATAGCACTAAATGCCCACAAGAGAAAGCAGGAAAGATCTAAAATTGACACCCTAACATCACAATTAAAAGAACCAGAGAAGCAAGAGCAAACACATTCAAAAGCTAGCAGAGGGCAAGAAATAACTAAGATCAGAGCAGAACTGAAGAAGATAGAGACACAAAAAACCCTTCAAAAAATTAATGAATCCAGGAGCTGGTTTTTTGAAAAGATCAACAAAATTGGTAGACCACTAGCAAGACTAATAAGGAAGAAAAGAGAGAAGAATCAAATAGATGCAATAAAAAAATGATAAAGGGGATATCACCACTGATCCCACAGAAATACAAACTACCATCAGAGAATACTGTAAACACCTCTATGAAAATAAACTAGAAAATCTAGAAGAAATAGATAAATTCCTGGACACATACACCCTCCCAAGACTAAACCAGGAAGAAGTTGAATCTCTGAATAGACCAGTAACAGGCTCTGAAATTGAGGCAATAATTAATAGCTTACCAACCAAAAAAAGTCCAGGACCAGATGGATTCACAGCCGAATTCTACCAGAGGTACAAGAAGGAGCTGGTGCCATTCCTTCTAAAATTATTCCAATCAATAGAAAAAGAGAGAATCCTCCCCAACTCATTATATGAGGCCAGCATCATCCTGATACCAAAGTCTGGCAGAGACATGACAAAAAAAAGAGAAATTTAGACCAATATCCCTGATGAAGATCGATGCAAAAATCCTCAATAAAATACTGGCAAACCAAATCCAGTAGCACATCAAAAAGTTTATCCACCATGATCAAGGGGGCTTCATCCCTGGGAAGCAAGGCTGGTTCAACAGATGCAAATCAATAAACTTAATCCAGCATATAAACATAACCAAAGACAAAAACCACATGATTATCTCAATAGATGCAGAAAAGGCCTTTGACAAAATTCAACAGCCCTTCATGCTAAAAACTCTCAATAAATTGGGTATTGATGGGACATATCTCAAAATAAAAAGAGCTATCTATGACAAACCCACAGCCAATATCGTACTGAATGGGCAAAAACTGGAAGCATTCCCTTTGAAAACTGGCACAAGACAGGGATGCCCTCTCTCACCACTCCTATTCAACATAGTGTTGGAAGTTCTGGCCAGGGCAATCAGGCAGGAGAAGGAAATAGAGGGTATTCAATTAGGAAGTTCATGTGGAACCAAAAAAGAGCCCACATTGACAAGTCAATCCTAAGCCAAAAGAACAAAGCTGGAGGCATCATGCTACCTGACTTCAAACTATACTACAAGGCTACAGTACCCAAAACAGCATGGTACTGGTACCAAAACACAGATATAGATAAATGGAACAGAACAGAGCCCTCAGAAATAATGCCGCATATCTACAACCATCTGATCTTTGACAAAGCTGACAAAAACAAGAAATGGGAAAGGATTCCTTATTTAATAAATGGTGTTGGGAATACTGGCTAGCCATATGTAGAAAGCTGAAACTGGATCCCTTCCTTACACCTTACACAAAAATTAATTCAAGATGGATTAAAGACTTAAATGTTAGACCTAAAACCATAAAAACCCTAGAAGAAAACCTAGGCAATACCATTCAGTACATAGGCATGGGCAAGGACTTCATGTCTAAAACACAAAAAGCAATGGCAACAAAAGCCAAAATTGACAAATGGGATCTAATTAAACTCAAGAGCTTCTGCACAGCAAAAGAAACTACCATCAGAGTGAACAGGCAACCTACAGAATGGGAGAAAATTTTTGCAACCTACTCATCTAACAAAGGGCTAATATCCAGAATCAACAATGAACTCAAACAAATTTTCAAGAAAAAAGCAAACAACCCCATCAAAAAGTGGGTGAAGGATATGAACAAATATTTCTCAGAAGAAGACATTTATGCAGCCAAAAGACACATGAAAAAATGCTCATCATCACTGGCCATCAGAGAAATGCAAATCAAAACCACAATGAGATAACATCTCACACCAGTTAGAATGGCGATCATTAAAATGTCAGGAAACAACAGGTGCTGGAGAGGATGTGGAGAAATAGGAACACTTTTACACTGTTGGTGGGACTGTAAACTAGTTCAACCATTGTGGAAGTCAGTGTGGCGATTACTCAGGGATCTAGAACTAGAAATACCATTTGACCCAGCAATCCCATTACTGGTTATATACCCAAAGGAATATAAATCATGCTGCTATAAAGACACATGCACGAGTTAATGGGTGCAGCACACCAACATGCCACATGTATACATATGTAACAAACCTGCACATTGTGCACATGTACCCCAAAACTGAAAGTATAAAATAAAATAAAAAATTCTCAGACCGCATTGAATTGACTTGGCACCTTGGTGAAAAAAAATCCATATGTATTTGTGGTAAGAACAATTTTTATTTGCCAATTTCAAAATAATTAACCACAATAAAATAAAATAAAATGAAATAAAATAAATGAGTGATATCCTCAAAACTAAAAATCAACTACATAGATGTCATCCTCTTTCTGTTATTTTAATCTATTTGCCTTTCTTTATTTCAGTAACATGCTGCATTAATTAACAGCTTTATAAGTCTTGAAATCAGGTAGTATAAGTTCTCTAATTCCTCTCTTCTTCTGTGAGATTGTGCAGGCTATTCTACATACTTTTTATTCCTATATACATCTTACAGTCAGCTGATCAATTTCTAAATATAAAGCTTGCTGGAATTTGGATTGGGATTAAATTGATACCATAGTTCAGTTTGGGAACAATTATCGTTTTAGCAGCATAGAGTCTTTCAATCTATGCGCAGAGTATGTCTAATTATTTTTCCTGTTTAATTTCTCTCAATAATGTATTATAGTCTTGTACATATTATATGTATTTAAAGTTGTATAGTTTTGTGATTTTATCACGAAAGTTTTCTTTTATTCATTTTCCAATTGTTCAATGTTAGTATTTTGAATTTCTATGTATTAACTCTGTATTAATGACTGCTAAAGTCACTATTATGAGTGCTAGAATTTTTACATACATTCCATAGGAGTTTCTATGTGCACAATCATGTCAGCTGAGAATAATGAGAGGTTTGTTTTTCTTCTCTAACCTTTATAACTTTTATTTATTTTGCTTGTCTTTTTACACTAAGACTTCCAGGCAATATTGCATAGCAACTGTCAGATTTTATCTTCTTGCTTTGTCCAAAGTCTTAGAGAAAAATCACTCAAATTTTGTCATTAAGTATAATGATAATTGGATTTTTTTCATGGATATCCTTTATTTTATTGAGAAAATTTCCTTTTTGGTGTATTTTAGTTTGCTAGATATTTTTCACATGAATTGGTATTAGGTTTTGTCAAATGTTTTACCTGCATCTATTGAGATATTCATATGATTTTATCTTTCATTATGTTAATGTGATAAATTGCATGAATTACTTTTTAAATTATAGAACAAACAAAAAAGTCTGTGTTCCTGACAAAAATCCCATTTGGTCGTGATACTTTTAATATATTGCTGCATTTCATTGATTAACACGTTTCTAAGGATATTAGGAAGTTTTGTTATTGTTACTGTTTTTGTTTTTGTTGTTTTTGAATTGAATTACTGTACAAAATAAAGAAAAACTTTGTTTTCTGTATCATCTTGCATCAGTTTTGTTAAGTGTGTTTGTCAAAAATTTGTCTCTTTCATCCTAGTTGTCAATTATTCACATGAAGTTGTTCATAATATCCCTTATACTTTAGTATTTGTAGAATATAAGCATTTAAAGTAACAAATGTTTCTTAAATCATGTCAAATATATTTTGATATGTTGTGTTTTATTTATCATTCAGTTTAAAATATTTTCTATTTTCTCTATGATTTATTTTGTGATTCACGTGTTATTTCAAGGATCTTCTTGAATTTTCAAATAATTGAGAATTTTCTATCTTACTAGAATTGATTTTGAATTTATTATTTTTATGGCCTGAAACATAATCTTTATGATTTAAATCATTTGCAATTTGCTGAAATTTAATTTGTGGCCCATGATGTAACCCATCTTGAATGTGCATTTGAAAATAAAAAGTGAATTCTACAGTTCTGGAATGCAGGGCTTAAATACATTAAAAGATCAAATAAGTTGATAGTGTTTAAAAAATATTTTATTCTATATTGATTTTTTAATCTACAAGTGGATCAATTATTTAAAAACATGGATAAAATCTTTAATATGATTATGGGTTTCTACAGTTCTCCCTTTATTTCTGTCAAGTTTTTCTTCAGATTACATGCAAAAATATTTAGAATTCATACATCTTCTTGATAAAATAGACCCATGTGTCATTATAAAGTTTCCTTCTTATGGTAATCCTTTTTTAAAGTATACATTAGTATAGCCACACCATATTTCTCATGATTAGTGTTTCCTTGGCCTCTTTTCCCACTCTTTTCCATTCAAGCTGTCTGTGTCTTTATATAAAATATATGCTCCTTGTAAAAGCATATAACTTGATCTTACTTTCTCATCTATTCTTAACCTCTGTATTTTATTTTATTTTGCTTAAAGTTTCATTCTTTTTTTAATTGACAAAAAAGGCTAAATGGCTACATCAAGCAAATTAACATGTGCATTACATCATATATTTATCATTTTTTGTGTGATTAGAATGCAAAATCTCTTAGCAATTTTCAAGTACACAATATATTGTTATGAACTGAAGATCTATTGCACATGTTGGTAACCGCCACTTTAACAGGAAATTTAGACCATTTATAATTAGTATAAGTTTTATGTGGCTGGGCTTAAGCAGAGAACTTTGGAACTTGTTTTCTATTTTCCCCACTCTCTGTTTCTTCTTTCTTTACCTTCTTTTGTGTGAATTGTGTATTTTTTATAAAAACTCATATTTTTATTGGTTTTTCACTACATATTTGTAGCAGTTACTCTAGAGATGATAATATACATCTTTAATTTATATCAGTCTATATTCATATAACATTTTTCTACTTAATGAAAAATGAATGAATCTTATAACAATATGTAATAGTTCTATTTATCTACCTCCTATCCTTTTTGCTCTGTTGTCATACATTTTACTTTTACATACACTACAATTTCTATGATATACTTTTATAAATTTTGTTTGAATTAGTCAATAATAATTGGAATAAATGTTTTAAACTAGTATACTAAAATTAGAGAAAAATTAATTTATTTACTTCTAAATTTTTCCTCATTACTATTTCTTATTCCCTCTTGCAGATCTAAGATTCTATTTAGTATCAACCCTTCAGCCTAATGAATTTTATTTCAGCATTTTATGTAATACAGGACTATTGTAGATGAATTATCTCAGTTTTATTTATTTTTAGTCAGACATGTCTATTTGTTTTTTATCCTTTAAAAATGTCATTCCATTAACCTCAGACCTTTATTTTGCTGATGAAAAGTCAGCCATAATTCTTATCACTGTCCTCCTGTATGTAATGTTTCTTCCTTAAATGGCTTTAAAAATATATATTGCTTTTTATACTTAGTTTTAAGCACTTCCATTATATTGTGTCTAGATATAGGTTGATTATTTGAATGCTTTTGGATTTGGTCTACCTGATGTTTGTTGAGCCCTAAGATAATTATTATTTTATCAATTTGAAAGATATGTTGTGGCTGTGTTTTTAAGTACTTTTTTGTACCATTTTTTCTCCCCTTTCTTGATAGTATTCTATTTTATGTATGTTATTTGGCTAGTGTTGCCTCACTGGCATCATTCTTTTTTGTTCACTTGTTTTTTCTCTTTGTGCTTCTGTTTAGGTAAACTTTAAGCTTACTGATTTTTTTCTACTATGTCCCATTGTCTGTCAAGATTATCAAATTCTTCATTTTTCCTATCAAGTATTTATTTTGTCATTTTAATTTGGCATCTTTTTTAGAGCTTATTACTCTGGTAAAATTCTTGATTTGTTTGCAGATTTTGTCCACTTTATCCACTATATTTATTAACGTAATTGTCATCATTATGTTAAAATCCCTGTCTGTAATTATCATTAGCTAAATTATTTCTCTGTTGGTTCTTTTGATGTTTTTCTTTCTTCAAGTTTTACACTTTCTTGTTTCTTCCATATTTTTAAACAAAAATTTAATGCTCGTTATTATGTGTCAAGGAACAATAGAAATGAGGTAAATAAGATTATATTCAGAAAAGAAGGACATGCTCTTTCTTTTACCAGGTTGCTAACTTGTGATTTATCTGTGTCTGGTTTTTATTATAGCTTTACTAAGATTCAGTTCCCCACTGGATTCAATTGTTTTTTCTTCCAGGGAAGAATTAGGACTTTACTTTCAACAGGGATTGAGATATAAGTGCTGATGACTTTCCGGAAATCTTCACATATTACAAATCATCTTCTAGCTTTTTTGGTTGGTAAGGAGTTCTCTGTGCTCTCTAGCCCTGCACTCAGATTTATGCACCTGGACAAACCTGGCTCCTCTTCTTTGTGCTTGAACTTTAGCAACTATTGCCTTGCACATGATGAGGTGCAGTGTATTGCAGGGTCACCTTTCAATTTAACTCAAGAGTAGTAGGAAAGAGTTCAGCAGAGAATGTTCAGTGATTCCTGGCAACTGTTCAGAGAGTTTTTACAATGCCCATTTCCTCTCTTTACGGGTAAATGAAAATGCAGGAGATGTTTTACACATTCTAAAGTCCATATAATATTTTTAACATCTAAGATAGTAAGTGCTTTGTGATCAGTAGACACTCTGCATGTCTTTATTTATTTTAGTTGAATGCTAATGTAACTGGGACTGGCAAATAGAAAACCATCAGTTGTTCAGATCACATCAATTTGCACTATATAAAAATTAGAGAAGTACAAACAGGCAATTCATTGAGCAACAAAGCACAAGTGAATCCACACATCCCATCTTCTCCCCAGTATAAAAGTCATTTTTATATTTTAAAATAAATAAAAACAAAGTATCAAGTATTTCCTGGGGACTGAGGCTAGAAACACCCATACACAGTATATTCCATTACATGCATTCTTCATTTTGATATTATGATAGAAGTCAAAAGGTTAATTAAAACATAAGATATACTGATGTAAGCATCAGTGAAGTCTGATGATTTTATAACTTCACTAACTCTTGATCTTTTGCATTTCAGAAAAATATACCTCACTATACTTCTCATGTCACTTCTTAATAGATACATGAAATTCACCTTGAATTCTCTAAAAACAATATTATAACAAAAGATCATTATTCTCATTTCTTTTTAAAGAGTAGTTATTACAATTTGAAATGTATAAGAATTATGAGGGGATAATGCTAAAATGAAGATTCCTAAGTGTCAATCCCAAGAAATATTGATTCAGAAGTTTACAGATGAGGCTCAGTATATTAGGGTTCTCGAGAGGGACAGAACTAATACGACAGATGAAGGGGAGTTTATTAAGGAGTAGTGACTCACACGATCACAAGGTGAAGTCCCACAATAGGTCATCTGTAAGCTGAGAAGCAAGGAAGCCAGTCCAAGTCCCAAAACCTCAAAAATAGGGAAGCCAACAGTGCAGCCTTCAGTCTGTGCCTAAAGACCTGAGACCCCCTGGCAAATCACTGGAGTAAGTCCAAGAGTCCAAAAGATGAAGAACTTGAAGTCCAATATTTGAGGGCAGGAAGCATCCAGCACATGAGAGAAGACCAGGAGACTCAGCCAGTCTAGTCCTCCCATGTTACTCTGCCTGCTTTTATCCTAGCTGTGTTAATTAGATGGTGCCCACCCAGACTGAGGGTGGGTCTGCCTCTCCCAGTCCACTGACTCAAATGTTGATCTCCTTTAGCAACACCCTCAAAGACACACCAAGGAACAGTATTTTTCATCCTTCAATCCAATCAAATTGGCACTCAATGTTAACCATCACAATCAGTATCTGGATGTAAAAAGTGAGGCAAGCTCTACTTAAAATGTTGCTTTCTAATAAAGCCCCAAATTTTAATCAGATTCATTACAACCTGATAAGGACATGTCCTGGCCCTTCTCTTGCTGGTAACTTCTGACATTACTGAGTCCTCATTGCTTCAACATCAACTACACTGACTGTCATTTAGTTTCTATAAAACTGCACATTTCAGGCTGAGGTAGGTGGATCACAAGGTCAAGAGATCGAGACCATCCTGGCCAACATGGTGAAACCCTGCCTCTACTAAAAATACAAAAAAAAATTAGCCGGGTGTGGTGGCAGGTGCCTGTAGTCCCAGTGACTCAGGGGGCTGAGGCAGGAGAATCACTTGAACCTGGGAAGGAGAGGTTGCAGTGTGCTGAGATTGAGCCACTGCACTCCAGCCTGGAGACAGAGCGAGACTCCATCAAAAAAAAAAAAAAAAAAAAAAAACCTGCACATTTCTTCCTATCTTTATAACATCACATAAGCTGTTTCCTCCGCCTGAAACCCCCCATTTTTTTTTCGTCAGGTCAACGCTTTCTTATCCTTAGATCTCAACTTAAATGGTTCCCTAATGCATACATTATATGAGGTAGGTTTAATTTCTCTGAGTCACCCTCCCATTCCAATTAGATATACGTTTTAAAACTTGCATTTCTTCACAGCCATTTACACAGTTATAATTATTTACTTACTTTGGTAAACACTGGTTAAATCACTGCCTTTTCCAGTATCAATATAAGCTTAGTGTAGACATTGATATTGCTGGTTATGCTTAACAACATACATAGTGACTATCTCAGTGCTTGGCACAAAGCAGACATTTTGTAAGTACCTATGGACTGACTGATTTCATGTATGCAAAAAGAGACAATTTCAATCATTAAATCTGTGCCCTTCCATATTACTTCACTGCTTTTATGTTCAGTTCTCATTTCTCTTCTTCTTCTTGAGACAGACTCTCCCAGATTTTTCTCCAACATGGAGAAATATCTCCATCTTTGGGTGCTGTCCTGTTATCTCTAATAACCTCTCCTCCTGACCACAGTGGATTGCTCAAAGCAAAGGTAATTATAGTTCTTGTACAAAAGTTTTAGAAATAAGGTCAAGAAAGAGAAGCAGTCTCTCCTTGGTTAATTAATCTAATAGATAAATAGGAAATTAATCTAATAGATAAAACACACAGGCTGCTGAACTGTCAGCAGCCATTGTTCATAGTTAACAATTGACAAAGTAGAGAAATTCCATCTCTGGAGGAAAAAGGATGAAGTACACATTCATAGAGGTGTGTGGAAAAATAATCCTGTTTTAAGTCTAGACTGTAGCTATTCTTGAGGTCCAATCTCTTTCCTATATTTGGGCTTCCTAAAGAAATTACCCACATTGGAAATCTGACAAGATCTCACTGGGCAAAAATCAAGGTGTCTGCATGGCTGCATTCCTTTTTGTGGGCTCTAGGAAAGAATCCAATCCCTCCCTCTTTTCTAGATGCTCTATGTTTTCTGTGGCTAGTGACCACTTCCTCCATCCTCAAAACTAGCAATGTTACCCTTCTCTCTAACCTCTGCTGAGAAAGGTTTTTGCTTTCAAGGACTCATGTAATTAGGTTGGGCCCACCCAGATAATCTCCTCATGTCAAGGTCCTTACCCATAATCACATCTGCAAAGTCTCTTTTGCCAGGGAATATATCTGTAAGTTCTGGGAATGAGGACAGGGACATTTTTGGAGACTGATTATTCTGCCCACCAAATTCAGTGTCCTCGAAACAATTTCCCCTATGTGTATATAAACTAAGTCAGGCTGAATTTTTGTACCAAAAAGAGTCCCCTCCATAACCTCTTATGTGTCTTCTGTCTAGATTAATAGCAGTCAAATTTCTAGGTTGGAAACCCAGAGCTTCCTTCAATGTCTTCTATTCATAGTACACATATCCAGTTATTTACAAAGTCCTGCACAATTTACCCCTGAGATGGCTTGACTTAATCTTCATTTTCCATTTTCATTCTGTTCAGCGATGTTTTAGTTCTGGGGTTAAACCCCTTTTTGCGACAATAATTTACAACCTGGATTCTCTGCCTATAATTTCTTTCTTTCCATAGCCACTCTCCTTGTTGATAATAGAATTATCTTTCACTACTTATCATGTAATCACATAATGTTACAAATTTCCTAATAAAAAGCATTTAATAGCCCTGTAAACCTTTAAATCAAATTCAGAAATTCACAAAATGATCAAATTTAACCCAGGGTATATTTCCTTTTATTTTGCCTTCTTTGTCCTCCCCTCCTCCTGAGTTACTTTAAGAAGTTAGTGAATATTTATTTATGGCATAAAATGTTTGCTTCATCCATCATTCATTTATCCCTACGCTATAATAGGTACTATTAATGGTGGAAAGAAATGAAAGTATAGTCTAGGAAGGTTGATGAAAATGTCATGGTTCAGAAGGGAGAGAAATCTACCATAGAGGAGATTAGCAGGGAATTCTGGATTGGAGGAAGTCCTGAATATGAAACACATATAAATTGTTTTTATTAAAAGGTATTCATTTCTTAATTTTAATAATTATTTAAATGTTTACTATCATTCTATGCTCTGAAGAAACTGTAGTGAATAGCAAAGTTCTTGCTCTCACAGAGGAGAAGATAATAGAGTTCTGGGGGGAATAAGACAATTAACAAGTAAATATGTATACAATTTTGGATAGAAGCATTGAAATAAAGAAAATCCAGCAGAGTAAGAAATTAGAGAGTTTAGGTGAAAGCTGGAAGATCTTTTATTTGGGTTATAGGGACAGTCTCTGAAGAAGTGACATTTAAGAACAGATCTGAATGATAAGAAACTTTCTGCTATGTGAAAACCTAAGGACACAGAACTTGAACATAGAAACTAGCTGTGCAAAAGAGCATGGTTTGAAAATAAACATGTAGTATTTGAGGACGAGCAAATAAGGCCAGTATGGCAATAATGCAGGAAGCAAAGGAGACAGCCATGAAAAATAATATGAGAGAGAGAAAGATGTGCAAATCTAAAATAACCCTTGTTCACCATGAAATGGGGTTTGGATTGAATTCTATGTGCAATGGAAAGGCATTGGAGAATCTTAATAAGAAAACCTGCAATTTGATGTGCACCTTAAGAAGCTCACTTTAGCTGCTATGGGGGGAATGGATTTTAGGGGAATAAAGAAAAAAGGAGATACTAGTGAAGGAGCTACAGCAAGAGTCCAGGCAAGAGAGCTGGTGGCTGAGGCAAGGAATGTGGCAGGAGATGTGAGAAATAATTGGATTTGAAACATGTGTCAAGGACTGAGCTGACAGGTGTTCAGGAACAGAGTGTAGTAAAAAAGGAGGAGAAGAGGTCTAAGGATCGAGCCCAGGGTGGCACTCCAATGCTTAATGCTTAAGGCTTAAGAAAAAAGTCAGCAAAGGAAATTGATAAGGTGGAGTCCTTGAGGGAGCCATGAGAGGAGGGAGTGATACCTGGAAGCCAAACGAAGAAAGAGCTTTAAGAAGAAAGGGATTTGCTATGTCAAACGAAGTTGACAGGAAGGACAGGGAAGAGGATAAGTTAAAGATCACTGATAACCTTAATAAGAGCCCTTTTATTATTAGGACAAAAGTCCTATTGGAACAGGTGAAGGAGAAAAGAGGGGTTGAAGCTACTGAGCCAGAAGCTCTTTAAAGGACTTTTGCTGTGAACACAAATAGAAAGGTGAGTTTTTGAAAAATTGATATGAAGATGTTGCATGCCTATAGGATTTGAGATAATAATAATAAGCTTTATTATAATAGGATTGACTATACTGCAAATGTTGATGACATGCCATATAAATACTAGACTTAACTGCATAAGTCTAGTATTATAGTAGCCAGCACATTGTGTAATTAAAGTTAGGCCTACATAGGAATCTTGACCCTGCTTTTGGTAAATGTATGAGCTTAGAAAAGTTAGTTAAGCTCCTTGGACAATTGTTTTCTTATCCATAATATGGGGATAATATTGGGCTTTTTTAAGGAATAAATGTGATAATATACAGAGAATATTTACAGCAGTGCCTAAAACACTCAATAGTTGAGATGAAATGTCATCATTACTATTTAGTGCTTGACTGTTAATATCTTCTACAGTCAGTGATACAGCCCATTAGGATTTTAGCTGCACCAAAGAGAACTGTTTCTGTCTTGACATCCTCCCCCTTTATGTGTCTCTTTTTCCAAGCTAGACCCTAATATTATTTCCCATTTCAAAGCACCACAGGGGATATAGCCAAGGGGATGAAACAGCTGTGTGTCAGGCCACATACAGAAACATAGTGAGTTAATGTCATTTTAAATATAGTTTGCTTATGTGTAAATTAGCTTGCAGATTTTCAAGCTTCCTACCACTAATTACTAAATTAGTAAGAGTTACCCTGCAGGGAAAGCAGCAATAAGGAAGACAAACATGGCATTCTTATGTGACTGTTCATTTGCATCGTTCCTACAATTCTGGCTTGCAGGAAGACAACCCCCTGCTTCTCCTAGTTAAATCTAATATGGCACTTACAGTTTTATACAAGAATATTAGGCAACAAATTAGCCCAAAGTTGCAATTAATTATAATCCAGGGTCAACCCAAGGGAATAGAGAACTAAAGACATTTCTTAACATTTAGCTCTCCTCTTGGTCCGTGCAACTTGGCAAGATAATTTCCTAACTCAGGACCTGCAGGTTGAAATTTCAGCAGAGAAGCTTTGTTAAGAAAGCTGTGACATGCATGGTTTCTGATATATATAGTCACTTGAAAACAGTATCTCACTTTAAATCCCAATTCTCACTGACTAACTTCTTGCCTTGAGTGAATCTATTAGTCAGGACAATCTTGTATGCAAGAAAGGGGCAGAAGTCCAATTCAAACAGCTTAAGAAAATATGTGGACACAGTTAAAGGGGAGGTTGCAGATAAAAATGCTTTGGGCATGACTACATCCAAGGGCTGAAATGATGTTATCAGCAACTGGCCTGTCTCTGTTTCTTGTGTTTTCTTCTGTGTACATCATCTTTACTGTGAGCAGTCTCAGCAGAAAAAAATGTATTTCATTTGTTTATGGCAGCTTGAAAGTGCCCCTAGAATTTAGTCATGTACCCACCCCTACACCAATCACTGTAGCCTGTGTTGTGTTAATGCTGACCGATCAGGCCTCGGTTACAGGCCTAATGCTAAAGACAGGTGGCACCATCTTCCCCTAAACCACACAGAATGCTGTTGGTTTCGTTCCCCCAGGGAAAATCAAGGTTACTATCCTAAGGAAAGAAGTGTGAGTTGAGGAGTGTTAGAAAGGAAAATGCAACAGATGCCCAGTATTGCAAATGATGCAACTGCTTAAAGTTTGTTTCTATGTATATATATATATAACAACTATTATTATAGTACCTGTCTGTTTTAGTCCATTTTATGCTACTATAGCAGAATACTACAGACTGTATTATATATATATAAAAATATCTCTATAATATATATGTGTAATATATTATATATTATACATAGAGATTATATATATTATATATTACAATACAGATTATATATATTATACATAGTATATATTATGCATAGAGAGAGCTATTATATATTATATATTATACATCGAGAGATTTTATATATATATGTATATATATGTATATATACCTCTCTCTAATATATACCCAAGCTGGTAAATATATATATAATATATATATGTGTATATATATGTGTATATATGTATATATATATAATATATATTTATATATATGTGTGTGTATATATATATATATTTATATATATGTGTGTATATATATATACATATTATATATATACACACCTCTCTCTAATATATACCCAAGCTGGAATGCAGCAGTGTGAGCACAGCTCATTGCAGCCTTGAATTCCTATGTCACTGGCCTCCATCCCTGCTGGACTGAACAAAGGATGACGAGCATGGGAATAAAGGCAAAGACAAAAGAGTATATTTGGAAGAAGGGGTCAGGGGGCTCCTTTCTTCTAGTGAACAAGGGCCCTGAGCTTTTTCAGCCCTCCATATTTATTAGGTAAAAGAGATAGCAAGAAGGGGGGATGATTGTCGGTCAGCAGTTTGATTTAGAGCAGGCTTGCAAGACTGCATTCTTTGAACAATAGGCTCTAGATGTCCCAGTAGATAACTTCAAGGAGCACTGTGCCAGGGAGTGATTGCCTTCAGCAAACCTTCTGGCCACAGGAGCAGATGTGAGTTTGCCCACATCCTGCATTCATGATAAACAGTTGGCTGTTTGATCATATAGCCTCAGTGGAATGCTGAGTTGGTCTCTCAGGCCTTCGACTCCCTATACTCGTAGCCTCAAGCAATCTTCCCACCTCAGTTTTCCATGTAGGTAGGGCTACAGGTTCCTGGTTAATTTATTTTTATTGTTTTATATATATATATTCTTTTTATTTTTTTTTTTTGTAGAGATGAGGCCTCCGTATGCTGCTCAGACTGTATGAAACTCCTGGCTTCAAGTGATACTCCTGCCTCAGCCTCTCAAAGTGCTGGGATTAAAGATGTAAGCTACCAAAACTGGACCCTAATTTATGATGAATAGAAATGTATTTCTAATGGTTCTGGAGCTAGGAAGTTCAAGATCGGGTGCTGGCATCTTGTGAGGGCCTTCTTGCCCATCCTCATATGGTGGAAGGCTGGAGGGCAAAACGAAACAAATGCTGTGTCCCTATATGGCAGAAGACAGTGAACTCATTTCCACACCCTTTTTATAGGAGCATTAATCCACTCATGAGAGCAGAGCCCCCATGAGCTAAGCATCTCCCATCCTCCTAACACAGTTACATTGGGGGCTAAGTTTTCAACACATGAATTATGGGGGATCCATTCAGATAAAGGCATTACCTCATGAGATAAGAACATCTGGCAAAAACCAAAGGCTAAATAATTATTATTGCTTCCTCAAAGTTGTGTATGCATTACTATAGACCCTCACAACTGATTTCATGTTATCATTTCATATGTAATTACACATACATTGTATGTTATAAATTATTTTATCCTGTTTAGCAGGTGATTCTTTGAGTATATGAAAGTAAATATTTCTCAAAGGCACACATCGTATTGCAAACATGGTTAGCGTTAGCCTTCCAGTCACCCACACTCAAAATATCCAGCCTCTTCTTAGATGAGTAAGGAGAATTTGGTTGGATTTAGGAAGGTCAAACACCAGGAACCTTCACCTATAAAACTCGTGATGACAAACCCCATATAAGATCAAGCATAAATACAATTGGTAACCCTGGTCAGTCATTCAGTTGAGGTTATTTTATCTTACAAACTTTAACCAATTATCACGAGGTGTACTTAGGCCAATAACCTGTCTTAGTTTTTGACCATGTCATTTTGTAGTCTTTCCTAAATGTCATTTTAAACTTACATATTGTACCTACCAGGCTAAGTAATTCTATTAATAGATTAGAAAATATTATATATCCTCTTTTGATCTTAAATGTTTGGTAGGTCCTATGTATACACAAAAAGTAGACCTACCTGAAGAAGATTTTCTCTGTACCAATTGGTATCTTATTGTTTGAAAAGAGCAGAAAATAAACTCATACTGGTTTTAATAATAAAGGAAATGCATTGACCCATTTAGCTGGATAATCCAGAGGTAAGGTGAGAGATTAAGGATCAGATTGAATAGGTTCCTATCTCATTTCTCTGCAAATAATTCAGCAGCTCTCTCCTTAATTTTTTCACTTTCTCATCTGACTGGCTTTTCTGTGGTAGAAAGATGCTTATGTAAGTTTTGGATCTCACATCCACATATTCACTATCCAGAGGAAGAGAGAGTAAAGTGCTCCAGTGATGTAGAGAGTAAAAACAAGCTTTATTGTTAGAATTGTCATTCATAAACCATGAACAAACATATCTTTGGGTATCCCTGGCCTGAAAAGAGCCATATATCCATCTCAGATGGAAGGCATGGGCAGATGGGCTTCAGCAATTTAGAACCAATCTGTGATGGTGTCCCGGAAGAATACAAGCCAACTAGAGATGGGATCAATACCTACGTTAAAATCATGGCACTGTTACTAGAAAAAGAGAGGAGATTGGATGGTATTCATCTCAAAACAAAAAACTTTTCACTAAAAACCTTAAAGAAAAAATGTGTATCTCCAACCCACATGACAACTCAACTATTACTAAAATGTTATACATACTTTTCTATGGTTTACAAGTCAATTTTACAGGCATCTTCTCATTTAATTATTTTATTTTTAATTATTTTAAATTTACATACAAAACACTTCTCTTTTAGGTGGTGTACTATTCTACTTGATGTAGCACATGCAGAGACTCATGTAACCACCACTTCGAGCAAGGTTCAGAGCAAGCCTATCTCTGCAAAACATTCCCTTGGGTTGGCATTTTCCTGACAAACCCTCCTTTCACTCTTCACCTCTGGCAATTGCCAGTCTTTTCTCCATGCAATAGTTTTGCTTTATTTATAATGTCATATAAAAGAAATCAATATACAGCATTTTGAGACTGTTGGGGTTTTTGGAGTTTTTTGGGTTTTTTTCATTCAGCAAAATTCATTAAAGACGTATCCACATTGTTGCTTGTATTACTGGTTTATTTCTAATTTCTAAGTAATATCCAATTGAAGGAAGTTGTTTTCAGTTTTTAGAGATTAGGAATAATGATGCCATAAACATGCTTTTGTATAAGCATGTGTTTTCCTTTCTCTAGAAGTGGGATTGCTAGATTCTATGGTAAGTATATGTGTAACTTTATATAAGAACCCGCCAAACTATTTTCCAATGTGGGCATACTATTTGGCATTTCTACCAGCACTTTATAAGATTTCCAGTTACTCTACTTCCCAGTCAAAACATTATATTGTCCCGTTTTATAGCTATTATTATTGTTGTACATTTTAGACAGTTTAATAGGTATCTAGTGGTAACTCACTGTGATATTTGTTTGCATTTCCTTAATAACATTGAACATGTTTCATGTGCTAATTTGCCATGCTAATTTTCTTTTGTGAAATGACTGCTCACACTTTTGGATCCCTTTTTAAAAAATTGTTGTTTAATTTTTTCTACAGTGTGCTTACAAGATTTGGTTAAATGTATGATGTGCAAATATCTTCTCACAATCTGTGATCTGTCTTTTCATCCTTTAAGCATTGTCTTTTGCAGATAAAATGATTTAAATTTGATTAAATTCAATTTGTTAATTTTTATCTCATAAACAATGATTTTTATACTATATCTAAGAACACTTTGCTTAATCCAGTGTCACCAAGACTTCTGTTAATTATTTTATAGTTTTCGGTTTTACATCTAAGTCTATAATCAATTTCTTGTTTTCTTTTAATAATTTAATAATATCAAAATTTAAATTAATAATTTTAGAGTACAAAATTGAGTGAAATTTGTTATATTCACAATGTTGTCAACCATCACATATATCTAGTTTCAAAACATTTCTACCATTTCAAAGTAAAATTCCTTACTCATTAAGCAATTTCTTCCCATTCCCCTCTCCCTCTAGGACTTGGCAAGCATCAGTCTGCATTCTATCACTATAAATCTATCTATTCTGTATGTTTCTTATAATTGTAATCATACAATATGTGACATTTTGTGTTCAGCTTCTTTTATTTAGCATATTGTGTTGCAAGTTTATTTATATTGCAGCATGCATCAGTACTCTACTCCTTTTTATGGTTGAATAATTCCATTGTTTTTATATACCACAATGTGTTTATCCATTCACCCAGTGATAAACATTTGGGCTGTTTTTTTACCTTTTATTTATAGTGAATATTGTTACTAAAAACATGCATGCACATGTACTTATGTCAGTAATTGCTTTTAATTATTTTGGATATACAGCTAGGGATGGAATCCCTGAGCCATATGGTAATTCTATGCTTAACTTTTTGAGAAACTGCCAAACTGTTTTACACATTGGTTGAACCACTTTATATTATCACCAGTAACACACAAGTGTTTCAATATCTCTGTATCTTTGCCAACACTTATTTTTGTGTGTTTTGATAGTAGTCCTTCTAATGTATGTGAAGTGATATCTCATTGTGATTTTGATTTACAGTTCCCTGATGACTAATGATGTTGAACATCTTTTCATGTGCTTGTTCACCATTTGTATATCTTCTTTGGAGAAATGCCTATTAAATTCCTTTGCTCATTTTTTTAAATGAATTGTTTATCTTTTTGTTGTTGAATTGTGAGTTATTTTATATTCTAAACACTAGAACTCTATCAGAGATATGATGTGCAAATACTTTTCTCATTTGGAAGGCTGTCTTCACTTTCTTGATAATCCTTTGATATACAATTTTTTTAAATTTGATGTAGTCAAATTTATCTATTTTTTCTCTTGTTGCTTGTGTTTTTGATGTCTTTAAAATCCATTATCAAATCCAAAGCCATGAAGATTTTTCTCTATATTTTCTTCTAAGAGTTTCATGGCATTAGCTGTTATCTGAGATAACAATCATTTTGAGTTAATTTTTGTATATGGTGTGAGGTAGGAGTCTAAGTTTATTCTTTTGCATGTGAATATCCTTTCATCTCAACATCTTTTGTTGAAGAAATTATCCTTTCTCCATTGCATGGTCTTGGCTCCTTTATCAAAAATCAGTTCACCAAAAGATATGAATTTATTTCTGGACCCTCAAATCTATTTTATGCATCAGTGTGTCTATCCTTGTGTCAGTATCTGTCTTGGTTACTGTAGCTTTGTGGTAAGTTTTGAAACCAGGAATTGTAAGTTCTTCAACTTTGTTCTTCTTTTTCAAGATTGTTTTGGCTATTTGAAGCCTCTTGTAATTACCAATGAATTTGAATTTGAGAGATGACTTTACATTTTTGCCAAAAAAATGCTATTGGAATTTTGATAGAGGTTGCATTGATTTGTACATTGCTTTAGGTAGTGCTGACATGTTAACAATATTGTCTTTTAATTCATATACATGGAACATCTGTTCAATTATTTAGTTATTTTAAAATATATTTTAGCATAGCATTTGCTATGTTGATCACAGTCAGTTACACGGATGAACAACATATTAACTTTACGTAGAAATTTAAAGGATTGTTTATCTAGCACCATCTTCTTCAGCAGTCACTTTTCTTCTGCCCTAGCTAAAAGGCTGAGCTTTTATACTCTGTGCATTGTTGTGCATTTCCCATTATTGTAACTGCCTCTGGGCAAAGCAGAAAGATTAAAGAGCCTGTAGGGGTTTTGCTACCATTGCTGCCAATGCCAGTGCTACCACTACACAGATGCAGATTCATTATGGGTTTTGCCTCAGGTCAGTCTGTGGTAGTTAAAGAAGTGTGTCCCACATATACCCCATTTTTTTGATTCCCTGGCCATAAAGTAAGTGTTTATTTTTAGGTAGGGGGTACTTTTTTGTTTCCACTTTGTGTGTAGTTCCAGGATTCAGAGTATCCTAGAATTTAAGAAACATGAAAATAAAGAATAACTGGGAGGCTTTGGGTTTTACCTCTGATATAATAAAGAGCTTGTAAGTTGTCATTACCACCCTCAAAACAAGAAAAATCCTTACAAACCAAAAAGCAGTGACTTTTATTGAACCCATCAGAAAACTAAGGTCATGAGACAAGCCATCACCTTAAAATCTGGAGAGATTGGTACATCCAGAAAGATACAGTGCTTTAGATTTGCTTACCTGGAGAAGTCATCGAATACTATAAACTGCTAAAACCATGTACTTTACTAGGCATTCTGATGAATTTCTAGGAGTGGAGTGGAAACTAACATGAGAGTCAAAGTCCTGGGATCCACAATCATAAGGAGCTCCTCCACTTCTCATAAAGTTTTATTTCCTAGAACCCCACCAACCTCTCCTGAAGTGATCTGAGAAGGACTGTGGCAGCAGGAGAAGAAGCCTTATTGAAGCCCTCCCAGACTCTTCCTTGTAACAAAGAGCTGGTCTCCAGTGTAAGGAATTCTCTAGCAGGTAATTCTGAATTTCACCCCACTCTAGCAGGCTACAGACTTCCAGCCTCACCTGAAAACAGAGAATATCCATAGTCAATGGGGCTTCAAGACAATATAATGATGATGCAGTCAGAGAAAGAAGGAGGAAAGGAGAGAGGAGAAATAGGTCTACTCCTGGAGTAGGGATGGGAGCACTTCTGAAGGCCACATCTCTGTGACACAGGCCCATGGAAACATCAACATTTAATAAGATTATAAGATCTTTTTCCACACACTCTAACCACACCAAACAGTATAATAACAAGGAATTAGAGCTGAAAGGGCTGCAAGAGTCTCTCTGCAGAGCGGTGCTAGGGAAATCCTCAAAGACTAGAAGGGAGAGCCTCTAAAAATTAAGGAATTAGAGGAATTGAAGGCTCTGTTACCTATATCTAAAAAAAGTTAAACACAGCCAAGCTCCTAACCATATTGATAAGATCCTTTCTCTAAAAATCTATTTACTCCATACCATTTATTGAGTAACATGTGTCTAACTTTACCACTAAATTAGAAGGCAAACCAAAGGACAAAGTTAAAAAAAAAAAAAAAAAGCAGTCTTAAAAGACAGAGAAAGCATCAGAACCTGACTCAAATGAGACACAGATATTGGAGTTACAAGCAAAGCATTTAAAATAACTATGATTAATATGTTAAGGACTTTAATGTAAAAAGGAGACTACAGGCAAAATCAGTTGGGTAATGTCGGTAGAGAAATGAAAACTATAAAACGGTTAGAAATAACCAAAAGGAGATGCTAAGAATCAAAAATACAGGAACAGAAAATAAGAATGCCTTCAAAGGGCTTGTCAGTAGACTTGACACATCTGAGGAAAGAATCAGTGAACTGGAAGATAAGTCAATAGAAACTTTCATAACTGAAATGCAAAGGAAATAAAACAATTATTATTTTTTAAAAGAACAGAACATCCAGGAAATGTGGGACAATTGCAAAAAGTAAAGCATAACCATAATTGGGACACCAGAAAAAGAAGAAAAATGGAACTGAGAAGAATAAATATTTGAAGTAATAATGTCTGAGAGCATTCCAAAATTAATGACAGATGCAAAACCACAGACTCAGGAAGCTCAGAGAATAAAAGTAGGATAAATATAACTCCCCACAACAAAACACGAACAAATCCAAAACTATAAAAACGATGTAGGTATATCATATTTTAATTGCAGAAAACTAAAATCAAAGAGACAATCTTGAAGAAAGCCAGACAGGGGAAAATCACCTTATCTACAGAGAAACAAAGATAATAATTATAGCAGACATCTCATCAGAAACCATATAAGCAAAGAGAGTAGAGATTAGAAGTAACCAAAAAATTCACTGCCACATGGCCCATTCCACAAGTTTTTGCTTTTCTCTTTTTAGTTGGCCTGCTATTATTTATCTTTTCAGAGTCATCTTTGCTTTATATATTTCTTCTAGGATTTTTAGTTGTAATCAATGAGAGAAATAGAATACAGTGTGCTGGCCAGGTGTGGTGGCTCACGCCTGTAATCCCAGCACTTTGGGAGGCCAAAGCGACTGGATCATGAGGTCAGGAGTTTGAGACCAGTCTGGCCAACCTGGTGAAACCCCGTCTCTACTAAATATACAAAAAATTAGCTAGGTGTGGTGGCACGCACCTGTAATCCCAGCTACTTGGGAGGCTAAGGCAGGAGAATTGCTTGAACCCCAGGAGGCAGAGGTTGCAGTGAGCTGAGATCACACCATCGCACTCCAGCCTGGGTGACAAAGTGAGACTCCATCTCAAAAAAAAAAAAAAAAAAAGAAGAAGAAGAGGAAGAATAGAGTGTGCTTACTGTATTATTTAATCCTAGTACCAGGCTTTCTATTTTAATTCTTATAATTATCCTATGAGGTAGGTAAAATTTTACTAATCTTTGAAGCAAGTAAAACTAAAACAGGTTAAGTGGCTTACTTGGGTGTCCCAGGCTGTTAAAAGCTATGCCAGGGATTTCACTAGAAAATAAAAACAAATTTTTGTAAGTCACTTTGCTTGTGTGCACGTGCACGTGTGTGTGCATGTGTGCATATATCATAAAGCCAAATACAAGTTCTCTTACCAAACTTTCCCCTCAGTGAGTAAGAGACACTGATCACCAGAACTTATGTTAAATCAACTTAAAGACTAAAATATTTGGAATCTTATTTTAAAAATAATTTAATTTTCATTTTATTTTCCTAAGAAATTCTGGATTACTTCCTTTATGCTCTTTTTGACAGATGGTTAAGGGAAATTATTAAGACAAAGCAAGAGAGGAGAAATAATGCCATGCAAAGACAGAAGATATCATTCATTTGAATTAATCAGTTATTAATAAATAAATGTTAACTATTTTTGATAAATTTCAGACATATTCTGTATTTTATGAGTAATTTTGCCTACAGAAATAGTTGATCTCTTTAGAATTCCGTAAGGTCAAATAGTGCTGTACCTATTCTTCACTGTAGTCCTCAGAATTGCAATTTTACATACACCTATTTAATTAATACATATTCTCCTTTGGTGGATGGGACTTTTATGAGGGCAGAAATCCTCTTTGAATTTTCTCACAATTATTTCATCAATGCCTGACATGTTTCCTGGCACAGTATGTTTTCAATAGTTGTATATTGATTGAAAATTACCTCCATGAAAGCTCAACAGGCCCTAGACATAAAGAAAAAAAGATGGAAAAGAACGATGTTTGTCTTGACACATTAAGAATCTAGCTCAGGACTTAACCCGTGTTTATAAGATTAATGAATAAATGAAATTATTAGGGTACTAACAAGACACATTATGTATTTTCATAAGATAGGGTTTACAGAAATATTGAACTAAGCAAATAAACAGAAAAATGTATTATATGGCCACTGTTAAAATGAAAATAGACAATGGAAGTAGTTTTCATTTCAGTTCAATTAGGCTGGGAAATAGGAATACAAAGAGAAGATCCTTTGCCTCTGGGAGAAAACTGCAAAGTAGAGAGGCCAAACCTGTCAAACAATCAACAGGCAATGATAAGGTACTATGATGGAAGTATGAATAAAGAGCTTGGAAATCAAACATGAAGTAGCAACCAATTTTCTCTGGCAGTAGAAAGGGATGGGGAAGGAACTCAGATAATTTTACAGAGAGGAGGTGAACTTTGAGCTGTAATTTGAAGGATAAGAGGAAATTTGTTTTAAATGTCATAGTCTCTTCCAGTTATAAATCCAGATATCCGTGAACTTATGCTAAACCCTTAATTTTATTTATTTTTTCCACCCATGCCTATTCTTAGTGGAGAACAAACATTTCACTCATTGCAACAAAGATTTTGCATCATGTTTTACTCCTTGTCAGTTTAATAATGGGATATTGAAGGACTATGATGAAATGACTATCAATGTGCTTCCTACAACTCTGACAAGAGCTTGGAGATGAGCAACCTCATATGTCCTTCAAGGTAAAATTAGAAGAATAATCATCATTATATATTCCCATAGTAACCCATACTTCTTTGGTTACATTCGCTCTGAGTACATTTTTTTAGTCTACAATCTTCATGAGGGAAGAGACTACATGTTCTCCTTTTTTTGTATTGTTAATGAAAAAAGCCAAACTTTGTAAAGTATTTGAAAAGATTTATACAAATGACTGTGGCCTATGACACAGCCTCTGGAAGCCCTGAGAATGTATGCCCAAGGTGGTTGGGTTACAGATTGCTTTTATATACTTTAGGGAGAAAGAAGTTACAGACAAAGACATAAATTGGTACATATAAGATATACATTGGTTCAGTCCCAAAAGGTGGGACATTTCAAAGCAGGGAATGTGGAAGGGGGTGGTGGTCCACAGGCCACATAGGTAGTTTCAAAGGTTCTCTGACTGGCAGTTGGATGAGAGTTTAGGTTTGCCTGAGGAGTTGAAGTCAGTAGAAAAAAATGCTCTATTTAAGACAAGGGGAGCTATGGAAGCCAAGACTCTTGCTATGTAGATTACATCTCTGAGTAACAGGCTTCAGACAGAGTAGATGGAAGCTGTTTTTTTTTTTCAGATATTAAAAGGGGTCAGACTCTTAGTTTAATCTTTCCTGGATGAAGAAAATACTTGGAAAGAGAAAGGAATTCTCAATAAAATGTAAATTTTCCTCACAAGAAATGACATTTCAGGGCTATTACAAAATATGTCAAAGAAATATATTTTGGGGCGAAATATTTTGATTTCCTTTAAGGCCTATTTTCTGTCATGTGATGCTATATGATAATCAAGTTGGAATTTGTTATCTTATTGCTGCAGTCTCTTTTGTCAGTCTTATGATCTCTATTTTAAGGTTAATGCTGGTCAGTTATGCTTCCAAGCCAAAGGGAGAAGGGTATACAGAGGCATCTCTGACCTCCCTTCCTGTCTTGTCATGAATTAGTTTTTCAGGTTTTCTTCAGGATCCCCTTGGCCAAGAAGAAGGGTCAATTTAAGTCAGTTTGGGAGCTTAGAATTTTATTTTTGGTTTACAGTATCTGACCTTTACGTAGTGAGTGCCTAATAAATACTTGAGTAAATAAAGAATTGTCAGAAAAGGAGAAAGGCATATACATAAACATGGATAATATTTTGTTTCTCAAGATCAAAGGAAATTTTAGCCATCCTCAATGGCAAGTGAAAATAAATCTAAATAAATTTCAGAAAGGTACAAGTCTTTCAAAGAAAAAAGGAACATGATAATTATTAAAAGAACCAAAAATAAATGCTCAAAGTGAAAAATTGGACAGCAGAAATGAACAATTCATTTGGTGGGCTTAATAGCAGACTAAACATAGCAAGAAAAAATATAACTTGAAAATTGGTAAAGAGAAAGTATTCAATGGGAAACAGCGAAAATATGAGAGGGAGTAAAAAATCAGCTGTTTACGTGAAAATAACATAAGTATTAAGTATTAAGTATTAAGAGTCCCAGAAGTATTAAGTATTAATAGTATTAAGAGTCCCAGAAGAAGAAAGAAGAGGCAGGCAAATATTTGTACAGATAAGGACCAAGGACTTTCTAAAGCTGACAAAATACATCAACTCATAGATGCAAAAAGCTTAGTGAAACTGAAGAAAAATAAATACAAATACCTTACATCTGAATATATATCACGGTCAAACTGATGGCAGCCAAAGACAGTGATAAAACAATGTATGCAGTGATATGGTTTCACTATGTCTCCACCCAAATCTCATCTTGAATTCCCACATGTTGTAGGAGGGACCAGGTGGGAGGTAAATAAATCATGGGGGCAGGTCTCCCCACTGCTATTCTCATGATAGTGAATAAGTCTCATAAGATCTGATGGATTTAAAAGGGGGAGTTTCCCTGCACAAGCTCTCTCTCTTTGCCTGCTGCCATCTACATAAGATGTGACTTCCTCCTCCTTGCCTTCTGCCACGATTGTGAGGCCTTCCCACGTGGAACTTTAAGTCCATTAAACCTCTTTCTTTTGTAAATTGCCCAGTCATGGGTACGTCTTTATCAGCAGTGTGAAAATAGACTAATACATGCTGTGAGAAAATAAAGAAGAAAGGTGAGTTTTTAAAAAAAATTCAGTAAGTCAAATCTACAATAATCAAATGATGTTTTTCTCATAAATGCAACTTTGTTTCAACATTTAAAAATCAATCCATGTAATTCATAGTAAAGAATAAGGGAGAAAATTCATGTAATAATATAAATACATATATAAACCATTTGACAAAATTCAATATTCATTCATCATAAACACTCTCAGCAAACTACAAGTCAAAGAAAACTTCCTTGCCTGATAATTGGCAGCTAAAATAATCTTGAAACCTGGCATGACATTTAACAGTAAAATACTTGGGAGGCCAAGCCAGGCGGATCATGAGGTCAGGAGATTGAGACCATCCTGGCTAACATGGTGAAACCCCTTCTCTACTAAAAATACAAAAAATTAGCCAGGCATGGTGGCGGGCGCCTGTAGTCCCAGCTACTATACTTGGGAGGCTGAGGCAGGAGAATGGCATGAACCCAGGAGGCAGAGCTGGCAGTGAGCCGAGACCGTGCAACTGCACTCTAGCCTGGGTGACAGAATGAGACTCTGCCTCAAAAACAAACAAACAAAAAAACCCAGTAAGATACTGAATACTTTGCTTCTTAGGTAAAGAACAATGCAAGAATGTCTGTTCTAATCACTTTGATACAATATTGTACTGGTGGTCTTGTCCAAAGAAATAAGTGAACAGATTAGGAAGAAAGAAGAAAAATTTGAGTTTGTTTGATTGTTTGGAGATGATGATTGTGTATGTAAAAGACTGAATGGAATCTATAAGAAAACTAAAATTAATCAATGAGTTTATCAAAGATGGAAGATACATGGTCAATATGCAAAAATGACATGTATTTCTATATTTTAGAAAGAAACAATTAAAAATTAAACTAAAATAATACCATCTGCAATAAAGCCTAAAATATTAAATACTCTGGAACAAATGTAACAGCAAATGTGCAAGACAGAAAATCATTAAGAATTCCAGTGGAATTTTCCAAGATGGCTGAATAGGAACAGCTCCAGTCTACAGCTCCCAGCATGAGTGATGCAGAAGATGGGTGATTTCTGCATTTCCAACTGAGGTGCCGGGTGCATCTCACTGGGGAATGTTGGACAGTGAGTGCAGGACAGTGGGTACAGTGCAGGTAGCGTGAGCCAAAGCAGGGTGAGGCATCGCCTCACCGAGGAAGCAAAAGGGGTCAGGGAATTCCCTTTCCTAGCCAAGGGAAGCTGTGAGAGACGGCACATGGAAAATCGGGTCACTCCCACCCTAATACTGTGCTTTTCCAATGGTCTTAGCAAATGGCACACCAGGAGATTATAATCCGTGCCTGGCTCAGAGGGTCCCATGCCCACGGACCCTCACTTATTGCTAGCACAGCAGTCTGAGATCAAACTGCAAGGCAGCAATGAGGTTGGGGGAGGGGTGCCCACCATTGCTGAGGCTTGAGTAGGTAAGCAAAGCGGCCTGGAAGCTTGAACTGGGTGGAGCCCACCGCAGCTCAAGGAGGCATGCCTGCCTCTGTAGACTCCACATCTGGGGGCATGGCATAGCCAAACAAAAGGCAGCAGAAACCTCTGCAGACTTAAATGTCCCTGTCTAACAGCTTTGAAGACAGTAGTGGTTCTCCCAGCATGGAGTTTGAGACCTAAGAATGCACAGAATGCCTCCTCAAGTGGGTCCCTGACCCCGAGTAGCCTAACTGGGAGGCACCCCCCAGTAGGGGCACACTGACACCTCACAGGGCCGGGTACTCCTCTGAGACAAAACTTCCAGAGGAACGATCAGGCAGCAACATTTGCGCTCACCAGTATCCACTGTTCTACAGCCTCCGCTGCTGATACCCAGGCAAACAGGGTCTGGAGTGGACCTGCAGCAAACTCCAACAGACCTGCAGCTGAGGGTCCTGACTGTTAGAAGGAAAACTAACAAACAGAAAGGACATCCACACCAAAACCCCATCTGTATGTCACCATCATCAAAGACCAAAGGTAGATAAAACCACAAAGATGGGGAAAAAAACAGAGCAGAAAAACTGGAAACTCTAAAAATCAGAGCGCCTCTCCTCCTCCAAAGGAACACAGCTCCTCACCAGCAACGGAACAAAGCTGGACAGAGAATGACTTTGTTGAGTTGAGAGAAGAAGGCTTCAGATGATCAAACTACTCCGAGCTAAAGGAGGAAGTTCAAACCCATGGCAAAGAAGTTAAAAACCTTGAAAAAAAATTAGACAAATGGCTAACTAGAATAACCAGTGCAGAGAAGTCCTTAAAGGACCTGATGGAGCTGAAAACCAAGGCATGAGAACTACGTGATGAATGCACAAGCCTCAGTAGCCAATGCAATCATCTGGAAGAAAGGGTATCAGTGATGGAAGATCAAATGAATGAAATGAAGTGACAAGAGAAGTTTAGAGAAAAAAGAATAAAAAGAAACAAACAAAGACTCCAAGAAATATGGGACTATGTGAAAAGACCAAATCTGCATCTGATTGGTGTACCTGAAAGTGACAGGGAGAATGGAACCAAGTTGCAAAATGGAATTCTGCAGGATATTATCCAGGAGAACTTCCCCAGTCCAGCAAGGCCGGCCAACATTTAAATTCAGGAAATACAGAGAATGCCACAAAGATACTCCTCGAGAAGAGCAACTCCAAGACACATAATTGTCAGATTCACCAAAGGTGAAATGAAGGAAAAAATGTTAAGGGCAACCAGAGAGAAAGGTCAGGTTACCTACAAAGGGAAGCCCATCAGTAAACAGCTGATCTCTCAGAAGAAACTCTACAAGCCAGAAGAGAGTGGGGACCAATATTCAACAATTTTAAAGAAAAGAATTTCCAACCCAGATTTTCATATCCAGCCAAACTAAGCTTCATAAGTGAAGGAGAAATAAAATCCTTTACAGAGAAGCAAATGCTGAGAGATTTTGTCACCACCAGGCCTGCCCTAAAAGAGCTCCTGAAGGAAGCACTAAACATGGAAAGGAACAACTGGTACCAGCCATTGCAAAAACATGCCAAATTGTAAAGACCATCTAGGCTAGGAAGAAACTGCATCAACTAATGAGCAAAATAACCAGCTAACATCATAATGACAGGATCAAATTCACACATAACAATATCAACCTTAAATGTAAATGGGCTAAATGCTCCAATTAAAAGACACAGATTGGCAAATTGGATAAAGACTCAAGACCCATCAGTGTGCTGTATTCAGGAAACCCATCTCACATGCAGAGACACACATAAGCTCAAAATAAAGGGATGGAGGAAGATCTAACAAGCAAATGGAAAACAAAAAAAGGCATGGGTTGCGATCCTAGCCTCTGATAAAACAGACTTTAAACCAACAAAGATCAAAAGAGACAAAGGAGGCCATTACATAATGGTAAAGGGATCAATTGAAAAAGAAGAGCTAACTATCCTAAATATATATGCACCCAATACGGGAGCACCCAGATTCATAAAGCAAGTCCTTAGAGACCTACAAAGAGACTTAGACTCCCACACAATAATAATGGGAGACTTTAACACCCCACTGTCAACATTAGACAGATCAATGAGACAGAAAGTTAACAAGGATATCCAGGAATTGAACTCAGCTCTACACCAAGCAGACCTCATAGACATCTACAGAACTCTCCATCCCAAATCAACAGAATATACATTCTTCTCAGCACCACATCGCACTTCTTCCAAAATTGACCACATAGCTGGAAGTAAAGCACTCCTCAGCAAATGTAAAAGAACAGAAATTATAACAAACTGTCTCTCAGACCACAGTGCAATCAAACTAGAACTCAGGATTAAGAAACTCACTCAAAACTGCTCAACTACGTGGAAACTGAACAACCTGCTCTTGAATGACTACTCGGTATATAACGAAATGAAGGAAGAAATAAAGATGTTCTTTGAAACCAATGAGAAAAAAGACACAACATACCAGAATCTCTAGGACACATTTAAAGCAGTGTGTAGAGGAAAATTTATAGCACTAAATGCCCATAAGAGAAAGCAGGAAAGATCTAAAATTGACACCCTAACATCGCAATTAAAAGAACTAGAGAAGCAAGAGCAAACACCTTCAAAAGCTAGCAGAAGGCAAGAAATAACTAAGATCAGAGGAGAACTGAAGGAGATAGAGACACAAAAAACCCTTCAAAAAATCAATGAATCCAGGAGCGGGTTTTTTGAAAACATCAACAAAATTGATAGACCAATAGCAAGACTAAGAAAGAAGAAAAGAGAGAAGAATCAAATAGGTGGAATGAAAAATGATAAAGGGGATATCACCACCCATCCCACAGAAATACGAACTACCATCAGAAAATACTATAAACACCTCTACATAAATAAACTAGAAAATCTAGAAGAAATAGATAAATTCCTGGACGCATACACCCTCCCAAGAATAAACCAGGAAGAAGTTGAATCTCTGAATAGACCAATAACAGGCTCTGAAATTGAGGCAATAATTAATAGCTTACCAACCAGAAAAAGTCCAGGACCAGATGAATTTACAGCCGAATTCTACCAGAGGTACAAGGAGAAGCTGGTACCATTACTTCTGAAACTATTCCTATCAATAGAAAAAGAGGGAATCCTCCCTAACTCATTTTATGAGGCCAGCATCATCCTGATACCAAAGCCTGGCAGAGACATAACCAAAAAAGAGAATTTTAGACCAATATCCTTGATGAACATTGATGCAAAAATCCTAAATAAAATACTGGCAAACCAAATCCAGCAGCACATCAAAAAGCTTATACACCATGATCAAGTGGGCTTCATCCCTGGGATGCAAGGCTGGTTCAACATACTCAAATCAATAAACATAATCCAGCATATAAACAGAACCAAAGACAAAAACCACATGATTATCTAAATAGATGCAGAAAAGGCCTTTGACAAAATTCAACAGCCCTTCATGCTAAAACTCTCAATAAATTAGGTATTGATGGGACATATCTCAAAATAATAAGAGCTATTTATGACAAACCCACAGCCAATTTCATACTGAATGGGCAAAAACTGGAAGCATTCCCTTTGAAAACTGGCACAAGACAGGGATGCCCTCTCTTAACACTCCTATTCAACATAGTGCTGGAAGTTCTGGCCAGGGCAATCAGGCAGGAGAAGGAAATAAAGGATATTTAATTGGGAACAGAGGAAATCAAATTGTCCCTGTTTGCAGATCACATGATTGTATATCTAGAAAACCCCATTGTCTCAGCCCAAAATCTCCTTAAGCTGATTAGCAACTTCAGCAATGTCTCAGGATACAAAATCAATGTGCAAAAATCACAAGCATTCTTATACACCAATAACAGACAAACAGAGAACCAAATCATGAGTGAACTCCCATTCGCAATTGCTTCAAAGAAAATAAAATACCTAAGAATCCAACTTACAAGGGATGTGAAGGACCTCTTCAAGGAGAACTACAAACCACTGCTCAACGAAATAAAAGAGGATACAAACAAATGGAAGAACATTCCATGCTCATGGATAGGAAGAATCAATATCATGAAAATGGCCAAACTGCCCAAGGTAATTTATAGATTCAATGCCATCCCTATCAAGCTACCAATGTCTTTCTTCACAGAATTGGAAAAAACTACTTTAAAGTTCATATGGAACCAAAAAAGAGCCCATATCGCCAAGTCAATCCTAAGCCAAAAGAACAAAGCTGGAGGCATCATGCTACCTGACTTCAAACTATGCTACAAGGCTACAGTAACCAAACAGCATGGTACTGGTACCAAAACAGTAATATGGACAAATGGAACAGAACAGAGCCCTCAGAAATAATACCACATATCTCCAACTATCTGATCTTTGACAAACCTGACAAAAAGAAGAAATGGGGAAAGGATTCCCTATTCAACAAATGGTGCTGGGAAAACTGGCTAGCCATATGTAGAAAGCTGAAACTGGATCCCTTCCTTACACCTCATACAAAAATTAATTCAAGATGGACTAAAGACTTAAATGTTAGACCTAAAACCATAAAAACCCTAAAAGAAAACATAGGCAGTACCATTCAGGACATAGGCATGGGCAAGGACTTCATGTCTAAAACACCAAAAGCAATGGCAACAAAAGCCAAAATTGACAAATGGGACCAAATTAAACTAAAGAGCTTCCACACAGCAAAAGAAACTACCATCAGAGTGAACAGGCAACCTACAGAATGGGAGAAAATTTTTGCAATCCCCTCATCTGACAAAGGGCTAATATCCAGAATCTACAAAGAACTCAAATAAATTCACAAGAAAAAAACAAACAACCCGATCAAAAAGTGGGTGAAGGATATGAACAGACACTTATCAAAAGAAGAAATGTATGCTGCCAACAGACACATGAAAAAATGCTCATCACCACTGGCCATCAGAGAAATGCAAATCAAAACCACAATGAGATACCATCTCAAACCAGTTAGAATGGCGATCATTAAAAAGTCAGGAAACAACAGGTGGTAGAGAGGATGTGGAGAAATAGGAACACTTTTACACTGTTGGTGGGACTGTAAACTAGTTCAACCATTGTGGAAGACAGTGTGGTGATTCCTCAGGGATCTAGAACTAGAAATACCATTTGACCCAGCCATCTCATTACTGGGTATATACCCAAAGAATTATAAATCATGCTGTTATAAAGACACATGCACACGTATGTTTATTGTGGCACTATTCACAATAACAAAGACTAGGAACCAACCCAATTGTCCAACAATGATAGACTGGATTAAGAAAATGTGGCACATATACACCACAGAATACTATGCAGCCATAATAAAGGATGAGTTCATGTCCTTTGTAGGGACATGGATGAAGCTGGAAACCATCATTCTCAGCAAAGTATCGCAAGGACAAAAAACCAAACACTGCATGTTCTCACTCATAGGTGGGAACTGAACAATGAGAACTCATGGACACAGGAAGGGGAACATCACACACCGGGGCCTGTTGTAGGGTAGAGGGAGGGGGGAGGGATAGCATTAGGAGATATACCTAATGTAAATGACGAGTTAATGGGTGCAGCACACCAACATGGCACATGTATACATATGTAACAAACCTGCATGTTGTGCACATGTATGCTAGAACTTAAAGTACAATAAAAATATATATATACTAAAAAAAATTCCTGCAATAAATCAGTTTTAGAAAACTTGCCTTATAAATATTTTAAGAAATTAAATTTCATTGAAATGAAATAAAACAATTTTGAACATAAGTAGTAAAATGGTTCATCTCATGTAATAACCTTGGTCAGTTACTAAGGTATGCTTAGAACTTTCTGTTAAGAAGGATGGACCTGGCCTCAATGAGAGAGTGCTGTCAGAAACTAGCACTGTTATATCTGTTATAAACAGAGGACAAGGCTCCAGAGTAGAAACACATGTAGTTTCTAACGACAGGGCGAATTCAGTGCTATCTGATATGATCCTTCAAAACAATCTATTGTGGTAAGCAGAATAATGGTCTCCAAATATGTACATGTCCTAATCCCTTGAATCTGTGAATATATTATGTTAAATGTTCATGTAATATTCATGGCAAGGGGGAATTCAGGTTGCAGATGGAATTAAGGTTGTTTATCAGCTGACCTTAAAATAGGAAGATTTTCCTGGATTATCCATTTTGGTCCAGTGTAATCACAACAGTTCATGAGTGTGGAAGAGAGAAGCAGAAGAGTCAGGGTCAGAGTGATGGGATGTGAGAAAGATTTGGCAGGCCATTGCTGACTTTGAAGATGGGTGAAGTCATGAGCAAAGTAATGCAGTGGATTCTTAAACCTGGAAAAAGCAAGAACACAAATTCTACCTGATACAGCTTGGTTGTATTTCCACCGAAATCACATCTTGAGTTGTAGTTCCCTTAATCCCCATGTGTTATGGGAGGGACTCGGTGGGAGGTAATTGAATCGTAGGGACTGTTACCCCCCATGCTACTGTTCTCATGATAATAAGTGAGTTCTCACGAAACCTGATGGTTTTATAAGGAAGGGACTTTCCTCTCTTTTGCTTGGTATTTTCTCTTTTCTGCTGCCATGTAAAGAAGGATGTGTTTGCTTCCCCTTTTGCCATGATTGTAAGTTTCCTGAGGCCTCCAAGCTATGCTGAACTGTGAGTCAATTAAACCTCTTTCCTTTATAAATTACCTAGTCTTGGGTATGTCTTTATTAGCAGTGTGAAAATGGACTAATACACTACCCTAGAGCCGACAGAAAGGAACGTAGTCAACACCTTGATTTTTAGCCCAGTGAGCTCCACATTGGAATTCTGGCTTTCAGAACTATAATGTAATAAGTTTGTGTTATTTTAAAGAACTAAGCTTATGGTAATTGGCTATGGAAGCCATAGAACATTAATAAACTTACTTGAATAATTAGAAGCTAAAGTGTTAACTTTTTAGCATGAAAACAAAAAGTTTAAAAAGTTTAAAGTATTTAAAATTGCTAGGTAAATTAGTTTCTCAGCAATTTTTTTCTTAGATGATTATAAAAATTGCAGACTTATTCTTACCTATTTATCACTAATTCGAAAGTGGAGGGTTTAAAATAATTAGGGTTTCTCAGACTATGAAAATAAGCCATCTTAAGACACTAACATCTTCTAGAAGCATTCTATCACAGTGGTAAGCAAGAATGAGTGCCAAATATAACCACTTTTGCAAAAATTATATCAATGAGAAAAGTCATAACAGTGAGCTAAACTAACCCATCCCCATCCTGACTTTCCCTTAATTATCCCTGAGTTTTGGGGCCAAGCTGACTTTAGAGACATTTAGGCTATAGTTTGAATAACAGTAGGCATTCCCCCCAAACTCAACCACTTTTTAAGGCTAATGGGAGGCCAGCAGGCTGGGAGGAGGAGAGGAGACTGAGTCCTGCTAAGAAGTAGACATAAAGGATTTTCAACCATTATTTCAGAGTTTATAAGATATGTGACCTCCCCAGTTATTCCTGCAGATAAAACCACTATTACAGATTTGTCTTTTGAGATACCTTTTCAGGATTTCTATATGTCTGACACTCATGGCTCCACCTGGACCCACCCACCATGTTCCTGTGGGCCTACCCAGAAGCAATTTAGCACACAGTAGGACATCTTCAACTCCCTATGATTTAATCTGTGCCCCAACCAATCATCAGCAAGCACGCATTACCTGGCTATGTCCATTGCTTCCCCAAAACTGCCTTTGAAAAAACCCAAACCTATGAGCTTTGGAGGAGAGATCATTTGCGTACTAACTTTGTCTCCCATGTGGTGTGGCTGGCCTGGTGTCTATTAAACTCTTTCTTTACTGCAATGCCATGGTATTTGTGCAGCAGGCAGGAAGAAGCCCTTGGGCAGTTACACAAATGTCATTTGGGGATCAGCTGGAAGATAGATAATGCCCTTGTTGTTGCAAAATAACTGCTCCTCTGTTCATGGAAGAAATCCATGTGTCAAGACTCTATCTGCTTCTGCATCTATCTTCCAGAGTAAGAAAAGTACAGTTATGATTTAGCCAAACCTGCCATTTGTTAATAATCTCCAGATCTTATTTATAACTCTGGGTTATCCCAACACATAATGAATACGGCTGTTATTTTCCTATGCATCCCTGTGTGTCCATGAGTTCTGTTGTCTCATATTAGTGACTCATCCTCCCTCACCTCCCATTCCATGCCTCCTGTTTCCTCTTCAGATGGCATTGGCTGTGAGGGGAAAAGTGAGATCGTGCTGTAAGCACATCTTTGTTTCTCATAGCTGTGTGCTCTCTTCTTTGTATTAAATTCAAAATTGCACACAGGGGAACAAATGTACCATCATGGATAGATGAAGTGAGTGCTAGTTTTTTCACATGTAATAAAAAATAAAGTCCACCAACTATGCACACCACAAATAGGACATCTTTATGGAAACATTAAAAAGCCCAGAACACCCTCAAAATCCCAACTGCAGGCTATTTCCAAGAAAAATAAGCTATTAAATAGCTACCTAAAATTGAAAATTAAAAGGGGAAAATATAAAGGTGGAGGGAGATTTTTTTCTTTCCAACGTGTGAGTTGTTTCCAGCTCCATGAGAGGCAATCAAAACTAAAAGGAGCATTAATGAAGCCCTAAACCAGGACAGAGAGGCACAGGGGAAAGCATCAGGGGTGCCACCCTCCCTTCTAAGAAGCAGGAAAGAGTGGGAAGGCCTGAGGGCTAGAGGAGCTTCTAACTCAACTGTGAAAGGTGCTCTCAGAAGAAAGATTATCACCTTTGATCTTCTGGTTTGTATCCAAAGGGATATAATTTCTAGTATTGAAACTTAAGAAAAAATTGTCCTTTGTTTTATCTTTCTTTTGTTTTTTTAATCATGGAAAACCTTGACTCTGCATACTTTGGGTTCTCACTGCTGTTTTATATCCCTGATGAATAAATGATTGATGTTATATTTCATATTTTAATTGTTGCAAAATACCTACCTATTTGGAGGCTTTGATGTGTGTCTTTCTGATGTGTCTTCCAAATAGCAGAACACACAGTCATTTATACCTAGAGTTATCAATGGGATATTTTAAGGGCCTTAAAAAAGAATGGGGAAAGGAGGGTTACAAGTATCTTACAGAAAAATTAGGACATGAGAAAAAGTTTTTAAATTTGCAATACAGTATTACCTGTATTTAACAACATATAAATAAAGTAGTATCACTTTCTCATTTTTCTCTGGTTCTGTCATGGATTCTAACCACATGTGATAGGCTGTAGGTAAGTGAGTGAGGTAAAAACACAAAAGACTCGGGTTGGAAATACAATGCTGCTGATTACTAGCAGAATGATCTTTGCTAAACAGCTTAAACTCTCTGAGCCTCTGTTTCCTCATCTGCATTCACTACTTTTTTTGTGAAAACTAGTAAGAGAATGCTTGGCACATAATAGGCACTTAATAAACAGTTATTGAATGAATGAAAATGAATGGATGAATGAATAAATGCATTTAGGGAATTCCAGATCTTTCACCCAAAAGTGCTCTACTCACAGCCTTTCCCATCTCCATTGGTAATCACACTGTTTGGCACACTTCACATCAGATATGTCAGGAAATTGTGAAGAACTTGATCTCTTCACCATATGCATTGCTATCACCTGATCTGAACCATCTCTTGGATTTCCATAATAATCTAATAATAGATTTTCCTGCTTCTACATTTGCTATCCTACAATCTAATCTCAGAATGATTTATTTTAAAAATAAAGAATAGAATAATACTCTTGTCTTCTCAAAACCTCATTTTAATCAAAATGAAGACCAAAGTCCTTACAATGGCCTACAAAGCCTGTGCAGTCCAGCTCCTTGCTATCTCTTCAGCCTCATCTTTCTCTGGTCTCCTCCTTCTCTCTTGGCTTCTGCTACCCTGGCCACTTTGCAAATCCCAAACTTGATGGGCATATGGCTGCCTCCAGGGTCTTTGCACTGGCTTTCCTTCTACCTGGAATGTTATTCCTCTAGCTTTACACTTGCAACTCTCTCATCACCCCATAAAATCTTTATTCATATCTCACCTTCTCGATGCTTATAATGGTCAGCTCATTTAATACTACAGCCAGTCCCTATCCCATATTTTATATTTGTTTTACTTTGCTTTACCTTTTCCCCCTTTTTAGGTGGCCTTAATACTATGCATTATATATATTTTTAAATTTAATTATGTTTATTATTATTATTTTGTATCCATGTCTACATACTAGAATTAAAACTGTCTGAGAGTTTTATTTGCTAATGCATTCCAAAAGCCTGGATTGTAGGATATGCTCAATAATTATTTTTTGAAAGAACATATTATTATTGTGAATAATATTATCACATAGTATTTACACACAATGGTCTCCTGTATTGCCTCTTTACCTTGCTAAAGGATGCCAGTGATAAGAAGAAGGTACTGGAAGGATGGAAGGACTTCTGACACCAGAAGTTCTGTCCCTAAGGGATGAAGATTGATTGTCTCTTCCCTGGCATGTGAAAATAAAGCAGTTGTCTTTGATGCTTATCCCCAGGACTTTAGACACAGCACCAATCAAAAACCCAGGGGAACTCCAGCTAATGGAATCAAATCACATATCAGTATAAAAGTCATCTCTGAGAAGAGAAATAAACAAGGAGGAAAACATCAAACTTTTGACATCAGGAGAGAAATCTAATAAAGAGAAATCAGTGAAAAGCTCAGGGCAAAATAAAAACCAGAACTGTTCTCATCTTTTCACCAAGTTAAAAGCATTTTATACATTTTCATTCCACAGACCCTGATAACATGCATGCTTGATAGAGTGAGATCACTGTACAATGATCTCTTGTATGTAAAGATAAAATATAGCCCCCAAATTTTACTGTAATGAGAATTATTCAGTGTTTTTTAATCAACACATAATTATACATATTTACAGTGCACATAGCAAAGTTTTGATAAATACAATACATCGTGATCATATCAGAGTAATTAGCATACCCATCACCTCAAATATGTATTATTTATTTGTGTTGGGAACATTCAAAATCCTCTCTTCTAGCTTTTTGAAGATATTACATGATTGTCAACTATAGTCATCCTATAGTACAATAGAACACTAAAACTTATTCCTCCTATCTACCTGTAATTTTGTGTGCTCTTTAACAAATCCATCCCCATCCTTCATTTCCCCCTACCCTCCCAGTCTCTAGTATCCTCCATTTTACTCTTTACTTCCCATGAGATCAACTTTAAGCTTCCACATATAAGAACATGCAGTGTTTAACTTTCTGTTCCTGGCTTATTTCACTGAAGATAACATCCTCCAAGCTCATCCGTGTTGTCACGAATGACAAGATTTCATTCTTTTTATGACTGCATAATATTCCATTGTGTATATATTGCCACATTTTCTTTATTCATCTGTTTTTGGACATTTGGGTTGATTCGATATTTTGGCTATTGTAAATAGTGCTACAATAAACATGAGGTACAGATATCTATTTGATGTGCTGATTTCCTTTCCTTTGAATAAATACCCAGTAATGAGATTGCTGGTTCATATGTTAGTTTTATTTGTAGTCTTCTGAGAACTGTTCTTCATAGTGGCTGTACTAGTTCACATCACCAACAACACTGTACAAGGGTTCTCTTTCCCCATGTTTTCTCCAGCATTTATTTTTCATCTTTTTGTTAATAGCCATTCTAACTGGAATAAGATGATACTTCACTGTGGTTTTGATTTGCATTTTTCTGATTATTAGTGATGTCGAGCATTTTTCATATATTCATTTGCCATTTACATGTCTTCTTTTAAGTAATATCTGTTCAGATCATTTGCCCATTTTAAAAATGAATTGTTTTGGCTGGGCGTGGTGGCTTACGCCTATAATCCCAGCACTTTGGGGGGCCGAGGCGAGTGGATCATGAGGTCAGGAGATCAAGACCATCCTGGCTAACACAGTGAAACCCCATATCTACAAAAATATAAAAAATTAGCCAGGCGTGGCAGCGGGTGACTGTAGTACCAGCTACTCGGGAGGCTGAGGCAGGAGAATGGCATGAACCTGGGACATGTAGGTTGCGTTGAGCCAAGATCGCTCCACTGCACTCCAGCCTGGGCGACAGAGCAAGACTCTGCCTCAAAAAAAAAAAAAAAAAAGAATTGTTTTGTTTTTGTCTTGCAGTTGAGATATTTGAGTTCCTTGTATATCCTGGATATTAATCCTCTGTCAAATGTATAGTTTTCAAATATTTTCTCCCATTCTGTAGATTGTCTTCTCACTCTGATGATCTTGTAATCAGCCAGTGACAATGAGAACACATTCTTAGGTCGGATCCCCTATGTGACTTTGGTAAATCATAGCTTGCTCATTGGTCAGTGGAGATAGGATTCTTGTAGGGATAAAATTATGTAATGCTTATGCAGCTCTTAGCACAGTGTTCATCACATAGAAAAATTTTAATTCTATCTTGTGCTATAATATCTCATGTTTTATAAAGCAACGTTCTGTCAGTGCGGTGGATTCTGTGGTCCCACAGAGCCATTCTGCAATAGAAGTGGCAAGGGGAATGAGCTTAGTGATAATCAGACACCATGGCCTTGGGCAAGCAATGTAAACATAATGATCCTTTTCACAAATTAAATGAGGATAATAATGCCCACCTCATAGGAGTTTATAGTCAAGATAATACACACAAGGGCAGTGTCTGGAACACAGGAAATGCTTAGTAAGTGGTTATTATTTTTATTATGATGATCATGTCCACTAAAAGAATATATCCTGTGACTCTCCCCACCTGTTTCTAAGTGTGGCTCTCCTTTCTTCCTGCCTTTCATCCTGTGAGCTGCTGCTGGGCCTCTATCCCTGATTGACTCCCTACTCATCTCCCTTTGCTGATCAGGTCATGAATTTCAGTTAGAATGATGTGCCCTTGTTCTTGGCCCCTTCACCAAAGCTAACACTAGTGGCAGATTCCCCAGCTCTTGCCCTAGCCCAGCTCTTCACTTTATTCTTCATTCAAAATACCTTCTTGCTATTAGATCCCAGTCTTCCTAATCAAGGCAAACCCAGATGTCAAGAAATGTGAAAAAACCTGGATGTGTTTTCTCTCTGTGAAAACATAAGGGAATCTAACTTTACTTTGCTATCCATATGAAGATTTATTATTAGCATTCTCAGTAATTATTTGTTAAATTTGCCTGTCCAGCATCCATTTTTTTCCCTTTTGGTAATAGAGTTTCCTTTGAGGACCCACCCTTCCCTACTCACAGCCTCGTGGTGTGGGTAGGCATTATCTTAGCCTGTAAGTCAAGAGAGGATATTTGATTCTTTAATACTCACATAAAGAAAGCTGGAAAAGAGAGTGAGGGGGATGAACACAAAGCTGAGACAAGAAGAGAACAAGAGCCAGTCTTGATGACATTGTTTGAACCCTAAGAAGAAGCCATGCCTGAAGCTGAACCACCTCTCTGTCAGTTACCTCAGCCAATATGTCTCTCAACTGTTAATCCATGTTAAATTGAGTTTGCTGTCATTTGCAACTGATCTTGATACTCTGTCATGTACAATTCTTCTTATGTTTGCTGAGGTATTTAGGTTTTTATAAGATCACAGGCCCATTCAAGAATCTGATGGAAGCTATGAACGCCCTCCACACACAAAATATACAGAATACAGAAACACATATGTTGCAAATATTTCAAGTTGTCTAGTACTGCCCGGAAACCCAGATTCAGAACCTTATCTCTGTAGATTTAAGGGGAAAAAAATTAGCACAATATAGCTCCTAAGAATGAGACACTTATTTCTTAATTATTTGGATGGGTTAAGGCAAGAGAAATTGCTTGAAGGGTGGATGTGATTAGCCCTTTTTACAAAATCCTATAAAGGCAATATGCTTGAGTTAAAGATAGAAAATAGAGAAAATATCTACCACTAAAATTTGTTCTGCAATGGGTAAATTAATATAAGCAAAAACTATATTAGGTGCAGAATCAAACTGCTGCAAATATATATTTGTTTTTCTTGTTTCTATTTATTTTTTATGAAAAGTTTTAAAAATATACAAGATATGCAAACTAGTATAATGGGCCTTTGTATACCCATTAGCCAGCTTCAACAATTGTCAAATCATGGAAGATATTGTTTTACCTATAGCACTTTCCACTCTCTTCCTCTTGCTTTTAATTTTTTATTTTTTAATTTAGGTGAAATTTACATAATATTAACTATTTTAAAGTAAATAATTCAGAGGCATTTAGTTCACTTACAATGTTGTGCAATCACCATCTCTATCCACTTCTAAAACATTTTCATCACCCTAAAATAAATACCATGCCAAGTAAGCAGTTGCTCCCCATTCCCTGCTCCTCCAGGCCCCTGGCAACCATTAATCTGCATTCTGTCACTACGGATTTATTTATTCCAGATATTTCACAAAAATTGAATCATAGAACATGTAACCTTTTGTGTCTGGCTTCTTCCACTTAACATGATATTTTCAAGGTCCATTTATATTGTAGCATATATTAATTCTTCATTTTTATGGTTAAATATTCTATTGTATGAATATTCCATAATTTGTTTATCCATTATTTGATGGACATTTGAGCATTTTCCACCTTTTGGCTACTGTAAATGGTGCTACTGTGAAGATATGTGTGCTATGTACTTGTCTGAGTACCTGTTTGCAATTCTTTTGGGGCATGATTCTAGGGAATAAAATTGCTGGATTATGTGGTAATCCTATGTTTAACTTTTTGGGGAACCACCAAATTGTTTTTCACAGTGGTTGAACCAGCTTACATTCCTATTCACAATGTATGAGGGCTCCAATGTCTCCAAATCCTCACCAACATTTGTTATTTTGTTTTTTTTGATTGTAGACATTCTAGTGGGTATGCAGTATTACCTCACTGTGATTTTGATTTGTATTTTCCTAGTGACTAATGATGTTGAGCATCTTATTCATGAGTTCATTTGGAGAAATATCTGTAAGTCCTTTGGTCATTTTTAAATTGGGTTGTCTTTTTGTTGTTGAATTGTAAAGGTTTTTTAAATATATTATAGATACTAAAACCTGATCAGATATATGATTTGCAAATACTTTTCCCACTCTGTAGGTTTCCTTTTTACCTTCTTTATAATGTCTCTTGATATACACAATATTTTAATTTCGATGCAGTCAGATATATCCATTTTTTTCTTTCTTGTTTTTTGGTTTTTTGCTCATGCTTTCGGTGACATAGCTAAAAATACATTGCCAAATCTAAGGTCATAAAGATTTACCATTATGTCTTCTCATTATTTTATGGATTTAGCTCTTAGATTTAGGTCACTGATCCATATATTGCAGCTAACATTTTTTGAGCCTGGTACTTATTATGTACCAGAAACTTCACCTAAATTATCTCATTTAATTCTCTCAAAAACCCTTTGAGTGAGGTACTTTTATGATCCCCATTGTATAGATAAAGAAACTGTGATCTGCAATTAACCTTAGGCCCAGGACAGAGCCCAGCTGAGAAAAGAACTGTTCAGCTAAGCCTAGCCTGAATTACTCACCTACAGTGTTATGAACTAATTAATTTAAATGGTGGTTGTCTCGAGTGACTAAGTTTTGGAGTGTTATTTTTGCAGCCCCAGATGATACAAAGAAACAGGTACTCGCAGACACAACTGGTAGGAGTATAAAACCTTTCTATGAAGGAAATCTGGCAATATCTAACAAAATTAGACCCGCAGTTCCACTTCTAGAAATCTATACTAAAGATATACCTGTAAAAGTATTAAATGAATTATGTTTGAGTTATTTTTTGTGACATTATAATAGCAAGTGACTAGAAACAAACAAACGCTTATCAATTTGTTAGCACAGATCAGGATGTTATGCAGTTGTAAAAAGAACGAGGAAGATTTCTACGTACTGACAGTGAACTCTGTGGTACACATTTAAGTGAAAAATGCAAGATATAAGGAGGGATGTTTATTAGGCTGAATGTTGTGTAAGAAAAGGGAGGAGATAATATGCATGCATATATGCTTCTGCTGGAAAAAAGCATCAGTGAAAATATAAATCCAAAACTAATAAAAATGGTTACCCATAGGAGGTGAGAGTTGGGGTGAAAAGAACAGGGAAAAAAATGAAAATTGCCCGAGAGTACCATTTCACATAGTCTTTACTCTTTAACCACTTAAATATTTTATATATCTAAAACACCACGAAATACTCAACAAAAAAGTTAGAGTAACACACATGAAATAATCATTTTGTGTGCTTTTAAAATATAGCTTTTTAAACTGAATATACATGGTGAGAGACATACAAAGGACAAAAAGAAATACAAAAGTTATTCAATATATTTAAATGTAATATAAGAATTTTTTTTTTTTTGAGAAGGAGTCTTTCTCTGTTGCCCAGCCTGGAGTACAATTACACGATCTCAACTCACTGCAACCTCCACCTCCCAGGTTCAAGCGATTCTTATGCCTCATCCTCCCGAATAGCTGGGATTACAGGCACCTGCCATCATGCCCGGCTAATTATTTTTATTTTTTTTTTAATATTTGTAGAGACGGGGTTTTGCCATGTTGGCGAGGCTGGTCTTGAACTCCTGACCTCAGGTGATCCACCCGCCTTGGCCTCCCAAAGTGCTGGGATTACAGGTGTGAGCCACCATGCCTGCCCCCAAGAATATTTTATAAACATTGTATAAAAATCTAAATAAACAATTATGTTAATGTTGCTAGAAATCACGGATCTTCAAAATAAGAGAAAAAGAGATACACAAGTGTAAAATCAAAGAAGCTGAGTAAAAACCGAAAATAAATATATTTTATGATTTATTTTTTTACACATACACTCTTTCACATATTTCTTGCCTTGGTCCATTAAAAGAATCTAGGGGCACTGTTATCCTAGCACCAAGATTTCAGTCTCTAAACACCATTCATTTTAATAGAAATTGAGTTCCTTGGAGAAAGAGTTAATTCCAGGCCTGAAGAAGAGGAGGTCTAGATATACTTGGGACAACTTTTGCCTAAAGGCAAGATAGGTTTTAGAGACTAACTGGGTTTTTTTAGAAAAAGAATAGAGGAGATGACTGGAAGGAGGTCTCAGTTGGGGCAATCTGAGCATTAAAAAGGAAACTGTGGCTGGGCGCGGTGGCTCATGCCTGTAATCCCAGCACTTTGGGAGGCTGAGCTGGGCAGATCACCTGAGGTCAGGAGTTCGAGATCAGCCTGGCCAACATGGTGAAACTCCAGCTCTACTAAAAATACAAAAATCAGCTGGGCATGGTGGAGGGCACCTGTAATCCCAGCTACTCGGGAGGCTGAGGCAGGAGAATCACTTGAAACCAGGAGGCGGAGGTTGCAGCAGTGAGCCAAGATCGCTGCCACTGCACTCCAGCCTGGGCAGCAGAGTAAGACTCCATCTCAGAAAAAAAAAAGAAAACTATATTGATGAACACAATTACACACACTGATATCCATATGTACATATGGCATATGTATACATACATGGCAAATTGTTAAGAATTGTTAAATATACTAAATAAAAATGTGGTTGATAATTTTGCTGCCCCTACTTATGCTAAAGAGTAAAAAGAAGTAACGGGGTTATTACTCAGCACTACTTCTACTATGCCTGGTGCTAACTGTAAAATTCAAAGGAAGGCATATAGAATAGTGATATGGACTAAGATCTAGCTAATCTCAGATCTGCTCAACCCTTTTATGAGTAAATCAAATCTCTGATATATTGTCTCTCAATCTTGAACTATCTTAATGGGACTCATTAAAGTTAAATGAGATAAGACCATGTGCTTAGCAGATAGTAAACATTCAATAAGTTTTATTCATAATCATCATCACTTTCATTATCTTCATGCTAATTGCACTATCCATTAAGTTATTTATTTGACATGCTACTTCAACAGTGGATAAATTTGCCTCATGGCTAAATTTAGCTTTTTTAAAATTCTCTAGACCAGGGTTTCTCAAATTATGTTCCACATAAATATAAGTTTAGGAAATATCAGTGGATGCATCATAAAACAAAACAATTCTATAACAAACAAAACAATTCTATATTCAAGTAAGTTTTGGAAAAGAATATCTCTATTTCCTCCCAGAGATTCACATTATATATTAATATTTTAGAGATTATAAGTCAGAAATGAAGGGGCTTGTACAACTATGTTTATTTGCATTTAGCCCACTGTTTTCAAATTTACCAAAGCCTGGTACTCTTCCTGCACTGCTTACAGATTAATGCCATGGAAAAAAAGTGTTCTGAGAGCACCAGTTTGGAAAATGGCTACACATGGGCACCTGCATGAGAAATGTAGAGTTAGTTCCAACCCAGAGTTTGAGAGGGTTTGATTGTCTGGGTGTTCATAACCTGTAGAACTCTGGTAGTTTTAGCTCCTGTCATTGATAAAGCTGCTCTCTAAGACCAATTTAAGGACTCGGATTCATCAAATTTTTCATATTTTTTCTTACTTTTAACCAACCCCAAATCTGAACTAGCTTCATTTCTTTGATTAATATGTTTATTTTACATATTCACTTATTGATTCATTTATTTATCACCCTACATCTAAATATTAATCATGAGCAAGACATCATGCTCACAGGGTTACAAGAATGTATTATACATTCTCCTTGCCCCGAAGGAGTTCGCAATCTAGTTGATTTCACCCATCTGATATCCTACAAATGACATTTTTTTAAATGTACATGAATGTACTGGGCTAACAGTTCAAAATGTACACAAGGAAAATCTAAACTCATTGCAAGCTCACAAAACACTTTAATATTGAACTGTAATCAACAAGTGATTATCTTGGCAGAATGATGCATTTCAGAGTTTTCACTGTTGTGTTTTGTTTGTTTTTATTTTGATGAGTAAGGTAGTTTATTTTATGTTTGTGTAACTGAGTCTGGGGATTTTTCCTAAAAATTGTATGAGTATTTTCACTACATGTAATAGGCACCCTAAATGCATCATTGAGCATGACAAAAGGAGAAGACATCCTCTTGTTGAATTCCAAGCTCAAAAAGAAATCAATGCATCTGCTTTCAACAAGCCAGAGTACATTCCAGCTTTTTCTTTAAAAAAGGAGAAAAGCAGGGTTATTTTTAAGTCTTTCTTAAAATTGAATAGCATTCTTCCACTGATGTGTGGAAAATTGCGAGCAGGGCAGTTTGGGATTCAAAAAACCTAGGTACATCTCATTTATCACTTTAGAGAAACCACTTTCTCTGTATTTCTCAGATTAGTCACAAAATTGATAAAATCTAAAATCATATTGATCAACAGTGCAGTTCAACTGCATTTCTATGGAGATATTTGCTATGACATTCTAAATCTTCCATTGGTCTTGTGATAATAATAGCATTAGAGTAATAACAGTTAGTCTTCATTCAGTCTAGTTCTATCAGTACAGGGTTCTACTTACGGTAGCTATTTAATGAATTCTCTCTGAATAAAGCATTTCATTGGAGACAAAAGCTTCTTGATTTTTAATTGAAATTTAATTGCTTCATCCCCAGAGTTAAAAGATGATAGTAAAAGCAGGTTGTAAAATAAAATCATAATTGGTTTCAAGATAGACAGCCTCTCATCAGCCAAATGTTTCTTGCAATGTTGTAATATAGAAACTCATCAAGCAACTTAATTTTCATCACAGTATAGTGTACATCAGGTAGTCATATCCTAAATGTTTGAGTAATATGCATCTAACTGCCATAAATTTTTATGCGTATCACACATTTTGAAAATAAGTTTTGAATAAACTGGAGATTTTCTTTTCTATTTGCCAAATTAAAGAGACAATGTTTAAGGTGTGGAGAGATTTGAGAGGAGAAGAATGGGTATACAAATGTGAAAAAGCTCTTTATCAGGAAAAAAAATGTGTCTGAGATTTCAGTGTCTAAGAATCCTGATTTCTCTCTTGTAATAATTACACAGTATGAAATCCAGAGTGAAACATCTGTTCTGTTGTATAAGAATTTGCATGCAAACTGGATCTGAAATGCCTTAACTTTTTTCAGAGAAAAGGATATGGAAGAGAGGAGTATACATCAATTTATATCTCACTATGGGCCACAGTGACCTGTATGTTTTATCCTCACCCCATTTAAAGAACACTTTTGTACATATGTTTTTATGGAATTATAAAGATAAAAAACATGGCAGTTTTATTTCTCCCCTCAGAATTTTATTCTTAACAATAAAGTACACATATTTTTTAAATGTTAGTAATGCTTATAGTCCCTTTTGAAGTTGCCAGGATTATCTGTATAGATATTAAGGGACTAACAAGATATTGTAAAAAAAATCAGGCTAGGATATAAATTGAAAAATTATGAAGTCTAATTTTGTAAACATAGAGTGAAAAAAGTGAACTTAGAGTAAAAAGTGAGCTTGGAGTAAAACTTCTAAAAAGTCATTATATCCCAAATGCCTTTGGAATAAATCTAACAATCACCACATGCTATGGAAAAATACATGTAAGGAAAGATTATTAACCTCTTTCAGTTCCCATAAAGTGGATACAAACTGGGTTGGCTGTCTGCTTCACAAAATTTTCAAACTTGGGCTACATACACCCAATTTTGCATCACTACTTCTGGTAATACACTCAAATCCCTGGTTAGAGGGGAGGGTACTGACCAAAGGTAACAGTATCTTAGTACATCCCTCCATCCTTTGCCACAGTGTGTGGGCATGTGACCTAAGCAGTGCCAACCAGGCTCCTTGCCCAAGATTTTTTCAAAATCAAGCTAGGGTTGTGGAAACGCTCCCTAAACTGATGGTGACATGAGGACAAGTTCCACGCTGTAAGAAGAATATTCATCTGTAAAAGAAATTTAAAAGCTAAAGCACAGAGATCACCAGAGAAAAGAAAAAGAGAATGAGAAATGTTGACCAAATCCTACTCCTCTTGATGCCAATTTCCCCCTAAAAACTAATTCATGTTTGGTTTCTGTCACTTGCAACCAATGGTTGTCTAATTAATATTGCATCCAATAGCCCTGTCTAATATATTCAGCAGTTCAGAACTAGTTGTCAATATTGGACAAATCAAATATAGATTTGAAGCAATTATATATTTTCATGAAAACCTTGGACCTGATTTTTTTCAATTAGTAATTCATAGAAAAATTATGATGGCAGAATTACTACTCTGCAATCACAGCTAATTTAAACAATTCAAACCACTACTCCCCTCCTCTTACCTATTTTTGCTTTTTTGTTGTTTGTAATTTCAATTATTGTCTCAGTCTTCCATGCAGTATAAATCTGCTTAGAGTATTTTGTTCACTATGATCTACATACCTAATCAATAGATGATTATGAGTACAACAAATTAATTATATTAATATCATTATTAGAAGCTATTATAATGAGCATTAACTAGGAGAGACATTGTGCCAAGCTCATTTTATTGGCTCAATGCTATTATAAATCAGGTATTATAATAATCCCATCTTATAAATACATTGAGGCACAGAAAATTAAGTAATGTGGCCAAACTCACACAGCTGGTAAATATGAAGGAGCCAGGATTTAAATCCAGCCATTCTGAATCCAAAATTAAAGAAGGCATATTTAAACATAAAGCATTGTTTATAAGACTTATTGATTCTGGAGTCACAGAGTAGTGGAAAATTTAAATAAAATGTATATCAAATGAGGTAGGAGGAATCATAAAGCCTGCACTCCCACTCCCATTGGAATTGTCAGTAATTATTTGGGCAGTTATTTAAAATTTCTCTCATCCTCTATACAGTTTCTTGGTTTCAATAGTATCCCTAGTGCCTGGCATAGTGTCTAGGACATACACAATAGTCACTTAATAAAAACTAAATGAATGGAAGATTCATTAAATAACTGAATGACTGAATAAGCCCAGGTGAAAATAAGAGTGGAGCACAAGGAATGTGTAAAGAAATATTAAATAGAGAATTTATGAACTCTGTGAAGGGCACTGAAGAAAATTAAATCCCTTCCCAAGAACTTGGAATTTGACGGCATTCCATCCTCCTACCAGTTTCCACTGCAAACCCATTATTGGGTAATTTTCAGTCCTTTTGAGGATGTTGAAGGGCTTCAAGGACATCAGATTCCAACCCCATGCTTCTTCACCCCAAACACTTCCTTAAGAAGGAATAACCATGTACACGTTGTAGGGTGCCTAGTTTAGGTATGGCTCTCTGGTTTCCCAGCTAATTTCAAGCTTCCCAAGACCAGCTTGCTTCTTGAATATTTAATGAAGCCCACAGGCAAGTGGAAAAACAAAACAGAAAGGAGGTCAGGCCAGGATCTCTTTTCCCCCAGTTAGCATAGTTTGTTTTAACTGTGATAACTAAAAGATAAGCAAAACTAAAGTTTCCAGGTCCTTCTTGATTTTCCTTTCTTAGCTTCTTTGCCAAGAGAAACTGTTACCCTTGAGGATCTGTTCACTGCTGACCTCTCTCCTCTTCTTCACTTTACATTGTTGGGACCAGGGACATAGTGTTAGGAACTGCGGGGGGAGGGGAAGGAAGAGAAATTCTATTTTAGTCCAACACTAATTTCTCAAGGGCTGTCTTATCCGGAACTCCATCACAGAAGAAAATTATGTGTATGCTGAATTAACCCCTGATTTCCCTGCTTTCTGTAGGCTAGAACAGATGACTGAAGAGAACCAGGCAATTTCAATCCCCTAGGTCAGAACTCACACGGGTAACTTATGCTCTCAATTTAGTCTACAGATGTGTTTTATTCTCCTGACATGGTCTTAAGAAACATTAAGACAATATTTTAAAATTATATGTTTCACATAAAAATCCAAATTTTCTAAATAATCTTGAAATAGCAAGTCTTTTTCTCTTGAAAAAGTCTGGCAATACTTGATCCATATTCCTACAAGGTAACACACACCAGGAGCTAGAATGTGACTGTTCCCCTTCCTGAAAAACTAGGCCCAGGGTCACTTGCTGTTTGTCATTATGCTTAAATGGTATTTTTCCTTAGAGCAGTGAAATGTCACTCTCGATATCACTATCAAAAGGACCATAAAGAGGAGATTAAGAGGGCAAAATGATTTCTTATGCCTACCTGTCTTCACTTACATACATTACCTCCTGCCCCTATAGACTTCTGAGTTTATGAACCTTAGATATAGATGGCAAAATGATACCTATTCATGGAGAAAACATGAAAGTAGTCACAAAGATACTGATAATAATAGCTAACATTTAATTGATCATTTAGTGTTACTACGTGCTTTATATACAATGCATAATGAATAGTACTAGAACCTTTATTTTACAAATGAAGAAGAGTTTAGAAAAGTTATTTAATTTCTCAAGGGTATGCAGCTCGTTAGTACTTAATTTAGGAGTCAAATGCAGGTGTCTTTGACATCCAACGCCATACTTTCAATCAATATACGCACTAGGTCCATAAGATATAAAATGTTCAACTTAATAAACCAGTGATTTGTGCTCTTCATAATCTTGTATTAATGATTCCTGGGACCCTTTTTAATAAGATCTCTACATAAGCCTTGAGAGTAACAGTTATCCAAGACTCAGTATAGATAAAAAAAAAAAAAAAAAAAAAAAAAAACATAAAATGTATATATTCAACAAGTTTCCAACATTAACTTTTTAGCATGATTATTTACTGGTTTGGTTAATTATTTTTACCATGATATATCTGATTAATTATCAGCAACTTCAAGCTGAATTATAAATGGCTTTTTTTTAGAGCTATCAGTGCTGGCATATCACTTTATCACATGGCTACATTTCTTGGGCCAGGATCCCGCAGCTGGGAGAGTCATAGGTTTAAGCAGGGAATTGCATCGTTGGCATTCCTAGGTATGAAAGGACATGGTAAGAGAGCACTTAACAAAAGGCAATACCATTCAGGACATAGGCATGGGCAAGGACTGCATGTCTAAAACACCAAAAGCAATGGCAACAAAAGCCACAATTGACAAATGGGATCTAATTAAACTCAAGAGCTTCTGCACAGCAAAAGAAACTACCGTCAGAGTGAACAGGCAACCTACAGAATGGGAGAAAATTTTCCCAACCTACTCATCTGACAAAGGGCTAATATCCAGAATCTACAATGAACTCAAACAAATTTACAAGAAAAAAACAAACAACCCCATCGAAAAGTGGGCAAAGGACATGAACAGACACTTCTCAAAAGAAGACATTTATGCAGCCAAAAAACACATGAAAAAATGCTCATCATCACTGGCCATCAGAGAAATGCAAATCAAAACCACAATGAGATACCATCTCACACCAGTTAGAATGGCCATCATTAAAAAGTCAGGAAACAACAGGTGCTGGAGAGGATGTGGACAAATAGGAACACTTTTACACTGTTGGTGGGACTGTAAACTAGTTCAACCATTGTGGAAGTCAGTGTGGCGATTCCTCAGGGATCTAGAACTAGAAATACCCTTTGACCCAGCCATCTCATTACTGAGTATATACCCAAAGGACTATAAATCATGCTGCTACAAAGACACATGCACACGTATGTTTATTGCGGCACTATTCACAATAGCAAAGACTTGGAACCAACCCAAATGTCCAATAATGATAGACTGGATTAAGAAAATATGGCACATATACACCATGGAATACTATGCAGCCATAAAAAATGATGAGTTCATGTCCTTTGTAGGGACATGGATGAAACTGGAAACCATCATTCTCAGTAAACTATCACAAGGACAAAAAACCAAACACCACATGTTCTCACTCATAGGTGGGAATTGAACAATGAGAACACATGGACACAGGAAGGGGAACATCACACTCTGGGGACTGTTGTGGGGTGAGGGGAGAGGGGAGGGACAGCATTAGGAGATATACCTAATGCTAAATGACGAGTTAATGGGTGCAGCACACCAACATGGCACATGGATACATATGTAACAAACCTGCACATTGTGCACGTGTACCCTAAAACTTAAAGTATAATAATAATAAAAATAAAAAATTAAAATAAATAAATAAATAAAAAAACCTAGAGATCAAGAGAGCTGTGCAGAAAGACTCACCTAAAAGCACCATAAGCTTTGCTTAAGGGAAGCAGTCAGGCCATGGTGATGCTGCAAGCATGGACCCAGAGAAAGGAATATCAGCACCACATTCTTTGGGCCTCCCATCTCTTACCAGCTCTTGACACAAGTCAAAGGGAAAGAGAACCCACTGATGTAACCTACACACAATCACCCCTTCCAAGGCACAGGGTGAGATGGAAAAGGGTGTAGGGTGCATCTTCAGTGGTAAATGGAAGATATTTGGCACACCTGTCTTACCTAAAATTACTAGGATTTCCAGATGGACAGATGTATTTTCCAATATAAATTCAGGCAAAATGTCAAGCAACCTGCACTTACCTGGGGAAAGCTCCAAAATAACGAAAAAAAAAAACTCTCACGGAATTTTAATATGGGAAATTCATTCAAAGATCTGATTTTATTCCTTATCTGAAGCATGAATAACTGCTAACAATACCTCAGAGGGATCTCATCCATCCTTAGCTTGAGTGCCTAAAATGATGAAGAGCTTTCTTAGTCTCAAATAATCCACAATTCCTTAAGTTGCAAGTGATAGAAGTACAACTCATTGAAATTCAAACATTGACATAACTGGGGATACCAAGTGTGCATTCATGCGAAGCTGGATTCAGGGGCTCAAACAATATCATCAGGGACAGGACTTTTTGTTATTGGGTTCACTCTCCAACAGGCTCCTCTGGGATGTCGGCAAGATGGTTGCTGACAGCTCCAATTTTTCACGCTTCCCACTTCAGATACAAAGCTTCAACAAAATCCAGAACTTGAATCTCATTGGACTGACAATTATTATGTTTCAATTCCTGAGCCACTAACAGTGTCAAGGGGATAAAATAATGAGTTAGACAGGCCTTAGTACGGTGCCCAAACTGGAAATAGTTTATCCAGCTCAGAGCACCTGAATTTAGAGTGGGAGACAACTGGTCTCAAAGATAAATCAGGATTCTATTATTCCCAACAGGAGGAGAAATGGGTACTGGACAGGAAAGAAAGATGTCCACTACATTTCCATTATTAGAAAATTATTCAAAAATCTGCTTCTTGGTCCTAGCTCTGCCTTGTGGAGTCATCAGGAGATTATCTATTCCCTCTTCTGTGTAAATCCCTTCAAATATCTGAAAATATCACTTACACTTCTATATCACACCAAGTCATCCCTATTCAAAACACTACATCAGCTTTTATCTACTGTTCATGGCACATCTAGACTTCATGTCATCCGGAACACTCTCCTCTGTATTCTGCACAGTTTATCAATGATTCTCTTAAGGAACACTGCCCAGAGAAGGACACCAAATTGGTAACTCAGAAAAATAATAAAAGTTTACATTTATTGAACACTTTCTATTTGCTAATCATTGGTTCCAATAATGTTATATATTTTAACATAATCTTAGTATCAGTCTTCTGGATTAGTTACTATTATTCTTGCTATTTTATAAGGTATGGAGAAGTTAAGCAACTTGCCCAAGATTATTCAACTGACAAATGGAATACTATACATTCCAATGAACAATTTTGCCTCTCAAGTTTATACTATGATCCACTATAGGAATAGAAAGGCAGAGCAGTTATGTAAACCCTTTAGGAAAAATTTTCATACTAGAAAGAAAGGAAATGAAAATTTTTCTAATATTAGAGATCATCTTTAACTGTCACATTATCTTTTTTAAAAAATAATAGCCAAAATTGATTGGTGAGAAATGCAAACTTTTTTATGCTGCCGATGGAACTTGTGTAACATTTCTGCAAAACAATTTGGCGTCCTGTAACTAGAGTCTCAGAAACATATATTCTTTCAAAACATATAGTTTATGGATGTATTCAAATCCATAACTAAAAGAATGTATAGGCCGGGCACAGTGGCTCACACCTATAATCCTAGCACTTTGGGAGGCCGAGGCAGGCAGATCACAATGTCAGAAGTTCGAGATCAGCCTGGTCAATATGGTAAAACTCTGTCTCTACTAAAAATACAAAAATAAGCCGGGCATGATGGCGGGTACCTGTAGTCCCAGCTACTCAGGAGGCTGAGGCAAGAGAATCGCTTGAACCCAGGAGGCAGAGGTTGCAGTGAGCTGAGATCATACCACTGCACTCCAGCCAGGGCAACAGAGCGAGACTCCATCTCATGAAAAAAAAAAAATGTATAATGCTATGAATAATAAACATCAGAAGCAATCTAAATAAACATTGAGCTTTTGGGGATTCGTTAAATAAAATTTTAAGACATCCCCAATGGAACATGAAGCAACTATTAAAAAAAATACTGATCTACGTGGTTAATAATACACAAATATGTTTATTTTATGTTATTCTATTTTATTGAATTACCTTAAAAAAAGTAAAAAGTAAATTGAGAGAAACAAAACTAGAATGAAAGAGGAGGAGCTAAGGAGCTAATTATCTTTCATACAAATTTTCATTACGTAGTGACTTACTTTTGCAATTACTTTATGCAGTGACTTTATGTAGTGACTTCCTTTCACAATTGAATTCACAGAAATTTAATCCCTACGGATATTTCTAGAAGCCTATCTATTACAGAGGGTGGGAATATCTGAATGAAGTGATAGCCCTGCCTGCATCCCACATTAGCAATGACCGTTATTTATCAGATTGTGTTATGCCAAGGAACATTCATTTTCTGCACACTTCACCAGTTATACAGAGAAAATCTCTGTTAGGTCTTTACATGCCACACTTCAACAGAGTTTTCAACTTCCTGATCTCCAGTCTTTTTAGAAAAAGACCTACGGAGGCATAAAGGAAATTATCTGAATCTCTGCTCCTGTGAAATCTGCCTTATTTTCTCTCTAAATTTAATCGAAAAATAAAGTCTCCACTCTATATAAAGATTTTTCCCCTCTGCTTTGTACTACTCAAGCCCTACGACTTGAGGCATGGTGTTTTTGTGTACAAAATAACACTATGTTCATTGTGGAAGGTATTAAAAATAAGGACAAACTTTTAAAAAATGAAAGAAAATTATTCACAATCCTTACCATTAATGCCACTTTTAACATGGAGATATACACCTTTGTTTTTACATAAATGAAATAGCATTCTGCACCCTGTGCTATATCCCTTTTATACTTACTGAAATCGCATAAATATTATCTATATTTACTAACTACATGTTTTAAAGAAGGATAATTACCAAATATATGTGAGTATATTGTTTAAAAAACTTTGTTTCTCAGGTGAAGAAGTAAGAAACCAAGACGTTTTTGATACCTTAGTATGTGCTCATATTATAGTTGCCACAAAATGCAATCAAGGAGGAGGGCTGTGGAGGACAAGAAGGAATCTAATCTACGTATTATTATTATCCCTAATTATTGTGGGTACATAGCATGTACTGTATTTATGGGGTACATGAGATGTTTTGATACAAGCATGCAATGTGAAATAAGCACATCATGGAGAAGACGTATCTATCCCCTCAAGCATTTATCCTTTGAGTGACGAACAATCCAATTATACATTTTATTTTAAAATGTAACACTAAGTTATTATTGACTATAGTCACTCTATTGTGCAATCAAATAGTAGGTCTTATTTATTCTTTTTAAATATTTTTTGTACTCATTAACCATCCTCACCTCGCCATCCCCAACCCCCCACTACCCTTCCCAGCCTCTGGTAACCATCCTTCTACTCTCCGTTCATGAGTTCAATTTTTTTGATTTGTAGATCCCACAAATAAGTGAACATATGTGATGTTTGTGTTTCTGTGTCTGGCTTATTTCACTTAACATAATGATCTTCAGTTCCATCTATGTTGCTGCAAATGATAGACTCTCATATATTTTTATGGCGGAATAGCACCCCATTGTGTATATGTACCACATTTTCTTTATCCATTCATCAGTTGATGGACACTTAGGTTGCTTCCAAATCACAGCTATTGAAAACAGTGCTGTGTTTATTCCCCACTTCCCACATGAGGAGTTTCAGACTCTGAAAGGTTATGTGACTTGCCCAAGGTTATTTTACTATAAAATTGGGAGCAAGGAAAGAACTTGCTTGTGTTTGACTCCAATCATATTACTATAATATGGGAGAACAAGGCAATAAACAAAGTTGGGCCTTACTCCCACATCTTCATGCTATTTCACTTTCTACTGCCTCCAGAAAATTCCTTACAAAGTTCATGTTTTTTGGACAGTTATCTATTGAATGCCTATGACTTTCCAGGTACTGGGTTAAGAACTGTGCATGTAAAACTTAACAAGCCAGAAAAGGTCCCTTCTTGGATGAATTATATACGCTAGAGGGGGAACACTAGGAAACGGGCAAGTAAACACATAAACCACAATAAACATATAAACAAATAGGCCCTTCCACCCCTGTTTCCCTTAGGAAAGAAAGTATATACTTTGGGCTTTCCTAGAAGGGGTCTCTGAGTCAAAAGTCTATGTCCTGGAACTTTTAGATATCAGGACCGTTCAGCCACTAGGGCTCTCATTGTGAGAGATTCTTTATTTTTCTCTTTTTGATGTCTAGAACTCAGTACTGGTTGATAGTGTCCACTTGCAGAGGAGTTCAGATCATGGTAGATTTTCCTTCCAAATCAGTGATCATGGGACCTTGGGATCAAGAAATACAAAAACACCATAGCCCATATTGTCAAAGTGTATTGCACACTGCTCAAGAGGACTAATTCTGCAGCCAGACTGCCTGGGTTCAAAACCTTCAAGGTTCCCAGCTGAGAACTCAGGCAAACTATTAAACCACTCTAGCTTTGATGCTTTACATTTATAAAATGGAAATTACAATAACACTTATTTCATAGGTATTGTGAGTATTAAATGAGCTAAAATGTAGAGAGGACCTTGAACAGTGTTAGGTACATAATGAATACTTTTTAAGTTCTACTACCATAGCATTATGATATGATGCTATAACAGTGGAGGCACATCTCAACATTATGAGCATTGGAGTGGTGCACATCTTGTCATGCATCTGAGCCTTACTTACTACTTATTTCCTGTGTAACATCAAACACATTACTTAAATTCTCTAATTTTTTTTTCTTTTCTTTTTCTTGGCACCCTTTAGACAGATTTCAACAGTGACTACTTCTGGAGACTGTTTTGAAAATTAAATGAAATAACGTAAAAAAGGACTAAGAATTCTGCACAGCACATGGTAATATCCTACTAAATGTTAACTCTGATTAAATTTGCAGTCACAGAGCACATTAGAACATTTCCTTCCTGCCCACTGTTCCACCATGCTCCAACTTTATCCCCTCAAGTGCCCCTGGTCTCTAATTCACTTTAGCCCCACATTGTCAAGAGAAAAAATCTCTCTCTTTCTATCAGGTGAAATACTTACTGTAAATAAGCTAAATCAGGAAGTTAAGATGGTGGAATAGTGTGTGTGTGTGTGTGTGTGTGTGTGTGTGTGTGTGTGTGTGTGCAAATGCATGTGTATGTGTGCATATGTTAAGGAAATTAATGATTATTATAGCCTGAGAGTACATCTCTCTGCTTGTAGATTCCCTGTGAACCTTCTTTAAATTGTTCTCTCTGTTGCCACATCGTTTTTAAATTTCCTTGGGTATACTACAGTATCAAAATGTTTTTCTCTTGTGATACTCTGGCACTATTATGTAAAAGAAGAAAAGAAATGAGTTCTGACATAACATTCACTATAGTAGCTTTCTGGAGTCCCTGTAACATTGTGTTATGCTAAACCTGTGGGTCAAGTTCTCTTTGATTTCAAGTCAGGACTGCTGCTTGTTTTGCTGTTTTATTATGCCAAGACTACATTTTCCTGTAGAGTGTCAAGCAGAGACTCATATAATTGAGCAAATTCTACCTCTTCTTTTGATCTTAATAATAATTAGTAATTTTCACATTCAGGCTCTGATTATTAAGTACAATACAATCCATATAATAGAAAACTGTATTTTACATGGAGGCATTAGAGGCACTTCCTCATATGATATTTCTCCTCCTTACAAAATTTGTCTGTACAATCAATAAGGTTTACTAAGTGACTACAATGTGCACTGAACTGAGGATTCAATATTGAAAAAGATGGGTGAGTTTACACCTTATTGATCGTACATTCAAGTGGAGGATACAAGCAATTCATTAATACACACATAAATAGAAAAAATATTATCCAGAAAATGTAAAATGATGGGGAATGAGCAGAGCTGAGGACTGTGGGAGAGGGAGCTCAGGAAAGACCTCTCACTAGAGGTAATACCTAAGCCCAGACCTAAAGTCAAGAAAGAGACAATAAAATGAACTCTGCTGGGAAATGAGCCAAGAGAAAGTAGCAAGAGCGACATTTTGAGGTAAGAATAAATTTATCATATTAAGGCACAGAAAAAAGTCCTGCGTGCCTGGTACATGGCTAATGATGAAAGGATAGGAGATCAGAGATGCAGGCCAGTAGTCTCGTACTTGCTTACTGCACGGAAAAAACTCTGATCCATTGTGTCTTATTTTTCTCATTTGTTAACTTTTCAACAAATGAGTAAGTGAAAAGAAGAACAGGTACAATGCTAAAGGTGCACAATTGTCCTATAACTGCTATTTAAGCCATGGAGTGTCATTTCCTATGTCTATATGATATAAACATAGATCAATTCAGATTGGAGTCTTCACAATCTCACACTATGATCTTGAAAGGCAGGATATGAGAAACCAACACGTCGATGAGGTACTTCTCAGCATTAACTTCCTCATCTGCAAAATGGGGCTGATAATAATAGCATATCAGTATAAGCACATAATATCCACAGCATCAAGCTGCAGCATGGTGATAAACACATTGAAACCTGCATTTCTGAGATACTGTGGCATTAATCTTCATTTTGGTTTATGCATTTACACAGCAGCTGGGAAAACTGCCTTCTTAGAAACCCAATGTTGTGCTCACAGGGATGAATGACTCCACAATTCATTTTCAAGGCATAAATCATTTTCCCTTTACCTTTTTAATGCTTCATAATGATGCTAATGGCTGAAAGGTCACCAGTTTCCTGGCTGTTTATATTCAGCAGGGTTAATTTTTTCACCTGGTCAGAAAATGTCAAGCCCATCAGTAGCATTATTTACTTCATTAGCTAATGTAGTATAATTTAATGTTTGGGGGATCAAAGAAAAGACACATTTGAAGAATACCTTGGAATAAGACTGAGAATATTATTCAAAAGAGAAATTCTCTACTTAAATTACCATAATCACTACAGCTGATGATCTTTTCTCAGAAAATGACCCTATATGTCTATATGTCAAATGGCTGTATATATCATTTTCCAAATAGCCCTGAGCCATGCTTTAAAATAAAAAACCTTTAGTACCTTTGTGTAATCATTCTAATGAAAAATATTTATTAAGCCCTTAATGCATGCAATGCTCAGCTGGGCATTTAAAAAATTATCTTACAGAACACTCATGACATTCCCATGAGAAGAAACTATTGTTCCTGTTATGCAAATGAGAAAAATGAATGTCTCAGAAAGTCTAGGGGGAGGCCACCATGGCTCTGAGGGTACGCTGGTTGAGCTTTTATGGTGGGCATATGGGCACCTGCCTTGCCCGACTCTTGGTTATGGCTTGGAATTAAATGAAGTGGTGTTTTAAGGCTTAAATGGTAGTAAAAGAGTATGCTATGGCTTTCAGCTTTGTGCATAGCTCTGTACCGGCTTTGCCCTCAGCCTTCCTCTCTTCACTAGAATCTACTTTACTGGAACATTAACCATTGAGATAAGAAAGATATCATTGCCCTGGGATCTCTGTACAAAGATCCCTCATGATCTAGCTCATGGTGACCTCTAGGAATGCATTTCCTGATGCCTACCTCTTCCTCCACCTTGCTGCAGCCACCCTAGCCTCTGTCCTCAGCATATATGAGAGTGCTAGCACACAGTAGTGAATAAAAACATGTTAAATGCAGTATTAAATCCTACAGTGAGAAAAGGTAACATGTGAAAGTATTTGTAATCCTCTCGTTAAAACACAGTTTTCAGAACTTTATTTTTATTCCTATTGGAACCCTACTTCCAGGGCATATAAATTAAAATAAACACAAAACATAGTACAGAATTTGCTCAGGTATCGAAGTAGGGATTGTCATCTGACACTCTGAAGGTGCTAATTCTTATCATAATGTAACAGCAAAGAAAGTGATAGTACTGACTTAGAATCAATAGGGAATAAACCTGCAGGTGGGAAACCCTCTAATTTAGCACAATACAAACTTACAGCTGCCTTAAGAAAAGTCGATGATTTCTTTACTACTTTTACAAAATATTTTCAGAATATCATAACAGAGAAAGTCATCCTGATATCCTAATTCCCAGGAGAAAAAGTAAGCAAAAATGAAATGATAATGGTGTTAGAGAATAGTATCATTTTAACAATTATTTAAGTAGATTAGGTGAGTACTCTAGCAATATTTGTCCTATTTTCTCAATAATTATTTTCTTTTCCTGTTGATAAAATACCAAGCCATAAGCTGTTGAAAAATAATGTTATTGTGTTTTTTAATCAGTGTTATGTATAGCTCAGTAAATCTAATAACCCAGAGTTGATGCTGAAATATTTGTCGCAAAAATGGCAAATTCCATGCTTTTGTATTCCCATGCTGTGAACTGGGCAGACCAACCCTGAACACCCAGAGATGGCAAATTTCATAGGATGGGATGGACACACAAGTGACCATGCATATGCAAGGGGATGTGGAGTGAGAAACTCTGCCCAATTTACAATTTTGTCAAGAGTCGGCTCTTAGAAAACAGATGACAAAAATAAACATATTGTTATACCTAAGAATAATCCACACTAAAAATAGTCCTCATTAAAAATAAAAGCAAATTGCCAAAAAGAAAGAACAAAACCATGGAAGGAAGGGAAGGGAAGGGGAGGGGAGGGAAGGAGAGCAGAAGGGAAGGGAGGGGA
>NW_026652281.1:121623289-121741789 GCF_009828535.3 Hylobates moloch | reverse complement strand
GGGAAGGGAAAGGAAGGGAGGGGAAGGGAAGGGAAGGGAGGGGAAGAAGGCAAGCAAACGCTGAAATCCTGATGATCTGGTGGCCTGAGTATGGTATTGAGAGTCCAGAATACTCGTATTCTAGATGGCTCTACCACCTACCAAGTGTGAGGCTTAGGACCACAGCTTAAACTCTCTGAGCTTCAGCTTTCTACTCCGTAAGATGGAAGGATAGCAATTTCTATCTCAGAAACACCTTTAGTGATAAACAAAACAAGGACTTTTTAGCAAGAAAGTGCTTTGTAGATTAAAATGCCAAACAACTGATCTATGAAGACTGACGTGTGAAGCAATTTCTATGGCAGTTATGAGTGACTGGAATCCATCCATTTTTGTTGAAATTCCAGCTAGTGAGCTGAATGACTTTGAACAAGTGATTCTTGCTTTCAGAACTTTAGTTTTCTTATCTTTAAAATAGGAATAGTAACAGTATTTCTTTGTGCTTTTTTTTTTTTTTTGAGATGGAGTCTCACTCTGTCACCCAGGTTGGAGTGCAGTGGCATGATCTTGGCTCACTGCAACCTCCACCTCCCAGATTTAAGTGATTCTCCTGCCTCAGTCTCCCCAGTAGCTGGAACTACAGACGCATGCCACCACGCCTGGGTAAATTTTTTTTGTATTTTTAGTAGAGATGGGTTTTCACCATGTTGCAGTATGGTCTCAATCTCCTGACCTTGTGATCCGCCCGTCTCAACCTCCTAAAGTGCTGGGATTACAGGTGGGAGCCACCATGCCTGGACTTTGTGCTATTTATTTTCTCTTTGCTCCTTCACAATCCCTCTCCTTTTGTGCCCATCCCGCTCTTTATCCTGGGAGATGAGCTCTGTGGAGTGGATCAGTAGGCTGCCTGGCCATATGACTTTCAGTTGGATGTGGCCCATGGGAAGCACAGATGAATAGAAAGTGGGAAACAGTGAGGTAAACACTGATTTTTCTGGATCCCTTCCTATCAGATCTCACTAGTTTGCCTGCTACTCTCCACCTAAACCAAAGCTCCAGTTAAATGGTCCTCTCTCACAGCCACAGCTATTCTCTCCAGATTCTGTAGCAATTTCCTGTCCTGATCCCTTCAGGCCTAGAGGCAGTAACGACTAACTTGCTAGTTTATTCACACACTCTGTTACCTTCTCTAACTGTGATCACAATTGTGTAAACAGTAGTTCCTTTATTCAAATCTTTTTCATTACTCTATATGAATGTCTCATTTGTGTTCTCACTTGACCACAGCTGATACGAAAGGAAGGCTTGAGGAAACAAATCCTTACAATAGAATTCTGAGAGTAGGCACTTCACATATTTCAGGACACAGATACTGACCTTGTAAGAGGTAAGTGGAGAAAGAGTATTCCATGAGCTATGATGGTATTATAATTACGCAAGTTATCACTGAAGATGTCCTGGGATGAAGTGCAAATGAAAAGCACAGTATCAGGAGATCAAGTGATTTTGGCACTTGGTTTTCACAGTATTGATCAGAATGTGTTGGGGTTAGTTAGCTCCTTCTGACAGACCTGGAGAGCTGATAGACCCCAGAGAAAGCACAAATTGGAGTTTTTAACCTCACACCTCATAACTCAAGTGGAAAATCAGAAAGCCTTGATGATAACTTTGTAGGAGCCCTTTGCAGTAGTCTCATAGTCATGCATCGGGCTGATATATCTGCAATGGAGCCCAGGGTCTGAAAGTAAGTGATGCTGAGTTGAGAACCAATTAAATGTTCAACCTCATCCATCGTTTATACAATGACAGTGATGGAGAAGGAGTGGTAAGGGATACACTGGAAGGCTACATTTAGGCAGAACACAGATGGGGCTGAGAACTTGGCATTCCTAAAGCTTCCTAACAGAGACAGGTATTCTAAATACAAAATCAATAAGGTAAATCCTAGCATAGTCAAAACAGAGAATCATAAGGCCTGATCTAAAAGGAACTAGTATATATGCCAAAACAGCTTCAGGACATTGCCAACTTATATCAGGAGGAGGGAGTTAGGGTAGCAGGTACAGGAGTGAACATTAAGGGTATTAGATTAACAATGCCAAAATATAAAACTATAAGCCAAATTTATTGATAGGGGTTCACTAACTAATTTATTGACAGGAGGATATAATTAATCATCTGTTTGGTTGATTCATTAAACTTGGATTCAGTAATATCCTAAAGCCAATGAGGTTAAAATGTCAGAACTTCCCTGGCACCATTACTTGGGAAGGAATCAGAAGATACAGAGAGATGGGAATAGTAGAACAGACCTGTTCAGTCCTGTCCTAATCACTACAGCACCAAGAGATTCCAGAGAAACATTCTGTTTACCAAAATCTTAAGAAATGCATCCATGAGGGGATATTGGCATCCTTTGAAAACAATATGTTGGCTGTCCTCCTAAGTTAGGCATAACTAGAAGTGTTATAAAGGGAGCTGTTTCCTGTCTTGATGGGAAAATTTGATCCTAGAGTAATATGGCTACCTAGGACTTGGATGCTGAGACTGAAGCTTTTGTCTCACTCCACCAGGTACAGAATTTTACCCAGCCAAAGTGCTGGCAGATGGCAAGAGTGTAATGGGTGGTGAAATAGAGAAGTTACAATTATAAACCTAGGCATCATGTCCAGAAACAGAAGTTGAAATTGCAACAGCTACCTTTGTTTATAAATACATTCTCTCCTCCTGCCTCATATAAGGAGTAGCAATGGTAGGTGATTCTTTGGGGAAAACTTTCCAGTTGAGTGGCCTTCTGCTATATCTATACCTATTCTCTCTAATTTCTAATAACTGCTCCTTTTTAAGACCCCATGGGCCTAGTGTTACTAATAGATCAATGTTGCTCTTCACCAAACCCTATTGATTTTTCTTAATATTATCCATACCTTTGTAAATTGTCTCCTTTAGAAGACTTTTTTAAATTTGCCACATTTAGGCATGCTATCTGTTGCCTTATAGGACCTCAACTGCTATACTATCTCATTAGTTTGTTGTGAAGATCAGGTAATTAATAAAGTCTTTAGAGCAGTACCTAGCACACGTACTCAATAAATGTTAGCTATTGTTATCCTGGCTGCTGTTGATTATTACTATCATATTTAAAGGAGTTAGATAATCTGGTAAAGAGATAGTGTGACACAGTGGAATGCTAATGAAATGTCTGGCAAAGAGAAAACATTCAATAAATAATTTTTATTACAATATTAAATTCTTAGTGTTTAAAAAGGATCCACTAATAGTCATTGAAATAATGAGCCTCTTTACCATAAAAACTTTATTTTACTTATTTTCTTCTTTTATAAGTGTTCATTTTCTCTAATTAGCCAATCAAAACAGAAGACTTTAAAAGGAATTTTTCATGCTTCAGTTCTCATGCTGATAATTCAGTCTCCTTTGGGCTGGCTGGCACAGGAAAATCTAGGTGGTCCACTGACAGTGTGTTTACTGATCAATTTTGACTTAGAAAGACATGCAAACTGCATGAAAAATAAAATATTTAAAATTCTCAAGCATGTGTAGATATCACACCACAAAAATTCATAGCAGCAGTACAATCATGCAAAATTGATGTGGCTTTTCCACACCATCACCTAAGAGCCATAACTTGGGTCACTATGGAAAAGAAATCAAACCAGCCAGTTGAATAGAGGCTTCTATTGTGGAGAGTGAGGAGGAAGACATGGAAAACATATTTCCAAAATGTGTTCAAATAATATGAACTAATTTGTGAGCGGGATCAATAAAGGAATATTCCATTTACAATGCTAAGCACAGCAGCCATCATCAAAGGACCCTCCCTAAATAAGTACTCCTCGTGGTCTGATTTAGTTCTTGATACTAAATATGCAACCTAAAGAGGAATAACAATTTCAGGTAGATTAAATGATACAATGTAATTCTGCAGAATTTTAAAATTTTGCTCAAGAAAGGACCTAAGAACCCTGACATTTGAGATCTCCCAATATTAGATAAGGTGACTGGTATGTTTTTGCTGTATCCCCCACCCAAATCTCACTTTGAATCATAATAATTCCCATGTGTCAAAGGCAAAGACAGGTGGAGACAATTGAATCATAGGGGCAGTTTTCTTCATACTGTTCTCATGGTAGTGAATAAGTCTCATGAGATCTGATGGTTTTTATAAATGGGTGTTCGCCTGCACAAGCTCTCTTGCCTGCCACCATGTAGGACATCTCTTTGCTCTTCCCTCATCTTCCGCCAAGATTGTGAGGCCTCCCCAGCCATGTGGGACAGTGAGTCCATTAAACCTCTTTTCTTTATAAATCACCCAGTCTTGGGTATGTCTTTATTAGCAGTATGGCAACACACTAAAACAGTAAATTGGTAACAGGTTGTGGGGCACTGTGGTAAAGATACCCAAAAATGTGGAAGCAACTTTAAAATTGGGTAATAGGCAGAGGTCAGAACAGTCTGGAGGGCTCGGAAGAGGACAGGAGCATGTGGGAAAGTTTGGAACTTGCTAGAGATTTGTTGAATGGCTTTGACCAAATGCTGCTCCTCTCAGGTGGAGATAAGGAACTTGTTGGGAACTGGAATAAAGGTCAATCTTGCCATGGTTTAGCAAAGAGACTGGTGGCATTTTGTCCATGCCCTAGAAATTTGTGGAACTCTGAACTTGAGAGAAATGATTTAGGGCATCTGGCACAAGAAATATTTAAGCAGCAAAGCATTCAAGAGGTGACTTGGGTGTTGTTAAAAGCATTCAGCTTTATGTATTCACAAAGATATGGTTTGGAATTGAAACTTATGTATAAAAGGGAAGCAGAGCATAAAAGTTCAGGCCGGGCGCGGTGGCTCACGCTTGTAATCCCAGCACTCTGGGAGGCCGAGGCGGGCGGATCACGAGGTCAGGAGATCGAGACCACGGTGAAACCCCGTCTCTACTAAAAATACAAAAAATTAGCCGGGCGTGGTGGCGGGCGCCTGTAGTCCCAGCTACTCGGAGAGGCTGAGGCAGGAGAATGGCGTGAACCCAGGAGGCGGAGCTTGCAGTGAGCCGAGATTGCGCCACTGCACTCCAGCCTGGGTGACAGAGCGAGACTCCGTCTCAAGAAAAAAAAAAAAAAAAAAAAAAAGTTCAAAAAATTTGCAGCCTGACAATGTGATAGAAAAGAAAAACCCATTTTTTGAGGAGAAAATCAAGCTGGCTGTGGAAATTTGCATGAGCAACAAGGAGCCAAATGTTAATTGCCAAGACAATGGGCAAAATGTCTCCAGGGCATGTCAGAGACCTTCATGGCAGCCCTTCCCATCACAGGGCTGGAGGCCTAGGAGGGAATAATGGTTTCTTGGGCCAGGCTTAGGCCCCCCTACTCTATGCAGCCTCCAAACGTGGTGCTCTGCATCCCAACTGTTTTAGCTCCAGCTGTGGCTACAATGAGCCAATGTACAGCTCAAGCCATTTATTCAGAGGGTTCAAGCCCCAAGTCTTGGTGGCTTACACATGATATTGGTCCTGTGGGTGCACAGAAGTCAAGAGTTGAGGTTTGGGAACCTCCACCTAGATTTCAGAGAATGTATGGAAATGCCTGGATGTCCAGGCAGAAGCTTGCTGGAGGGGTGGGCCCCTCATGGAGAACCTCTGCTAGGGCAATGTGAAAGGGAAATGTGGGATGAAAGGGAAAGGTTGGGCACTGCCTAGTGGAGATATGAGAAGAGGGCCACCATCCTTCAGACCCCAGAATGGTAGATCCACTGACAGCTTTCACCATGTGCCTGGAAAAGCTGCAGACACTCAATGCAAGCCCATGAAGGCAGCCAGGAGGGGGCCTATACCCTGCAAAGCCACAGAGGCAGAGCTGCCCAAGATTGTGGGAGCCCACCTCTTGTATCAGTGTGACCTGGATGTGAGACATGGAGTCAAAGGAGATCATTTTGGAACTTTAAGCTTTAATGACTGCCCTATTGGATTGTGGACTTGCATGGGGCCTTATAGCCCCTTTGTTTTGGTCAATTTCTCCCATTTGGAATGGGTTTATTTATCCATTGCCTATAGCCCCATTGTGTCCAGAAAGTAATAACTTGCCTTTGATTTTACAGGTTTATATGTGGAATGGACTTGACTTGTCTAAGATAACTTTGCTACTGTGGGCTTTTGAGTTAATGCTGAAATGAGTTAAGACTTCGATGGGCTGTTGGGGAGGCATGACTGGTTTTGAAACGTGAGGACATGAGATTTGGGAGGGGCCAGGAGTGGAATGATATGGTTTGGCTGTGTTCCCACACAAATCTCACCTTGAATCTTAATATTCCCCACTTGTCAAAGGCAGGTGGAGATAATTTAATCATGGGGGCAGTTTCACCCATACTGTTCTCATGATAGTGAATAAGTTTCATGAGATCTGATGATTTTAGAAATGGGTGTTCCCCTGCACAAGCACTCTTGCCTGCCAACATGATCTTCCTTTACCTTCTGCCATAATGTGATGCCTCCCAAGCCATGTGGAATTGTGAGTTCATTCAACCTCTTTCCTTTATAAATTGCCAAGTTTTGGGTATGTCTTCATTAGCAGCATGAGAACAGACTAATATAGTGACCAACCCAAATTTGGGGTGTAGAGTTTTATTAGTAATCTAGGGCCAAATAATGTCCCTTCCTAATTGCCCTAGGACCTTTGTGAGCAAATTTTCTCTGATTCCAAGTGGCAATCAGAGATAATTTTATTCTCCCCTGGATTCTAAATCTGAAAAATAGATTGATCACTTTTTCAGCTAATATTTGAGATTGGGGAAAATGTTTTCTTTCCTGACCTCTATCATCCTGGAGGACTCTGTCTCTGGGTACCACTGCCTCTGTCTATCCACACAAGTCAAGAGACTCAGAACATTTGGCCTATTTCTGAAGTAGTGTTCCTGGTAAGGTCTTTGGGAATGGAGCCCAAACATGTGGAACATATCTGGAGATACGTGGCCTTTTAGGCAACCCATGACAAGTCAGGTGTGCCAAAACTTAAAAAGAATGGCTTCTTTGCTAGGCGGAAAATGCAAAATAAACAAACAAAACACTTGGAGTCCCAGAACTAAACCTTCCAAGGTTATAAATGAATATAAGGAATATCCAGGGAATTTATCCCAGTTGTTAAAAGGCCCAGAACTTTAAAATCACTAGTGAGTCTTTTAAAAGAGTTTTGAAAAAATCCTTAAGGCAAGTACAACATAAAATGCTTCTTTTATATTTTTCTGTAGTATTCAAAAAGTTTTAAAACCCTATGGCCTGAGTCCTATTCGAAGTCAGGAGAGGAGGGAAATAAGTCATTTACATGAAAAGAAAGATGGGACCCTTTTAGGGCAGATAAAATGCTTATTTTATTGGCCTTTGTATCTATTACCAGAGCCAGGCACTGTGCTTGACATATGGTAGGCATTCAGTACATGTTGCTTAAATGAGTACATGGAGAGGAGAGACAAAGGTAGGCTGAAGATTTTCGGAAGACAATCTGCACCTACATTATTTATCATTTCCCAGTCAGCTAAGTTTGAGGCCATCATGAGGCCTTCCTCTAGAAGACAACTGCTTTTCCAGAATATTTTCTTACAATGCTTATAACTCAAATGGAAACAAAAAGTAGGCATACAAGATCATTATCTTTCATAATTTGACCTAAAACAACTATGTTCCATAGCATCCTCTCCAGGATTGCATCCAGGAAGTGGTTTTATTATCTAATATACTATTATCCATAAAATTATTTACTTACTCAATAAGACATATTTATTCAGTGTTCTAATTATATTCCTTTATATATTCAAATAAGTTTCTCCCATCCTCTTTCCTATTTTCGTTCCTCCTTTCTGTCCTTTCTTCACCAATATCAGTCATGTCAACTCATTTCTTTCCCTTCTGTATTTCTATATTTGTGGTGAAACATGTCCTATCTTTTCTGATTCTTTGATTTAAATATTATCATGTTTCTTTGATGTAACAATTTAATTATCCTTTCTAGAAAAAAACCGTATCTAATTTTAACTTCCCCCTTTCCTCTTAATTCAATAATTGTACATTTGGTAGCTTAATCAGTTAATTGTGCATGTGCAAAATATGCTTTAATATTTTAAAGACTTTTATTTAGTTGTTATCAAAAGGGATTAATGTTTGGGTTTAGATTTGTGGGTAGATTATTTTATAGCTTCCACATCCTTTAATGGCATCAGGGGCCAATGTGACTTCTGTTTTTAATAAAGGAAGAGCTTCTTATATACAGACTTTGGAAGCCTAAGAATTGAATGGAGGATATTTCTTAAAACTAAGAAAATAAAACAAAACAAAACAAAAACAAACAAACAAAAAACTGTGCTTTACTGATATAGAGGCTTGTGGTTATTATTGAATTGATTATCCAAAGCTGCCACCCCCTTTTTGAAAATGGTAGAAAATGTATAGAAAATAGGACATATCTTAGCCAAGGTCCAAACTTGCTCAGGCCCTGATTTGTAAATTTATTAAAGTTTCATGATTGAACCCTGAGGACCAGAAGTTAATTGATGGCTTTTTTTTTCCTATCCACCATGGGCAATATAAAGCATCACAAATTTTTTAATGAATCCTCCAGCATTAATCTTTTACCCTAGGGAAACGTTCCTATAGGTAATGAGATTAAAGAGAACCACCAGCTACTTTACCCTTCCTTTGTTCAGTGCATTTAAAAGTGACTTCGAGTTGTGAGTATCAGGCACCTCTGAAGAAAAGCTGATGCCCTACTATGGCTATAAATACTCTGCCCTTCCTTCCTTACCCTAGTTCATCTCTTGTTCTTGAAGGTGCTGAAGAGGATAATTGCTCAGTTGCTGAGGCTCTGCAAGTCCTCCAAACCACAATAAGGGAAACTTAATTTCCCCTAAAGCACAGTCAAGTTTAATAAATGTTGGACATCCTTGAGGATAGCACCTGTCTTATTTTTCTTGGTGTCTCTCCTGACAGGTACAGTCCTTGCTCCACGGAGCTAAAGTTTCAAAATTTCACCTTCTGCTCCCACATGATTCTTCTTCCTCTTCATCTTTACCTCCTAAATTTAAGTCTTTCTGTCACTTGCTTAGCCTAGTGAGTTTTTCTTGTTTGATAGTCGTGTATTTACAGCTTAACTTCTAACTTGCTAGTGTGATACTTAACATATGACTTTGTACTGTGAGGGCCAGAAAATGCCTCAGTGTACAAGTAAAATTCAGTGAGCTAAGGGCAGGTAAGAAATAACTGCTACATTCATACTTTAAAACTTTTCAATGTCATATTACAAGAAACAAGTGCATGGTAGATGCTCAAAGTTAGCTATTCTTATTTGTCAGTGAACTGATAAGGTAATAATGGAAGAATAATGTATGGTCACCTGTAAATGCAGATAAACGCCTACCCAAAAACAGGATGTCGACGTCAAGGCTTTATCATACCACATAGAGACAGATATGAAAAAGCCTGTTACTTTCACAATTATAAGAGCAGGCAGACCTCTCCATCAGGTTCAAAGTATCTTGAGAGAGCAAGCAAAGGTGACTGGCTCAGAGCAGGTGTCCCATCAACATATGAAGTGCTAACATAAAACTTAGCAGTAGTCCTCCATCTATGTCTGCAGGTGACCATAACAATAACACACAGGAATACAAAGTAGTGTCAAAGAACAACTTAAAATGCATAGTTTTGGCCAGGCACAGTGGCTCACGCCTGTAAAGTCAGCACTTTGGGAGGCTGAGGTGGGAGGATCACCTGAGGTCAAGAGTTCAAGACCAGCCTGGCCAACATGCTGAAATCTGGTCTCTACTAAAAATACAAAAAAAAAAAAAAATTAGCTGGGCGTGGTGGTGCATGCCTGTAATCCCAGTTACTCAGGAGGCTGAGGCAGGAGAATCATTTAAACCCAGGAGGCAGAAGTTGCAGTGAGCCAAGATCATGCCACTGTGCTCCAGCCTGGGTGACAGGAGACTCCATCTTAAATTAAAAAATAAAAATAAAATAAATAAAATGCACAGTTTGGCAATAACTCTTGTAAGGATTTAAGGAAGTCAACATTCCCAATGAACTGGAATTGTCAGGGCCATCAATAGAGAAAATATTATGCATTGGGTGCATTTATTCCAAAAGCGTCTACTGAGTAAACTTTGTGCCAAGTGTTATGGGTAGGAAGTTAAATACGACACAGATTTCCTTCTGAAGGAATCTAAAGTCCAGTAATGGACTAAAATATACAAAATAATCATAATAGAATTGCCCTGTATAATAAACACTGTAATGATAGTATGAAGTTGGTATATGGAAGCCTAGGAGAGTGATTAATTCTGTCATTTTTGGGTTGAAAAGATTTCTTTATCTACTAGAAGATAGGAAAGAAAGAGAGCAACTAATGAGAAAGTCCAGCTTAGCTACCAGACCATGGCACTAGCCCTGATCGGTCAAAACACCTATGAGGAGTCCAGTGGTCACTCTGTCCTTTTGGGCAACCCTTAGCCATTTACTCTTCCAGCTCTTAGGACAGAGTTAGGTCTATGAATAAGCAAAAGGAAAATAATAATCTTTCCTACCTCCAACCAAAAAAAAATATGTATGAACAACTCATCACCCTAATGAGAGCCAAACTTTTTGGTTATGGAATAAGCATCATTTGGAAATATATTATTTAATATACCAGGTACATTGAATGCCAGCTCTTAAAATACCTTAAACTAAGTCTCTAACATGTGTATGTTTGTCCCTATCCTCTACTGACTCAACTCAAGTGCTCTTTTTTTCTAAAGATGGTCAAAAGAATATTATTTTGCAAATACTCTAAAATGTTCCCGTGATTTTGACTTAAGCTATTTTAGATATAGACGTGGTTGCAGGTTACAAAGTCAAGATTCTGCTCACCAGCCAGCTCATAATCTTACTATATTATCATGTATCGTTAAACAATACAAAAAAGAAAGACTAAAACGAAACAACTCCCCCTCTCACACACACACACACACACACACCATCAAAGTCAAAGAGAAAATAAAACACAGGCCACTTGCTCTGCCATCAATAAGCCTATGAAATAAAATAATGAGTAAAAATAGTCATAAGGAGACAAACATAATAGACACCTTAACCTAAAACCATGAATCTGACAGTAATGTCTGTTAACTGAATACAGAAAGAAATCCAGTGAGTGACCAAGGCTAAGTCCTTTTGAGCATCCCATTATTTATAAGCAAAAGAGAAAAAGATCAAGGGAAATAACTGTTCAATGAGCTGAACACTAATTGGTCTCAGTCAGTCAAGCCCTGCCTAGGGAAATGGCAGTTTCTTTGCCAACTATAATAAGAAAGGAGTTTCTGACTGCTTTTTGCCCACTCTCTCCTTGCCTTTACCCAACACTACCTTCGGTTCAAACAATAAAAATCCATTTACAGACATATCATCCATTTACAGACAAATCCATTTACAGACAGATCAGTGGGCAAGGATGTTTGGTCCTTAGCTGGACCATCAAATGACTGCATAACCTGCAGTGGCAGCTGAAGAATGGCATTAAAAATAGCAAAGTAGCAAAAGTGGCAAAACCAATTCAATGGAGGATTTCAATAAATGGTGCAGGAACAATTGAACATTCATTCCAAAAAACAAAACAAAAAGAACTTTTACCTAAATATCATATCTTTTTGCTAAAGTTAACTTGAAATAGATACTAAACTTAAATGTGAAACATAATACTATAGAAGTTCTAGAAAAAAGCATAGGTGAGAGTCTTCTGGAAAAAAGCATAGGAGAGAAGCTTCTAGATCTAAGTCTAGGTAAAGTGTTCTCACACTCGTCACCAAAAATACAATTCATAAAAGAAAAATTGAACAGCATTGAAATTAAAACCCTTTGCTCTGTTAAAGATCTTGTTAAGAAAATACAAAGACAAATTTTAGACTGGGAGAAAACATTTGCAAATTACATACCCGGCATAGTTCTTTTATGTAGAATATATAAAGACCTCCCAAAATTCAACATTAAAAATTCCTAACAGCACTGCCTTAGTTCATTCAGGCTAGTACAACAAAATACCATACACTGGGTTGCTTATAAACAACAGAAAATTATTTCTCACAGTTCTGATGTCTCAGAACTCTAAGATCAAAATGTTAGCAGATTTGGTATCTGATGAGAACCTGCTTCCTCCATAGATGAGCATTTTCTCACTGTAACCTTATGTGGCAGAAGAGGAAAACAAGCTACCTTGGGCCTCTTTTATAAGGGCACTAATTCCATTCCTGTGTCTGCTCTCATAATTTGATCACCTCCTATAGGCCATACCTCTTCACACTATCATGTTAGGGGTTAGAATTTCAACATATTAATTTTGAGAGGAGACAAACATTCAGACTGTAGCAGATGCTCAACATCGCTAATCATTAGAGAAGTGCAAATCAAAACCACAATGACATTTTACCTCATACCCATCAGGATGACCACTATCAGAAAAACAAAAAATAACCAGTGGTTGCAAGAATACAAAGAAGTTGAAACACTTGTGTGCATTGGTAAGAATATAAAATGGTCAGCCTTTATGGAAAACAGTATAGAGGTTTCTGGCTTAGTCTATTTTGTGCTACTGTAACAAAACATCACAGAAGGGGTTAGTATAAAGTAGAGAATTTCTTTTTTCTCATACTTCTGGAGGCCAGGAAGTCCAAGATCATGGCACCAGCAGGCTCAATTGTCTGGTGAGTGTTGCTCTCTGCTTCCAAGATAGCGCCCTGCTAATGCATTATTTCAGGGGATTTGCTGTGTCCTCATGTGGTAGAAGGCAAAAGGGCAAGGAAGCCAATGCTGCAGGTTGTCTTTTTTATAATGGTCTTAATTCCATTCATGAGGAGAGAAATTTTCATAACCTAATCACCTCTTAATACCATTACATTGGCCATTAATTTTTCAGTACCTGAATTTTGGAGGGGACACATTAATATCTTAGCAGTTTTTCAAAAAAATAAAAATAGAATTATCATATAATACAGCAATTCCACTTTTGGATATACATCCGAAAGAATTCAGAGAACTTTGAAGATATGTTTGCACATTCATGTTCATCATATGGTTTAGTCATAATAGCCAAGAGGTGAAAGCAACTCAAATATTCACTGACAGTTGAATGGATAAAGAAAATGTGGTATTTACATGCAATGGGCATATTATGTAGCCTTAAAAAGAAAGACACTCTGTCATGCACCAACACATTAGTGAAACTTGAGGACATTATCTTAGGCAAAGTAAGCCAGTTACAAAGGGACAAATACTGTATGATTCCACTCGTATAAAGTAGCTAAAGTAGTTAAAATCATAGGTACAGAAAGTAGAAAGATGGCTATCAAGGTCTAGTGGAAGCAGGAGGCAGAATTAGTGTTCACTGTGTATAGAGTTTCGGCATTGCAAGATAAGTGTTTTAGAATCTGTTACACAATAGTGTCAATATACTTAACACTACTGAACTATATATTTTAAAATGAGTAAGATGCAAATTTAATGTTACGTGTTTTTTAACACAACAAAAATATCCCATTAGAAAATGAGCAATCAAGAGGTTGAAAAAATAACCAACAGATTGGGAGAATATATTTTCAAAAGACATACCTGATAAGGAGTGTTATCCAAAATATACAAAGAATTCCTAAAACTCAACAGTAAAAAAAAAAAAAAACAGTTCAAACACTTTCACAGACACCTTACCAAAGAAGATATACAAATGGCAAGTAAGCATATGAAAAGGTGCTCCACATGTTGTCTCACTGGGGAAATACAAATTGAAACAACAATGAGATCATCAGAGAAATGCAAATCAAAACCACAATGAAATCCCATCTCACACCAGTCAGAATGGCAAATATTAAAAAGTCAGGAAACAATAGATGCTGGCGAGGCTGTAGATAATTAGGAACTCTTTCACACTGTTGATGGGAATGTAAATTAGTTTGACCATTGTGGAAGACAGTATGGCGATTCTTCAAGGATTTAGAACAAGAAATACCATTTGATCCAGCAATCCCATTACTGGGTATATACCCAAAGGATTATAAATCATTCTAGCATAAAGACACACGCACACGTATGTTTACTGCAGCACTATTTACAATAGCAAAGTCATGGGACCAACCCAAATGGTCATCAGTGATGGACTGGATAAAGAAAATGTGGCACATATACACCATGGAATACTATGCAGCCATAAAAAGGGATGAGATTGTGTCCTTTGCAAGGACATGGATGAAGCTGGAAGCCATCATCCTCAGCAAACTAACACAGAAGCAGAAAACTAAACACCACATGTTCTCACTCATAAGTGAGAGTTGAACACTGAGAACATATGGACACAGAGAGGAAAACAACACACACCAGGACCTGGTGAGGGGTGGGGGGTGAGAGGAGTTGAACTTAGAGGACGGGTCAATAGGTGTGGCAAACCACCATGCCACATGTATACCTATGCAACGAACCTGCACATTCTGCACATGTATCTTGTTTTTTTTTTTTTTTTTAAGAAATAAAGAAAAAAATGAGATATCACTACCTACCTATTAGAATGGCCAAAATTTAGAACACTGACAACACAAAATGCTGGTGAGGCTGGGAGCAATGGAAACACTCATTCACTGATGGTGGGAATTCAAATTGTACTGACACTTTGGAATAAAGTTTAGTGATTTATAACATTAAAGATTCTTACTATATAATGTAGTAATCACACTGCTTGGTATTTACTCAAAGGCGTTGACAACATGTCCACACAAAAACCTGCATATGGGTGTTTATATTAATAGCAGCTTTATTCATAATTGCCAAAACTTGGAAGCAACCAAGATTTCCTTTCACAGATAAATTGTTAAATAAACTGTGGTACATACAGACCTTAGAATATTATTCAGCACTAATAAGAAATGAGCTATAAAGCCATAAAATGACATTGAAGGAATTTAAATGCATGTTATTAAATGACAAAAGCCAACCTGAAAATTATACATAGTGTACGATTCTAAATATATGTCATTCTAGAGAAGGCAAAACTGAGGACAGTAGAAAGACCAGCAGTTACCAGGCAATGGGAGGAGAAAAAGGTGAATAGGTGGAGCACAGAGGATATTTAGGGCAGTGAAACCACTGTCTATGGCACCGTAATGATGAATACATTGCATTATAAATATGTCCAAAGTCATAGATTGTACAACACCAAGAGTGGACCCTTTATAGACACATCCACCCCTTCTCCCACATTTCTCATTCATGACAATCACTAATATGATCTCCATATCAATAACTGTGTTATTTCATAAATGTTATTTAAATAGAATCATGCCATATGTATCCTTTTGAGATTTTTTTTTCACTTGGCATAATTTCCTTGAGAGTCTTGTCATAACATAGTGAGTATTGTGATTGTCATGGTGGTTACATGAAGCTCCACATAAGATATAGCTCTATGAAACCTAGAGCTATAAACAGACACACACATACACACACTATATACACACAAATAAGTACATACATAACTGCTAATATGTGAAAAAAGCTCTATAATTTGTACTAAGTTGGACTGCCTGGTTTTGATAATGTACTATAGTCATAGAAGATGTTGACGATGAAATGGGCTGAGTAAAGGGTGCACAGAACCTCTCTGTACATTTTTTTACAACTATAATGTGCAATGTATAATTGTTTCAAAATAAAATAATCTTTTCAAAATAAGTTGGAAGAAAATTTCAGTCCAGACAAGATAATGCAGACGTGTTTTTGCCCTGTTTCTCCCCCATTAAGTCCAACTATACATTCTAAAAGTGGTATAACAGACAATGAAGGTAGAAGTCTTAAAGGTGTTTAGGAGGCGAGCTCGTTTTGGACTATAGATCTGGAAAACAGGGCATCTAGGTACCCCCACCCAACAAATGGTCACACAGGCCTGGTGTCTTTTAACTCAGCAACAGTAGGAAATACATGTGGGTTGTTCCTGCCCCGAATGGAATGAGAATCCCTACAATGACATCAGGTAAGCCAGATACCAATAGTAAGGGGAGACCCATTAGGAGTCTCACGAAAAATATGCATCCAGGAAAAACACTCTCCTTCTCTGCTTGGTTGAAGATTCTCTCTTTCTGCCAAGAGAAACCCAGGTGGGTGAGTGGAAATCGCAAGAGAGATATAGCAGTTCATTCTGAGGAGCCACTTTGTCATTGCAGACCCAAAACTCTCCTCCCCTACCCAGAGACTCGGATATAGTGGGCAGAAACAAGAAGGAGGATCCAGCTATAGCAAGTCTTCTGATCTGGGAAGCCTTGGCAGTAAACAAGTTAAAAAAGAGAGGAAGAAAGAAAAAAAAGAAAAGAAAAGAAAGGCAACTAACAACAACCAAAAAATGGCCAGGTGTGATGGCTCACGCCTGTCATCCCAGCATTTTGGGAGGCTGAGGTAGGTAGATCACCTGAGGTCAAGAGTTCAAGACTAGACTGACCAACATGGAGAAACCCCGTCTCTACTAAAAATACAAAACTAGCTGGGCACGGTGGTGGGCACCTGTAATCCCAGCTACTCAGGAGGCTGAGGCAGCAGAATCGCTTGAACCCGGGAGATGGAGGTTGCGGTTAGCCAATATCACGCCAGTGCACTCCAGCCTGGGCAACAAGAGCAAAACTACTTCTCCAAAAAAACAAAAAAAAAGGCAACAACTATAAAAAGCAATAAAATTATGAAATGGGTGAAGAAAATAAATAGACATTTTACCGAAGAGGACATACAAATGGCAAATAAATACATCAAAATCAAAAGATTTTCAAAATCATTAGCCACCAGGGAAATGCAAATTAAAACCACAATAAGATGTCACTACACTTCTAGCAGAACGGCAAAAATGAAACAAAATAGGACCACCACCAAATGTGGGCAAGAATATAGAGAAACTGGATCACCTGTGCATTGCTGGTGAGAATGTAAAATATTACAGCCTCTTTGATAAACAGTTAGTTATGTTCTCATAAAACCAAGTATGCAACTAAATAGGTCCCAAAAGTTATACCCTTGGACTTTTGTCCCAGAGAAATAAAAACTTATGTTTACACAAAACGTAAACATGAATGTTCATAGTAATTTCATCAAAAATAGCCTCAAACTGGAATCAACCCCTGTATCATTCAACAGGTGAATGGTTAAACACACTATGGTACATTCATAGTATGGAATATATTACTTAGCAATAAAAAAGATTGAACTATTTATGCATCAACAACTTGAATAAATTTCCAGGTAATTAATCTGAGTCAGGAAAAAAAGCTAGTCCTAAAAGTTCATATACCGTGTGATTTCATTTATATAGCAGTTTTGAAATGACAAAAATTCAGACATTGGGGGCATATTATTGGGTAGAAGCGTTTAGGGGCAGGGGAGGAGAAGGGAGAAGGATATGTTGGGTATATAAGAGATAGCATATTATTAATATAAAAGGCTAACAGGAGAGATTCTTATGTTGGAACTTTCAGAGTCTTGATTGTGGTGGTGGATAAATTAACCTACATGTAGAAAACTGTGTAAAACTGAACATACACACAAATACAAATATAAATGGGAAAATTCGAATAAGATCAGTATATTGTATCAATGTTAACATCTTAGTTGTGATATTATATTATTTCCTCACAAAATGTTACCATCAAGGAAAATGAACAAAATTTACATGGGATCTCTCTGTACTATTTTACAAAAGTGCATATGAATCCACAAATATTACAATAAATATTTCAACCACAAAAAAATCAAAGACCCATCATTAAAATAGAGTTGGAAATGAATTCAGATGCAAAGTTTCAAATCTGCTGCCCTTTTCTGTCTCCCATGAGCTCTGTAAAGCAAGATGATCTTGAAAAGCCAGCATCTGACAACAGCGTTTTTTTATTTGTCCATTCCTAGCTATTTGAGTTATGTCTACCTAACGAACAGAACTGCAGACATTGACTTCATCTTACCTGTCCTTGTTATTCTGTTCTAACCACTAAGACTACTTTAGACATCCCTGGAAATGCCTGTACTTTCTCACCTCAGGGTCCCTGCATTTACTGTTCCCTTTACTTGGTTACCTCTTCCTTCAGTCATCTGCACAGCTTGCTTTCTTACTTCCTTCACATCTCTGCTTGAAAGTCACCTTATCAGATAGATTTTTCCTAAGTATGCTAAATAACAGTACACCAGTTCTCCCTAGGCAACCTTGTCTCCCTTACTGTGCTCCGTTTTTCTTCACATCACCTGTTATATCAGGTGTACTGTTAATGTGTGTGTTTGTTGTCTGCCTCTCTTCCTAGAATGTGTGTTCTTGAGTTCAGGGACTTTGTTTGCTGTTCCATCCTAGCACATGGAACAGTGCTGGGCACAGAGCTGGCACAACTAAATTCATGTTTAATAAACTGTTGAATAAATAATATTCCTTTCTTCCTGCCAGGACCCTTATGAACGGTGAGTGGTTCATCATTAGGCTGTATGTAGGCAGTGGAATTGATGAGAAAGATCTTGGGATTTTATTGTCATCTTTTAACTTACTAATATTTTTGTGAAAGCCCATCTTTTTGAATCAGAGGTCACTTGTGCCATTACTTCTCTTGTTTGCATGGTTCAGGGGATGTCAGTTGATGGATACAATTTTTTGAATTACAAGTTTTTGTATTACAAGTTTTAAATTTACAAAGAGGTGTTATTTTAATTTACAGTATTCTAGGACCCACGTGGTACAACTAGGGGCATGGTGGGGTGGAAGGTGCATCCTGACAGTTGTCTGAGTGGCTGAATCAATAACAAAACTAAGGTTTTGGCAATAATACTGTACACTGTTTCATGATGAGTTTGGATTTTTCTCTCCTATACTTTATCACAAACTAAAAAGTGCCCTGTTAGTGACTCCTAACTCCTCATTCCTCTTCTATTTCATGTGCATCCCCCTTTAGAACTTTGTAATCCAAGTTATTTTTCCTTCTTCTCTCTATAAAACTAAAAAGGAAAAGAAAATTGCTTTCCTTGACACCATTTGCCTTACTCTTACCATTTAAAATTTCCTCTCCCTATTTCATACCAGCTCAGAACAATATATGGCTGCAGCTGTTATATTGGATTTCTTGTCTCTTCTCCCTGACGTTTCCTAGATTCCCGTTCCCTCTTATTGCTAAGGCCAGGGCTCTATCCTCTGCTTTTTCTGCACAAAACGCCACTCTATCTTCTGCAGACTCCTGCTCCAGGAGGTCTTTATGAATGTTATTGAGATTATCAGATGCCAGTGATGTGAAAGGTGAAGATATTGTATTGATGTTCTTTTAGCTAATAAACCCATGTCCCCTGGGGGATATTTTTTTTTATCAAATTGCTTTTCTCGGGCTTTTAAAGGACAAATGAAATTAGTTGAAACAATTGCTCAGAAACTCCAGACCTTTAGAGCAACAGCTGCTGATGATAATGAAATAGGATTTTGTTCTACACTATGTCATCATTAATCACATTTCCTAGATAAGTTCTTGACCCTCTACTCAGCCTTGTTGGAAGAGACAGTGAGCAGCACACTAGAGCTGAAAATGTAGAAGAGAGTTAACTCAGTAACTTAAATCAATTGAAGTTGTTTTTGGATTTTATACTCTGAATGTGGCAATTGTAATTGATAATGTGAGCAATTCACTTCTCTTTTACAAACTTGAACAATAGCCATGTTTCTAGTCTGTCTTACCTTGGAAATTTTTTTAAACAAGTAATAATAAAAAGTAAAATAAAATGATTACATGTTTGTGAAGCAATTCTAACCTGGGTTAACTATTTTGTTATTCTTGAGAAAGTGTTTGGGGGACCTGGAATTTCTTTCTTTCTACACTTCATGTGACTAGAGGTTTCAGTCAGCATTCTGCTGCAGCAAAGAGCAGACAGATCTATGCAATTATATGCACTGAACTGATTTCTGAATAGTTGGACCCAAGTGTCCCTCAGTAAGAAAGTTTTTTAATTAAAATTTCTTTTTTAATTTTGTGGATACATAAGTGTATACATTTATAGGATACATGGGATGTTTTGACACAGGCAAGCAATTTGAAATAAGCTCATCATGGGGAATGGTGTATCCATCCACTCAAGCATTTCCCCTTTGAATTACAGACAATCCAATTACACTCTTTATTTAAAATGTACAATTAAGTTATTATTGACTATAGTCACCCTATTGTGTTATCAAATAGGTCTTATTCATTTTTATTACTTTTTTTGTATCCATTAACCATTCCCACCTTCCCCATCTGCCCCCCAACAAGTCCCTCACCACCCTTCCTAGCCTCTGGTAACCATCTTTGTACTCTCTATGTCCATGAGTTCAATTGTTTTGATTTTTAGATCCCACAAATAAGTGAGAACATGTGATGTTTGTCTTTCTGTGCCTGACCTATTTCACTTACCATAATGATCTCCAGTTTCATCCTTAGTGTTGTAAATGACTGGATCTCACTCTTTTGTGGCAGAATAGTACTCCATTGTGTATATGTACCTCACTTTCTTTATCCAGTCATCTATTGATGGACACTTTGGTTTCTTCCAAATCTTAGCTATTGAAAACAGTTCTGCAACAAACACAAGTGTGCAGATATCTCTTCAATATACTGATTTCCTTTCTTTTGAATATATACTCAGCAGCGGGAATACTGGATCATATGGTAGCTCAATTTTTAATTTTTTGAGGAAACACAAATCTGTTCTCCATAGTTGTTATACTAATTTATATTCCCACCAATAGTGTTCCCTTTCCTCCATATTCTTGCCAGCATTTTTTATTGCCTGTCTTTGGATAAAAGTCATTTTAACTGGGGTGAGATGACATCTCATTGTAGTTTTGATTTGCATTTCTCTAATGATCAGTGATGTTGAGCAACTTTTCGTATGTATATTTGCCATTTGTATGTCTTCTTTTGAGAAATGTCTGTTCAATTTTTTGTCCATTTTATTGGATTATTGAATATTTTCCTAGAGTTGTTTGAGCTCCTTATGCATTCTGGTTCTTAATCCCTTGTAGTTTGCAAATATTTTCTCCCATTCTGTGGACCGTCCCTTCATTTTGTTGATTGACTGTATTCTTTACAGTGCAGAAGCTTTTTAACTTGATGTGATCCCATTTGTGCACTCTTGCTTTGGTTGCCTGTGTTTGTAGAGTATTGCTCAAGAAATTTTTGCCAAGACCAGTGTCATGGAGATGTTCCCTAAGGTTCTCTTGTAATAGTTTTATAGTTTGATGTCTTAGACTTAAGTCTTTAATTCATTTTTATTTTATTTTTGTATATGGTGATAGGTGTCTAGTTTTATTCATTTGCTTATGGATATTCAGTTTTCTCAGCACCATTTATTAAAGAGACTATCTTTTCCCCAGTGTATGCTCTTGCATCTTTGTCAAAAATGAGTTCACCATAGTTGTATGAATGTTTCTGGGTTCTTTATTCTGTTCCATTGATCTATGGTGTCTGTTTTTAGGCCAGTACCATGCTGTTCTGGTTACTATAGCTCTATAGTATAATTTGAAGTCAGGTAATGTTATTCCTCAGTTTAGTTCTTTTTGCTTAGCATAGCTTTGCCCATTCTGGGTCTTTTGTGGTTCCACATAAATTTTAGGATTTTTTTAATATTTGTGTGAACATCATTGGTATTTTGATAGGAGTTACATTGAATTTGTAGACTGCTTTGGGTAGTATGGACATTTTAATAATATTGATTATTCCAATCCATGAAAATTGATGTTTTTCCATTTTTTGATGTACTCTTCAATTTCTTTCATGGGTGTTTTGTAGTTTTTATTATAGAGAGCTTTCACTTCTTTGGTTAATTCCCAGGTGGTTAATTTTATGAGTGGCTATCGTAAATGGGATTATGTTTTTACTTCCTTTTTACATTGTTAAGTTTTGGCATGTGGAAATGCTACTGATTTTTGTATGTTGATTTTGTATCCTGTAACTTTAATGAATTTATCAGTTGTAATAGTCTTCCTTTGGGGTCTCTAGGTTTTTCCAAATATAAGATCATCGTATCTGCAAACCAAGATAATTTGACCTCTTCCTTTCCAATTTGGATGCCCTTTATATCTTTTTCTTGTCTGATTGCTCTAACTAGGAGTTTCAGTACTATGTTGAATAAAAGTGCTGACAGTGGACATCATTGTTATGTACCAGATCTTAGAGGAAACGTTCTTAGTCTTTACTCATTCAGTATAATACTAGCTGTGGGTCTGTCGTATATGGCTTTTATTAAGTTGAGGTACATTCCTTCTATCCCCAGTTTTTTAGGGGTTATCATAAAGAGTTGTGAAATTTTATTAAATGCTTTTTCAGCATCAATTAAAATGGTCATATGGTTTTTATCCTTCATGTTTTTGATATGATGTATCACACTGATTTGCGTATGTTGAATTATCCTTGTATCCCAGGGATAGATCCTACCTGATCATGATGAATGATCTTTATAATATATTATTAAATTTGGTTTGATAGTATATTGTTGAGGATTTTTGCAACAATATTCATTAGAGATATTGGCCTGTAGTTTTCTTTTTTTTGCTGTGTCTTTGTCTAGTTTTCATACCAGGGTAATACTGGCCTTGTAGAATTTGGGAGTATTCCTTCCTCTATTTTCTGGAATAGTTTGAGTAGTATTGGTATTCTTTAAATGTTTGGTAGAATTCAGCAGTGAAGCCATCAGGTCCCAGGCTTTTCTTTCTTTCTGAGATGGAGCCTCACTCTGTCACCCAGGCTGGAGTACGGTGGTGCAGTGGTGTGATCTCAACTTACTGTAAGCTCTGCCTCCTGGGTTCACGTGAGTCTTCTGCTTCAGTCTCCCAAGTAGCTAGGACTACAGGTGCCCACCACCATGCCCAGCTAATTTTTTTGTATTTTTAGTAGAGATGGCGTTTCACCATGTTGACCAGGCTGGTCTCAAACTCCTGACCTCAAGTGGTCCACCTGCCTTGGCCTCACAAAGTGCTGTGATTACAGGCATGAGCCACCACACCTGGCTGACAACTTTTTATTATGACTTAGATATTGTTGCCTGTTGGTCTTTTCAGGTTTTGGATATCTTCCCAGTTCAATCTCGATAGGTTGCATGTATCTAGGAATTTGTCCATTTCTTCTAGAGTTTCCAATTTATTATCATATAGTTGTTCATAGTAGCCACTAATGATCTTTAGAATTCCTGCAGTGTCAATTGTAATGTCTCCTTTTTCATTTTTGATTTTATTTACTTGGATTTTCTCTCTTTTTTTCTTAGTCTGGCTAAAGGATTGTCAATTTTGTGTAACTTTTCAAAAAAGCAAGTTTTTGTTTTGTTGACCTTTTGTATTTTTTCATTTTAATTTCATTTACTTCTGCTCTGATCTTTATTATTTCTTCTACTAATTTTAGGTTTAGCTTGCTCTTCATTTTCTAATCCTTTAAAATGAATTGTTAGACTGTTCACTTAAAGTTTTTTTCTCTTTTTGGATGTAGGCACTTATAGCTACAAACTTCCCTCTAAGTACTGCTTTTGCTGTATCCCATAGGTTTTGGTATGTTGTGTTTCCATTATCATTTGTTTCAAGAAAGTTTTTAATTTTCTTCTTAATTTCTTCATCGATCCACTGGTCATTCAGAAACATATTGTTTAATTTCCATGTATTTGTATAGTTTCCAAAATTTCTCTTTATTAATTTCTAGTTTTATTACCTTTTGGTCAGAAAATGTGCTTGATATTATTTCAACTTTTTGAATGTTTTAAGACTTGTTTTGTGACCTAACATATGGTCTTTCTTTGGGAATGATCTATATGCTGAGAAAAAGAATGTGTTTCCTGCAGCTCTTAGCTGAAATGTTCTGTAAATACCTATTAGATCTACTTGGTCTGCAGTGCAGATTAATTCTGGTATTTATTGTTTCTTTCTGTCTGGAAGATCTGTCCAGTGCTGAAAATGAGTGACTGAAGTCTCCAGCTATTATTGTATTGGAGCCTATTTCTCTCTTTAGCTCTATAATATTTCCTTTACATATCTAGATGCTACAGTGTTGGGTGCATATATATTTAAAATTGTTATATCTTCTTTCTGAATTGACCCCTTTATCATTATATAGTGACCTTCCTTGTCTCTTCTTATAGTTTTTATTTTAAAAGCTATTTTGTCTACATATAGTGAGTCTTACTTTTTAAAAAATTTATATTAGCATAGAACACCATGTTCCAACCCTTTATTTTCAGACTACATGTTCTTTATAAGTGAAATGTGTTTCTTTTAGGCAACAGGTCAATGGGTCTTGTTTTTTCATGCATTCAGCCAGTCTATGTCTTTTGATTAGAGAGTTAAGTCCATTTACATTCAGTGTTATTATTGATAAGTAAGAACTTACTCTTGCCATTTTGTTATTTGTTTTCTGGTTGTTTTATAGTATTCTGTTTCTTTTTTCTTTCCTACCTGTCTTCCTCTACTGAAGGTTATTTTCTCTTGTGATATGATTTTGTTTCTTGCTTTTCATATATTGTGTAACCTTTATACATTTTTTGGCTTGAAGTTACCATGAGGCTTATGAATACTATCCTATAACCCATTATTTTAACCTATTAACAATTTAACACTATTTTCGTAAACAAACAAGCAAGCAAGCAAAGACAAAACTAATAAAAACTCTGTATCAGTCTGCTTTCATGCTGTTGATAAGGACATACCCGAGACTGGGAAGAAAAAGAAGGTTTAATGGAGTTAGTTCCATGTGGCTGGGGATGCCTCACAATTATGGGAGAAAATGAAAGTCACATCTCACATGGCAGCAAACAAGAGAAGAGAGCTTGTGGAGGGAAACTCTCCTTATATAATCATCAGATCTTGTGAGACTTATTCCTATGATGACAACAGCACAGGAAATACCTGGTCTTATGATTTAATTACTTTCCACTGGGTCCCTCCCACAACACGTGGGAATTCAAGATGAGATTTGGGTGGGGGCACAGCCAAACCATATCAAACTCTATGCCTTAACTTTGTCTCCCCATCTATTAACTTTTCGTTGCTTCTATTTATATCTTATTGTACTATGTCTTTAAAAGTTGTTGTATTATTTTTGATTGGTTCATTTATTCTTTCTACTTATGATGAAAGTACTTTACACATCACAGTTACATCTTATAATATTCTGTTTTTCTGTGTACTTATTATTACCATGTTGTACCTTCAGATGATTATTTATTGCTCATTAATGTACTTTTAATCTGATCAAAGTACTTTAGCATGTTTTTATTGGATAGGACTGGCATTAATGAAATCCCTCAGCTTTTGTTTTCCTGGGAAAGTCTTCATTTCTCCTTCATGTTTGAAGGATATTTTTACAGATATACTCTTTTAGGGTAAAAGTTATTTTTCTTCAGCATTTTAGATATGTCATGCCACTCTCTTCCGGCCTGAAGGATTTCCACAGAAAAGTCTGCTTCCAGACATATCGGAGCTCCATTGTTTGTTATTTGTTTGTTTTCTCTTGCTGCTTTCAGGATTCTTTCTTTATCCTTGACCTTTGGGAGTGTGATTATTAAATGCCTTGAGGTAGTCTTCTTTAGGTTAAATCTGCTTGGTGTTTTATAATCTTCTTGTACTTAGATATTGATATCTTTCTCTAGGTGTGGGGAGTTCTCTGTTGTTCTCCCTTTCAATAAACTTTCTACCACTATCTTTTTCTACCTCCTCTTTAAGGCCAATAACTCTTAAATTTGCCCCTTTGAGGCTATTTCCTAGATCTTGTAGGCATGATTCTTTTTTTTTTTCTTTTGCCTTCTTTAGCCATGTATTTTCCAAAAAAACCTGCCTTAAATCTCAGTACTTCTTCTGCTTGATCAATTCTGCCATTAAAAGACTCTGATGTATTTTTCCATATACCAATTGCATTTTCAGCTCCAGAATTTCTGCTTGATTACTTTTAATTATTTCAATCTTTTTGTTAAATTTATCTGATAGAATTCTGACTTATTTCTGTATTATCTTGAATTTCTTTGAGTTTCCTCAACACAGCTATTTTTAATTTTCTGACTAAAAGGTCATAGATCTCTGTTTCTTTAGGATTGGTCCCTGGTGCCTTATTTAGTTCATTTGGTGAGGTCATATTTTTCTGGATGATGTTGATGCTAGTAGATGTTCTTCACTGTCTGGGCATTTAAGAGTTAGGTATTTATTATAATCTTCACTATGTGGGATTATTTGTAGCCATCCTTTTTGGGAAAGCTTTCCAGATATTTGAAACGACTTGATGTAAGTGTTGTGATCTAAGTGTTGTGATCTAAGATGTATTAAGGTTGGTGCAAAAGTAATTGCAGGTTCTGCCATTATCTTTAATTAGGGGGCACCCCAAGCCCAGTATTCCTGTGGTTCTTGTAGACTTGTAGAGGTACCACTGTGATTATCCTGAATCAGATCTGGGAAAAGTATCTAAATTATCAGGTAGTGACTGTTGTTGTCTTCTCTTTCTTCCAAACATACAGAGTCTCTCTGTCTCTCTCTCTCTCTCTGTCTCTCTCTCTCACTGTTCTGAGCCACCTAGAGCTGAAGGTGAAATAGCACAAGCAGCACCCTTGTTGCCAGCACCACTGTGACTGTGATGGGTCAGACCTGAATCCAGCACAGCACTGGGTCTCACCCAATACTTGCTATAACCACTCCCTGGCTATTGCTTATGTTCACTCAAGGCCCTGGGGCTCTACATTCAGCAGGTGGCAAAGCCAGCCAGGCCTGTGTTCTTTCCTTCAGGGCAGCAAGGTAACCATGGGAGTCAGGGAATACAGTCAAAAACCTTAGAAGTCTACCTGGTGTTCTATCTTGTTGCAACTGAGTTGGCATGTAAACCACAAGCTGTAGGCCTTCCCACTCTTCCCTTCCCTTTCTAAAGGCAAAGGATCCACACCCCATAGCCGCCACCACCCTGGGCCATGAGGAGTACTGCCAGACTACTGCTGATGTTCCCTTAAGGCCCAAGGTGTCTTAAGTCACCTTGTTGTGAATGCTGTCTTCTCAACCAGAAGGGGTTTTGCTCCATGGCCACTACTGCTGAACCTCCCTGGAAGCCAGCAAGCCTCAGAGGCTTGCTGTAGGACCTGGGTACTACTTCCGGTTATTCAAGACCCACAGGCTCTTCAGTTACCAGAGGATGAATGCTGCCAGGAATGGGTCCTTTCCTTCAAGGCAGTGGGCTACTTTCAGGCCCAGGGTGTGTCTAGAAATGTCATCTGGGACCTGGGGCCTGGAACAAGGGCCCCACAAGTCTCAAAGGTGCCCTATACTGCTGTGCTGCTGTGGCTGAGGTGGTATCCAAGATGCAAGACAAAACCCTCCCTACTCTTCCCTCTCCTCTTCTGAAGGGGATGGAAATAGTCTCTTTTGGAGCCATGGGCTCTGCATCCTGGGATTAAGGAGGGGTGAGGCCAGCACACCCTTGGCTCCCCTAGCTGGTATTTCACTATGTTGAACACCATGGTGTTATGCATCCTCTCAGTTCACTGTCTCTGGGCCTACTTCAGCACTAGGACTCAACTAAGAATTGCAGTCCTTATGGCCTAGATTGCCTTTCAAGTTGACTTGGAGACACAGAGTGCTGTAGCCCTCAGTGACTATGTTTGCAGGCACTCAAGTTTGGACTGCTGGGATGCATGATTCCTTCCTGCCTAGGGTGGGTTCAAATGCTCTGTCCATGAATGGGCATCAGCTGAGTTTGACCCGGGTTTCCTATCTGTTCTAACAGGATAGCACTGAATTCAATGCTTCACAATTGCTGTGTTCTTCCTCCTCTAGTGCCCAGAGATTCTCTTTGCACCATGCCATGGTTGCACAAGGTTGAGGAGGGGTGGCATCGGTGATTTAGGACTGTATTTTCTATATTTTTGTGTCTCTTTCAGTGACAGGAAGTTAAAACCAAGTAATTTAAGTGCTCACCTGATTTTTAGTTCTTATGAAAGTGTTTTATTTCTGTGTAGATAGTTGCTAACTTTGTGTCATTGCAGGGAATGTAATTGGTAGCTCTTTCTGTTCCATCATCTTGCTCCTCATTCTCCTTCAGTAAGAAAATTTCAGCTTGGAGCCACTTACACACACATCAGCCACTTGCGAATGCAATTCATGCATTGACATTGGGAGAAATCCTTGTGGTCATAAACTGCCACATCAACATCTAAGCCAGTTTGCTGAAGCTCAGCCCATAGTAAACTTTCCTCACTTCTGCAAAGACAGATGGCAAAAATGATCCTGGGACAAAAACTTTGTTGAACTACACTTTAAGTTAGCTAGAGTACAAAGACAATGAAAAGGGAAACATAAGAATTTAATTATTTTGTTGAAATATAAATAAAAGGAGACTCAAGAGACAACAAGCAACAGACTTTAATGAGAATGTAGTGAGCATCTATTAAATATCAGTCATTACTTTAGTGCCTGGGAATGGAGCCAATAACAACATAGCCAAGGTCTCTGTTACATGAAGCTCATAGTCCGAGGAGGAGGGAAAATATGCAAGTAAATAACATGCAAATAAGAAAATTTTAAATCATGTGATGTAATTATTAATTAATTATTTTAAACACTTTAAATAAGTAACATGAAGATAAAACGGAGTGATGCAACTGAGAGTAACTAAAATGCAGAAGACAGTAGGAGGCAGAGTAACCACGGAAGGTATTTAAGGAGGGGACACTTGAGCTCAGATCTTAGTGACAAGATTTCCATGGGCAACTACTGGGAAAAAAATTCCTCACAAACGGAAGAGCATGTGTGAACACCTTAAGAGGGAACAAGCTGGGTGTATTTCAGAACTCTCATTTACACAGATAAAACATTTTGTGTAAAGATAGTTAATATGGGGGCGTGGAGACAAGACGGCCAAACAGGAACAGCTGCAGTCTACAGCTCCTGGCATGAGCAACGCAGAAGATGGTTGATATCTGCATTTCCAACTGAGGTACCAGGTTCATCTCACTGGGGAGTGTCAGACAGTGGGTGCAGGACAGTGGGTGCAGTGCACCGAGCATGAGCCGAAGCCCGGCGAGGCATCAGCCAAAGCTTGGCGAGGCATCACATCACCTGGGAAGCACAAGGTGTCAGGGAATTCCCTTTCCTAGTCAAAGAAAGGGGTGACAGACAGCACCTGGAAAATCGGGTCACTCCCACCCTAATACTGCACTTTTCCAACGGTCTTAGCAAATGGAACACCAAGAGATTATATCCCGCACCTGGACCAAAGGGACCTACACACACGGAGCCTCACTCACTGCTAGCACAGCAGTCTGAGACCAAACTGCAAGGTGACAGCGAGGCTGTGGGAGGGGTGCCCACCATTGCCAAGGCTTGAGTAGGTAAACAAAGTGGCCAAGAAGCTTGAACAGCGTGGAGCCCACCATAGCTCAAGGAAGCCTGTCTGCCTCTGTTGACACCACCTCTGGGGGCAGGGCATAGCCAAACAAAAGGCAGCAGAATCCTCTGCAGACATAAATATCCCTGTCTGACAGCATTGAAGAGAGTAGTGGTTCCCCAGCATGCAGCTGAAGATCTGCGAATGGACAGACTGCCTCCTCAAGTGGGTCTCTGACACCCGAGTAGCCTAACTGGGAGGCACCCCCCAGTAGGGGCACACTGACACCCCACATGGCCGAGTACTCCGCTGAGACAAAACTTCCAGAGGAACGATCAGGCATTAACATTTGCTGCTCACCAATATCTGCTGTTCTGCAGCCTCCGCTGCTGATACCCAGGCAAACAGGGTCTGGAGTGGACCTCCAGCAAACTCCAGCAGACCTGCAGCTGAGGGTCCTGACTGTTAGAAGGAAAACTAACAAACAGAAAGGACATCCACACCAAAACCCCATCTGTACGTCACCATCATCAAAGACCAAAGGTAGATAAAACCACAAAGATGGGGAAAAAAGCAGAGCAGAAAAACTGGAAACTCTAAAAATCAGAGCACCTCTCCTCCTCCAAAGGAACACAGCTCCTCACCAGCAACAGAACAAAGCTGGACAAAGAATGATTTTGACGAGTTGAGAGAAGAAAGCTTCAGATGATCAAACTACTCTGAGCTAAAGGAGGAAGTTCAAACCCATGGCAAAGAAGTTAAAAACATTGAAAAAGAATTAGACAAATGGCTAACTAGAATAACCAATGCAGAGAAGTCCTTAAAGGACCTGATGGAGCTGAAAACCAAGGCATGAGAACTACGTGATGAATGCACAAGCCTCAGTAGCCAATGCGATCAACTGGAAGAAAGGGTATCAGTGATGGAAGATCAAATGAATGAAATGAAGCAAGAAGAGAAGTTTAGAGAAAACAGAATAAAAAGAAATGAACAAACCCTCCAAGAAAGATGGGACTATGTGAAAAGACTAAATCTACGTCTGATTGGTATACCTGAAAGTGACAGGGAGAATGGAACCAAGTTGGAAAAATACTCGGCAGGATATTATCCAGGAGAACTTCCCCAATCTAGGAAGGCAAATCAACATTCAAATTCAGGAAATACAGAGAATGCCACAAAGATACTCCTCAAGAAGAGCAACTCTAAGACACATAATTGTCAGATTCACCAAAGTTGAAAGGAAGGAAAAAAATGTTAAGGGCAGCCAGAGAGAAAGGTCGAGTTACCCACAAAGGGAAGCCCATCAGACTAACAGCTGATCTCTCAGCAGAAACTCTACAAGCCAGAAGAGAGTGTGGGCCAATATTCAACATTCTTAAAGAAAAGCAGTTTCAACCCAGAATTTCATATCCAGCCAAACTAAGCTTCATAAGTGAAGGAGAAATAAAATCCTTTACAGACAAGCAAATACCGAGAGATTTTGTCACCCCCAGGCCTGCCCTAAAAGAGCTCCTGAAGGAAGCACTAAACATGGAAAGGAACCAGTACCAGCCACTGCAAAAACATGCCAAATTGTAAAGACCATCGAGGCTAGGAAGAAACTGAATCAACTAATGAGCAAAACAACCAGCTAACATCATAATGACAGGATCAAATTCACACATAACAATATTAACCTTAAATGTAAATGGGCTAAATGCTCCAATTAAAAGACACAGACTGGCAAATTGGATAAAGAGTAAGACCCATCAGTGTGCTCTATTCAGGAAACCCATCTCACATGCAGAGACACACATAGGCTCAAAATAAAGGAATGGAGGAAGATCTACTAAGCAAATGGAAAACAAAAAAAGGCAGGGGTTGCAATCCTAGTCTCTGATAAAATAGACTTTAAACCAACAAAGATCAAAAGACACAAAGAAGGCCATTAAGTCATGTTAAAGGGATCAATTCAACAAGAAGAGCTAACTGTCCTAAGTATATATGCACCCAATACAGGAGCACCCAGATTCATAAAGCAAGTCCTTAGAGACCTACATAGAGACTTAGACTCCCACACAATAATAATGGGAGACTTTAACACCCCACTGTCACCATTAGACAGATCAATGAGACAGAAAGTTAACAAGGATATCCAGGAATTGAACTCAGCTCTGCACCAAGTGGACCTCATAGACATCTACAGAAGTCTCCACCCCAAATCAATAGAATATACATTCTTTTCAGCACCACACCACACCTATTCCAAAACTGACCACATAGTTGGAAGTAAAGCTCTCCTCAGCAAATGTAAAAGAACAGAAATTTTAACAAAGTGTCTCTTAGACCACAGTGCAATCAAACTAGAACTCAGGATTAAGAAACTCACTCAAAACCACTCAACTACATGGAAACTGAACAACCTGCTCCTGAATGACTATTGGGTACATAACAAAATGAAGGCAGAAATAAAGATGTTCTTAGAAACCAATGAGAACAAAGACACAACATACCAGAATCTCTGGGACACATTCAAAGCAGTGTGTAGAGGGAAATTTATAGCACTAAATGCCCACAAAAAAAGCAAGAAAGATCTGAAATTGGCACCCTAACATCAAAAATAAAAGAACTAGAGAAGCAAGAGCAAACACATTCAAAAGCTAGCAGAAGGCTAGAAATAACTAAGATCACAGCAGAACTGAAGGAGATAGAGACACAAAAAACCCTTCAAAAAATCAATGAATCCAGGAGCGGGTTTTCTGAAAACATCAACAAAATTAATAGACCACTAGAAAGACTAATAAAGAAGAAAAGAGAGAAGAATCAAATAGATGCAATAAAAAATGATAAAGGGGATATCACCACCGATCCCATAGAAATACAAACTACCATCAGAGAATACTATAATCACCTCTATGCAAATAAGCTAGAAAATCTAGAAGAAATGGATACATTCCTCGACACATACGTCCTCCCAAGACTAAACCAGGAAGAAGTTGAATCTCTGAATAGACCAATAACAGGCCCTGAAATTCAGGCAATAATTAATAGCTTACCAACCAAAAAAAGTCCAGAACCAGATGGGTTCACAGCCGAATTCCACCAGAGGTACAAGGAGGAGCTGGTACCATTCCTTCTGAAACTATTCCAATCAATAGAAAAAGAGGGAATCCTCCCTAACTCATTTTATGAGGCCAGCATCATCCTGATACCAAAGTCTGGCAGAGATGTGACAAAAAAAGAGAATTTTAGATCAATATCCCTGATGAACATTGATGCAAAAATCCTCAATAAAATACTGGCAAACCTAACCCAGCAGCACATCAAAAAGCTTATCCAGCATGATCAAGAGGGCTTCATCCCTGGGATGCAAGGCTGGTTCCACATATGCAAATCAATAAATGTAATCCAGCATATAAACAGAACCAAAGACAAAAACCACATGATTATCTCAATAGATGCAGAAAAGGCCTTTGACAAAATTCAACAGCCCTTCATGCTAAAAACTCTCAATAAATTAAGTATTGATGGGACATATCTCAAAATATTAAGAGTTGTCTATGACAAACCCACAGCCAATATCATACTGAATGGGCAAAAACTGGAAGCATTCCCTTTGAAAACTAGCATGAGACAGGGATGCCCTCTCTCACCACTCCTATTCAACATAGTGTTGGAAGTTCTGGCCAGGGCAATTAGGCAGGAGAAGGAAATAAAGGGTATTCAATTAGGAAAAAAGGAAGTCAAATTGTCCCTGTTTGCAGATGACACGATTGTACATCTAGAAAATCCCATCATCTCAGCCCAAAATTTTCTTAAGCTGATAGGCAACTTCAGCAAAGTCTCAGGATACAAAATCAATGTGCAAAAATCACAAGCATTCTTATACACCAATCACAGACAAACAGAGAGCCAAATCATGAGTGAACTCCCATTCACAATTGCTTCAAAGAGAATAAAATACCTAGGATTCCAACTTACAAGGGATGCGAAGGACCTCTTCAAGGAGAACTACAAACCACTGCTCAATGAAATAAAAGAGGATACAAACAAATGGAAGAACATTCCATGCTCATGGGTAGGAAGAATCAATATCGTGAAAATGGCCATACTGCCCAAGGTAATTTATAGATTTAATGCCATCCCCATCAAGCTAACAATGACTTTCTTCACAGAATTGGAAAAAACTACTTTAAAGTTCATATGGAACCAAAAAAGAGCCCTCATCGCCAAGTCAATCCTAAGCCAAAAGAACAAAGCTGGAGGCATCACGCTATCTGACTTCAAACTATACTACAAGGCTACAGTAACCAAAACAGCATGGTACTGGTACCAAAACAGAGATATAGACCAATGGAACCGAACAGAACTGTCAGAAATAATGCTGCATATCTACAACCATCTGATCTTTGGCAAACCTGACAAAAACAAGAAATGAGGAAAGGATTCCCTATTTAATAAATGGTACTGTGAAAACTGGCTAGCCATATGTAGAAAGCTGAAACTGGATCCCTTCCATATACCTTCTATAAAAATTAATTCAAGATGGATTAAAGACTTAAATGTTAGACCTAAAACCATAAAAACCCTAGAAGAAAACCTAGGCAGTACCATTCAGGACATAGGCATGGGCAAGGACTTCATGTCTAAAACACCAAAAGCAATGGCAACAAAAGCCAAAATTGACAAATGAGATTGAATTAAACTAAAGAGCTTCTGCACAGTTAAATAAATTACCATCAGAGTGAACAGGCAACCTACAGAATGGGAGAAAATTTTTGCAACCTACTCAACTGACAAAGGGCTAATATCCAGAATCTACAATGAACTCAAACAAATTTACAAGAAAAAAACAAACAACCCCATCAAAAAGTGGGCAAAGGATATGAACAGACACCTCACAGAAGACATTTATGCAGCCAAAAGACACGTGAAAAAATACTCATCATCACTGGCCATCAGAGAAATGGAATCAAAACCACAATGAGATACCATCTCACACCAGTTAGAATGGCCATCATTAGAAAGTCAGAAAACAACAGGTGCTGGAGAGGATGTGGAGAAATAGGAACACTTTTACACTGTTGGTGGGACTGTAAACTAGTTCAACCATTGTGGAAGTCAGTGTGGCGATTCCTCAAGGATCTAGAACTAGAAATACCATTTGACCCAGCCATCCCATTACTGGGTATCTAACCAAAGGATTATAAATCATGTTGCTATAAAGACACACACACGTATGTTTATTGTGGCACTATTCACAATAGCAAAGACTTGGAACCAACCCAAATGTCCAACAACGATAGACTGGATTAAGAAAACGTGGCACATATACACCATGGAATACTATGCAGCCATAAAAAATGATGAGTTCATGTCCTTTGTAGGGACATGGATGAAGCCGGAAACCATCATTCTCAGCAAACTATCACAAGGACAAAAAACCAAACACTGCATGTTCTCACTCATAGGTGGGAATTGAACAATGAGAGCACATGGACACAGGAAGGGGAACATTACACACTGGGGCCTGTTGTGGTGTGGGGGTAGGGAGGAGGGGTAGCATTAGGAGATATACCTAATGTTAAATGACGAGTTAATGGGAGCAGCGCACCAACATGGCACATGTATACATATGTAAGACACCTGCACGTTGTGCACATGTACCCTAAAACGTAAATTTAAAAAAAGGAAGTTAATACATATCAGATACACACAGTGTATGACACATGCACTGTTTTGTTTAATCCTTATTCCTTAATATTACACTGGAAATACAAGCCTGGGTAACTTTAGGAGTTTTGAGTAGATTGTATAGGTATTTGGCTATTTATATATTCTCCTCATTTTGGAGCTGAAAAGCTGGAGGCTCAGAAACGTTAAGCAACTTCCCCAAAGTTACCACGCTACTAAATGCCACCTAATTTCCCCAAATTCCTAATATTGAAGTACTCTAATGATTCCCATTTTCTATCAACATCGGTTTCATTGGTGATCTCATCTACTCTCATGACTCCAAATGCCATCTGTATGCTGATAACTCCAAGTTTTTAACTCCAGGCCAAGCACCTGTCCTACAGCGAGGTTGTGGCATGTTACTTAGGTTAGCCACTGAGATATAGAATGTTGTCTTTCAGGAGGGTTTTGAAAAATAGTTTCCACTCAAAGAGAGATGCATGAGGACAACTTGCTGGCCCAACTCATTTTTTTAAAACATTGTTTTATAAGGATGTGGTGACCATTATTATGTGATTCTTTCTAACACACTTAGTTTGACAGAGTGGAAAGATGGAGACACTCTGGGTCTTTGATAATTATTAAGCCAATAAATCACCCCATGAATACTGTCCTGAAGACTGTTTATTATGTAGGAGAATGTTAAATCCCAGTTGTTCAAGTCTTTTTTACTTGAGTAGTCTGCCATCTGTACCTGAAAGTAATCTTGACTACAAAAGCCATCATAATGATTATTCAGAGCCTGTGTCTAGTCACCCCAGCTTTCTCACCATTCAATACAATTATTGTACAGCTTATTTACTAAGGAAAACTCTAAGAAAGTCCAAATATCTGCCACCCAAAGCCCTATCTAGAGGAACTAACCTCCAGGTGATTTTTTTCTGCATTCATTTAACAAATATTCGGCATCAATTATGTGCAGGAAACTATTCAAGGCTTTGGGGCTACAGCAGCAGTGAATTAAACAGACAGGCATCGTGCCCTCATGGGTTTACATTCTCTTAGAAGAGTGTAATGTATATAGTGTAGATTTCTAGTACTCACATATATACCATTCTCCTTCTTCTGTCTAAACACCCATACCCTTAGCAGGAAGAGTCATGTGACCAGCTCTGAGTAAGGTCTGGTGAACGGGTTGTGAGCAAACCTGATATGAGCTCCTTCTCAGCCAAAACATTCTATTTTCAGTGCAACAGACAATCTCTTTCTCTGCGTTCCATGCTTGAAAGAATATGTATTAAGATACAGTGAGTGCCACAAGTGACCTGGCCTTGAAAGTCACCTAATGGAGTACAGTTGTTCTAAAGAATCATCATGTACTTTGTACTTTGCATAAGGGAGAAACAAACTTTATTGTGTTCTGCCACAAAATTTTGCAGTTGTAGTTTTAACATTAGGACTAATGTTAGATGGAATATTTGGCCATGAATCTCTTTTCAAATATAATTTTCTCAAATAAATGCAACTTGAATAAGCATTTATAAATTTTTCTCTGCAACAATTAGATTTATCCTCTTTAAATATACATGATTTTTGGTTTAGCATGTGTGATATGGAGACACACACATATCTAACAAAATAATTACAAGTAAAATCAGATTGTGATTCTTATGTCATTGTTCACTACTTTGCTCTAAAAACACTCTCTCCTGTTCTGAAAAATCACAAGGTAATGATCATAAGAATCCGTACATTTAAAAAAATTATTCAGGATACTGGGGAAAGAAATAAAAAGAAGCTAGAACAGATTTGTCAATTTTAGAATAGAAATTAGAGCCAAGTAGAAGAACAGTGAACATAGCCCATTTGCTATAGAATAATAAATGACTCTCCACCATAATTTTTTCTCGGATTTTTAATATGATTTTCTCTGAATGTCCCAGGAAATTAAGCACCCGTCTGTCATTCCAGGAGATTATTCTGTTGTGAACTGTTTTCTTTTTCAGCTGTTTTGTAAGATATTTGTTCTATGATCTTTTCCATTTCTAATTATGTACCACTATAGTTTTTCTGCAAGATTTCAAGCACCAAATTCATCATGTTGTAACATGTTTTTAAATAGTTATTAGATTAACTCTCAAAGTAACACATTTTGTATTTCATACTTCATCATTTTTCATATACTGGTAACCAGGATTTCCTACAATCTCTAAAATGTCTCTAGGGAAAGACCTTTAGTTGTAAAAGTGAATTAATATTAATAGTTTTTAAAATGCTCTTCTAGAGTTTCCTCAATAGGATGCCCCTTTGGAAGATTGTGGGCTCCATGAACATAGAGAATAGGCATGTACCATCCATTGCTGTATTTCCCAGGCTGAATTTAGTGTGTAAACGTGGTAGGTATTCAATAAAACTTGTTATGTACTAGCACATCTCAATTACTTTTAACCATTTGCATAAATGCCACTATAAACTACACATAGCTGTACTTAATGTGTTAAGTGAAATTTTAAAATGAATTAATGTGTAATTTAGAGATCTGAGTTGTAACTCTATTCATTTGATTTCACGACATCCTGACCCCATTTTCCAAAATTAGTAGCATTTTTAAAAATGCTCCACACTCCTAAACAATTAAAAGCCCTAAAAAAAAATATAGTAGAATGCCATATTTAGTTACACTCTTGATTCATTCATGCCTTTACACTTTCTTTACTTTTTGTTTTCCCCCTTTTTGCTGAAGTTGCCAAGATAGAGAAGAGAAAAAGAAAGAGAGTGGGGGGCAGGGGAGATATAGAGAGGGAGAAAGAGAGACCATTCAAAATCAATTAATCTGGTAAAGAGTGAGTCTTGTGGGTGGTTGGTACATTGCTGTGGCAGACAGAATACTGGATCCTAAAGATGTCCATATCCTGATCCATAGATTCTGTCAATGTATTTCCTTACATGGCAAATGGACTTTGCAGATACAATTAAGTATGATTGTAAAGACGTCTATTTCTTTAGTCTTGCCAATTCTTCCTTTAGGTATTTTTAAGCTCTGTTATTAAGTGTGTACACATTACGGGTCATTATGTTCTCTTGATAAATTTACCCTTTTATAATTATGAAATGTTTCCCTTTCTATGTGTTAATATTTCTTTTGAACTGTTTTCTCATATTCATATAGCCAGCCATACACATACATACACACACACACACACATACACACACAGAGTTTCCTTTTTTTATTCCATCAATATCTTCCTTTTAATTGAAATGTTTGATATAATTTTTATTTAACCTAATTGCTGATATGTCTGGGTTTCAGTATACCATCTCTGTTTCTGTTTTTGTTTTCCTCCTATCTCTGAACTCACTGTTTTTTGTTTCCTTGGCTGCTCTTTGCTAACATCTTTTGGTCTGAGAATTTTCATTTTTTAAAATATCTGCATTACTGGCTTATTAGCTATGGCATCGTATTATTTTTAAAGGTAAATGTCAAAATTCAATCTGAATCCTTAATGTCATTTCATCTAATGTATAAAGACACTTAAAGAAAAGAAACTTTGTAGGATTTAATGTATAAGAAAAAATTACAACAGAATAAATTCATGCCCTTTCTTCTGTCCCTTCTAATATTGTAGTTCTATGTTTTAAATCTAGAGGTATTTTAAACCTACAACACATCATTTATTGATTTTTAAAATTTTGTAGATGTTCAATTGTCTTTTAAATAATATGATAATTCAGAGAAAAATAATCTTTATATTTACCATTTCAGTGCTCTTAATTCTTCTTTTGTAGATCTGAATTTTCAATTGTTAACTTTTTCATTTATTCTGGATAAATTCCTTTACAAGTTTTGGTCTCAGCTCTTATTTATATAACATTTTCATTATTTTGTATTCATTTTTGATGTATATTTCAGTGAATATTTTTACATAATATAAATTTTCTTTCTTTTTTTTTATTATACTTTAGGTTTTAGGGTACATGTGCACAATGTGCAGGTTTGTTACATATGTATCCATGTGCCATGTTGATTTCCTGCACCCATTAGCTCGTCATTATTTCACTCAGTACTTTAGATGGCCTTCCAATGTATTCTAGCTTCATGCTATAGCTGATGTTGTTGCTATAATTCTGATCATTATTTCCTTGCATGAAGTATGTCTTTTTATTTAGCTATTGTTAAAATATGTTCTTTATATTTGATTTTCAGCTGTTTAACTGTCATGTGCTCATGTTTGGTTTTTCTTGTATTCTGTTTGTTTTCATTTGGTTGTGTTTTTTTCTTGTTTGAGTTTTTAGAATCTATGGCTATTTTTACTTAATACATTTGAAAAAATTGCTCATATTTTGTCATCACTTTTCTATTCCATTTTTTTATTTCATTTGTGAGTCCAATTACATGTATGTTAAAATCATTTGACACGGTTTCATGATCATTAAGACTATATTTACTTATCCCAACTTTATTTTGTGCTTCAATTTGTTTAAAAATTTGTATTGGCCTTCCTTCAAATTCATTGATTATTTCTTCTGCATTTTATAATTTGTATTTAAACCCACCCACTTCATTTTTTATTTCAGATTCATTATTTCTTCTGCATTTTATAATTTGTGTTTAAACAAAGCCACTTCAGTTTTTATTTCAGATTTCATTTTTTATTTCAGATTTCATTTTTTAATTTTGGGATTTCTGCTTGATTGTGTTTTAGAATCCCCATGTCTTTTGACGTTCTTACTTTCATACATATTGTTTCATATATTTTACTTGTTATTTTAAAGTCTTTGCCTAATTGCCTAATTTGACTAATTTTCACAGCTGGGTTATCTGCAGGCTTGATTGTTTATTTCTCCTTATAGTCATATTTTCTTGACTTTTATTGTGTCAGGTAAGCTTTGGTCATAAAGTGGACATTATACATGATTCATTGTAGATACTCTGGATTATTGTGTGCTCCTCTGAAGAGTATGAAGTTTTGTGCCAGCAGATAATTCAATTAATGATAGTGGATCAGTTTTATTCTGTGGTGGCTTGGTGTTAGGTTTTATTACTGAATAAATGATTTTAGTCCTAGAACATAGATCTTGGTTCTCCCATATACTTTTTTATTTTTTTAAACTGTACATTGGCAAATTATGATTTTGCATATTTACAAGATACAAAGTGATGTTATAGTTTATGGCTACAATGTGGAATAAATAAAGCTAATTAACGTATTAATCACCAGAAATATTTATCAATTTTTTGTGGTGAGAAAGTCTGAAGTTCACTCTCAGCAATTTTGAAGCGTACATTACATTATTTCTTACTATATTCACCATGTTGTGCAATACATCTCAAAGGAAAACATAACTTATTCTTCCTGTCTAATTGAAGCTTTGTATCCTTTAACCATCATCTCTCCATTTCCCTCACCCACCTGCCTCTGGTAATCACCATTATACTCTCTGATTGAGTTTGATTCTTTCAGACTCCACATATTAGTAAGAACACGTGGTATTTGTTTTTCTGTGGCTGGTTTATTTCACTTAGCATAACATTTTCCAATTTCATGTATGTTATTGCAAGTGGCAAATTTATCTTTCTTAAGGCTGAATTTTATATATATATATATGTATATATATGTATGTATATATGTGTGTATATATGTACATACATATGTACATATATACATTTTTTAAATTTATTCATCTGTTGATGGACACATAGGTTGATTCCATAACTTCGCTATTGTGAATAGTGCTGCAATGATCATGGGAGTGCAGACGTATCTTCAACATACTAATTTCAAATCTTTTGGGCAAATACCAAGACGTGGGATTTCTTGATGATATAGTAACTCTATTTTCTTTAAGAAACCACCATATAATTTTCCATAATGGCTGCACTAATTTACATTTATACTAACAGTGTGCAGATGTTTCCTTTTCTCCACCTGCTTGCCAACACTTGTTATCTTTTGTCTCTTTGATAATAGCCATTTTGACAAGTGTGAGGGTATATGTCATTGTGGTTTTAATTTGTATCTCACTATTGACAAGTAATGTTGATATATATATATGCATGTGTATTATATATACACACATATGCACACATATATACACACATATATATGTACATGTCAAAATCACTAATCAGGTTATATATATGTTGGCCATTTGGTAATTTGTATGTCTTTTTTCAGAAATGTCTATTCAGGGCCCTTGCCCATTTATAAACTGAATTAGTTGTTTTATTTCTATAGCATTGTTTGAATTTCTTGTATATTTTAGATATTAATCCCTTATCAGATATTTGGTTTGCAAATACTTTCTCTCAATCTGTAAATTGTCCCTTCCCTTGCTTAATTATTTCCTTTGTTATGCAGAAGTTTTTCATTTTGATGTGATCCCATTTGTCTATTATTGCTTTTGTTGCCTGTGCTTTTGGAGTCAAGTCTAAAAACAAATCACTGCCAAAACAATTTTGTGTATTTTTTTTGTTTTCTTCCAGCAGTTTTACAGTCTCAGGTCTTACACCATATAGTTCTTAACTCTAAGGCATGGCCCTTTAGGGATTTAACTCAAAAGCCCGAGCTACTTGGTAATCTGCCCTAACCTAATGAGGATTGTAACCCAGGGAACCATTAAATTTTTAGCTCTTTCACTCCTAGGTTTTGAACTCCTTGAAGCCTCACCCTATGCATGTATACAGCTCAGGAATACATCAAAGATTCTGTCAGGCCTCTGAGCCCAAGCAAAGCCATCATATCCCCTGTGACCTGCACGTACACATCCAGATGGCCAGTTCCTGCCTTAACCGATGACATTCCACCACAAAAGAAATGAAAATGGCCTGTTCCTGCCTTAACTGATGACATTATCTTGTGAAATTCCTTCTCCTGGCTCATCCGGGCTCAAAAGTTCCCTGACTGAGCACCTTGTGACCCCCGTCCTGCCCTCCAGAAAACAACCCTCCTTTGACTGTAATTTTCCTTTACCTACCCAAATATTATAAAACAGCCCCACCCCATCTCCCTTCGCTGACTCTCTTTTCAGACTCAGCCTGCCTGCACCCAGGTGAAATAAACAGCCTTGTTGCTCACACAAAGCCTGTTTGGTGGTCTCTTCACATGGACGTGCATGAAATTTGGTGCCGTGACTCAGATCGGGGGACCTCCCTTGGGAGATCAATCCCCTGTCCTCCTGCTCTTTGTTCCGTGAGAAAGATCCACCTATGACCTCTGGTCCTCAGACCAACCAGCCCAAGGAACATCTCACCAATTTTAAATCCGGTAAGCGGCCTGGTTTTACTCTCTTCTCCAACCTCCCTCACTATCCCTCAACCTCTTTCTGCTTGCAATCTTGTTGCCACACTTCAATCTTGTCACCACACTTCAATCTCTTCCTTCTCTTAATTTCAATTCCTTTCATTTTCTGGTAGAGATGAGACACATTTTATCCATGGACCCAAAACCCTGGCGCCGGTCATGGACTCGGGAAGGCAGCCTTCCCTTGGTGTTTAATCATTGCGGGGATGCCTCTCTGATTATTCACCCACGTTCCATTGGTGTCTGATCTCCACGGGGACGCCTGCCTTGTTCATTCACCCATGTTCCCCTGGTGGCAAGTCAATTGCGGGGATGCCTGCTTTGGCTGCTAACCCACGTTGCAGCCCAGGGCTGCTCCCCACCCCCTTCTCCGTGTCTCTACCCTTTTCTTTAAACTTGCCTCCTTCACTATAGGCAATCTTCCACCCTCCATTCCTCCTCCTTCTCCCTTAGCCTGTATTCTTAAGAACTTAAAACCTCTTCAACTCTCACCTGACCTAAAATCTAAGCATCTTATCTTCTTCTCCAACACCGCTTAGCCCCAGTACAAACTTGACAGTAGCTCTAAATAGCCAGAAAACGGCACTTTCTGTTTTTCCATCCTACAAGATCTAGATAATTCTTGTCGTAAAATGGGCAAAGGGTCTGAGGTTCCTGACGTCCAGGCATTCTTTTACATATCGGTGCCTCCCTAGTCTCTGTTCCCAAAGCAACTCATCCTAAATCTTCCTTCTTTCCCTCCCGCCTGTCCCCTCAGTCCCAACCCCAAGTGTCACTGAGTCTTTCTAATCTTCCTTTTCTACAGACCCATCTGACCTCTCCCCTCCTCGCCAGGTGGAGCTAGGTCCCAATTCTTCCTCAGCCTCCACTCCTCCACCCTGTAATCCTTTTATCACCTCCCCTCCTCACACCCAGTCCAGCTTACAGTTTTATTCCGCGACTAGCCCTCCCCCACCTGCCCAGCAATTTCCTCTTAAAAAGGTGGCTGGAGCTAAAGGCATAGTCAAGGTTAATGCTCCTTTTTCTTTATCTGACCTCTCCCAAATCAGTTCGCGTTTAGACTCTTTTTCATCAAATATAAAAAACACAGCCCAGTTCATGGCCCCTTTAGCGGCAACCCTGAGATGTTTTACAGCCCTAGACCCTAAAAAGTCAAAAGGCTGTCTTATTCTCAATATACATTTTATTACTCAATCTGTTCCCGACATTAAATAAATCTCCAAAAATTAAATTCCAGCCCTCAAACTCCACAGCAGGACTTAATTAACCTCACCTTCAAGGTGTACAATAATAGAGTAAAGGCAGCCAAGTAGCAACATATTTCTGAGTTGCAATTCCTTGCCTCCACTGTGAGACAAACCCCAGCCACATCTCTAGCACACAATAACTTCCAAACGCCTGAATCGCAGCTGCAAGGGGTTCCTCCAGAACCTCCTCCCCCAAGAGCTTGTTACAAGTGCTGGAAATCTGGCCACTGGGCCAAGGAATGCCCACAGCCCGGGATTCCTCCTAAGTCATGTCCCATCTGTGCGGGATCCCACTGAAAATCGGACTGTTCAACTCACCTGGCTGCCACTCCAGAGCCCCTGGAACTCTGGCCCAAGGCTTTCTGACTCCTTCCAGATCTTCTCGGCTTAGCAGCTGAAGACTGAGGCTGCCCTATTGCCTCGGAAGCCTACAGGACCATCACAGATGCTCTGGGTAACTCACAGTGGAAGGTAAGTCCGTCCCCTTCTTAATCAATATGGAGGCAACCCACTCCACATTACCTTCTTTTCAAAGGCCTGTTTCCCTTGCCTCCATAACTGTTGTAGGTACTGACAGCCAGGCTTCTAAACCTGTTAAAACTCCCCAATTCTGGTGCCAAATTAGACAATACTCTTTTAAGCACTCCTTTTTAGTTATCCCCACCTACCCAGTTCCCTTATTAGGCCGAGACACTTTAAATTATCTGCTTCCCTGACTATTCCTGGCCTACATGCTGCCTTTTCCCCCTGTTCAAAGCCTCCTTCACATCCTCCTCTTGTAACTCCCCACCTTAGCCCACAAGTATTAAGATACCTGTACTCCCTCGTTGGCGACTGATCATGCACCCCTTACCATCTCATTAAAACCTAATCACCCTTACCCTGCTCAATGCCAATATCCCATCCCACAGCACACTTTAAAAGGATTAAAGCTTGTTATTACTTGCCTGCTACGGCATGGCCTTTTAAAACCTATAAACCCCATTTACAATTCCCCCATTTCACCTGTCCTAAAACCAGACAAGGCTTAAAGGTTAGTTCAGGATCTGCGCCTTATCAACCAAATTGTTTTGCCTATCCACCCCATGGTGCCAAACCCATATACTCTCTTATCCTCAATACCTCCCTCCACAATCCATTATTCTGTTCTGGATCTCAAACATGCTTTCTTTACTATTCCTTTGCACCCTTCATCCCAGCCTCTCTTCACTTTCACTTGGACTGACCCTGACATCCATCAGGTTCAGCAAATTACCTGGGCTGTACTGCCGCAAAGCTCCACAGACAGCCCCCATTACTTTGATCAAGCCCAAATTTCTTCCTCATCTGTTATCTATCTCAGCATAATTCTCATAAAAACACACGTGCTCTCCCTGCCGATCATGTCTGATTGATCTCTCAAACCCCAGCACCTTCTACAAAACAACAACTCCTTTCCTTCCTAGGCATGGTTAGATACTTTCAACTTTAGATACCTGATTTTGCCATCCTAACAAAACCATTATATAAACTCACAAAAAGAAACCTAGCTGACCCCATAGATCCTAAATCCTTTCCCCACTCCTCTTTCCATTCCTTGAAGACAGCTTTAAAGACTGCCCCCACCCTAGCTCTCCCTGACTCATCCTAACCCATTTCATTACCCACAGCCGAAGTGCAGGCCTGCACAGTCAGAATTCTTACACAAGGACCAGGATCACGTCCAGTAGCCTTTTTGTCCAAACAACTTGACCTTACTGTTTTGGGTGGGCCATCATGTCTCCGTGCAGTGGCTGTCACCACCCTAATAGTTTTAGAGGCCCTCAAAATCACAAACTATGCTCAACTCACTCTACAGCTCTCATAACTTCCAAAATCTGTTTTCTTCCTCATACCTGAGGCATATACTTTCTGCTTCCAGGCTCCTTCAGCTGTACTCACTCTTTGTTGAGTCTCCCACAATTACTATTGTTCCCGGCCCGGACTTCAATCTGGCCTCCCACATTATTCCGGATACCACACCTGACCCTCATGACTGCATCTCTCTGATCCACCTGACATTCACCCTATTTCCCCATATTTGCTTCTTCCCTGTTCCTCACCCTGATCACATTTAGTTTACTGATGGCAGTTCCACCTTTCCTCCACATCAAGCTCAAGGATTTGCCCCTGCCCAGGACTGGCAAATTGACTTTGCTCACATGCCCCGAGTCAGAAAACAAAAATACCTCTTAGTCTAGGTAGACGCTTTCACTGGATAGGTAGAGGCCTTTCCTACAGGGTCTGAGAAGTCCACCATGGTCATTTCTTCCCTTCTGTCAGACGTAATTCCTCAGTTTAGCCTTCCCACCTCTATACAGTCTGATAACAGACCAGCCTTTACTAGTCAAATCACCCAAGCAGTTTCTCAGGCTCTTAGTATTCAGTAGAACCTTCATATCCCTTACTGCCCTCAATCTTCAGGAAAGGTAGAACGGACTAATGGTCTTTAAAGGCACACCTCACCAAGCTCAGCCTCCAACTTAAAAAAGATTAGAGAGTACTTTTACCTCTTGCCCGTCTCAGAATTCAGGCCTGTCCTCGGAATGCTACAAGGTACAGCCCATTTAAGCTCCTTTATAGATGCTCCTTTTTATTAGGCCCCAGTATCATCCCAGACACCAGACCAACTTAGACTGCACCCCAAGAAACTTGCCATCCCTACTATTTTCTGTCTAGTCATACTCCTATTCACCGTTCTCAACTACTCATAAATGCCCGGTTCTTGTTTACACTGCTGGTTTACACTGTTTCTCCAAGCCATCACGGCTGATATTTCCTGGTGCTATCCCCAAACCGCCACTCTTAACTCTTAAAGTAAATAATCTTTGCTGGCAAGGCTATGCTGAACCTCCTTAGCCATTCTCTAACCAGATGTCCTAAGTCCTCCCAATTCCTAGTCCTTTAATACCTGTTTTTCTCCTTCTCTTATTCCGTTTAGTTTTTCAATTCATACAAAACCGTATCCAGCCCATCACCAATAATTCTACACAACAAATGTTTCTTCTAACAACCCAACAATATCACCCCTTACCACAAAATCTTCCTTCAGCTTAATCTCTCCCACTCTAGGTTCCCACGCCGCCCCTAATCCCACTTGAAGCAGCCCTGAGAAACATCGCCCATTATCTCTCCATACTACCCCCCAAAATTTTCACCATCCCAACGCTTTACCACTATTTCTTTTTATTTTTCTTATTAATATAAGAAGACAGGAATGTCAGGCCTCTGAGCCCAAGCTAAGCCATCATATCCCCTGTGACCTGCATGTACACATCCAGACGGCGGGTTCCTGCCTTAGCTGATGACATTCCACCACAAAAGAAGTGAAAATGGCCTGTTCCTACCTTAACTGATGACATTATCTTGTGAAATTCCTTCTGGCTCATTCTGGCTCAAAAGCTCCCCTACTGAGCACCTTGTGACCCCCACTCCTGCCTGCCAGAGAACAAACCCCCTTTGACTGTAATTTTCCTTTACCTACCCAAATCTTATAAAATGGCCCCACCCCTATCTCTCTTCGCTGACTCTCTTTTCGGACTCTGCCCACCTGTACCCAGGTGAAATAAGCAGCCTTGTTGCTCACACAAAGCCTGTTTGGTGGTCTCTTCACACGGACGCACATGAAAGATTTGATGTATGCAGAGAATATGTATGCAGATTTTGGAGTTTCTACCTTCTGTGGACTTCCCCTTTTTCTGGATTCCTTTTTCAATTCCCAGCCATTGCTGAGAGTGAGGGAAAAACATGTAAATATGGATTGCAACTAGTATATTTCCTTTTTTTCAATCATTTTATTCCCGCAAGTGTCTGCCTGCTTGTCACTATCCTATGCTTTCAAATAACTATTTTATATGTCTTGTTTGACATTTATAATTGTTAGTAGCAGAAATGTTAGTATAATAAAATCTGTGCCAACAGTATTCAAGGCAAGATGTCCTTAGGAAAACTTTAAAAATAAATTCCTGAAATATAAAACTTAAGTAAAAATAAAATACATATATTCCACAAATGAATCAACTCTCAATTGAATCAATCCTTTATATCTACCTACAAGCTTATAGGGGAAAAACATAAGATTAGCCAAACCATGAGGGAACAGGTAAATTCAAAATGTGCAACATTCAGCAGGACAAGTGATCTAATTTCTCCAACAAATCAATGACATAAAAATTGAATAGAGATTTATAAGATAAAGCAGACTAAGGACACATAGCAATCAAATATTATAACTGGTTCTAGGTTATAGTTTGAATTTTAAGAGTAAACCAAAAAAGAACATTTTTAAAATAATTAGAAAAATTCAAACATGGACTAGGAATTAGATGACATCAGGGAATTATTGTTATATTTATATGCAACAATGGCATGGAGGTAATGTTAACATAAGTATTAGTAAAGTAGTTAAAACTACTAAAATTAAGTAGTAAAGTGATACAACACTGGATCATGTGGTGTTTCAAACATATTCTAGTGATACCACACTGGGATATGTTTTAAAATTTAACAGAAAAACAAATAGGAAGCATGAATATAAAATAGCATTAGCAAAATATTGATGTTTTGTGGCAGACACATAAAATTGATTTTACTATTCATTTTATGTATCTTTGACATTTTTATACTAAACATAGTTCAAAATAATAACTTTGTAATAATATACTCACAATTTTTACTTAAGCCAGGAAAGGCAAATATGTGGTGTGCCATCACTTCTGCCTTCCTTGCCCAGGGAAGACACTGTTAAATGATGAAGGCACATTGTCCAATAAGCAAGACTAACTTTCTCAGTCAAACCCTCTCTCTGGACAAATAGAAAATAAATTGATGCTAGCATGAAAAAATTAAACATCTCCGCAATTGTCCCGGTGATATAGTCTAGATATTTGTTTTCTCCAAATTTCATGTTGAGATTTAATCCCCAGTGCTGGAGGTGAGGCCTGTAGGAGGTGTTTGGATCATGAAAGCACATCCTCCATGAATGGTTTGGTGCCATCTTTGCAGTTATGATGAGCTCTCACTCTTAGTTCACATGAGAACTGGTTGTTAGAAAGAGTATGACACCACCCACCCCCTTCTCTCTTGCCATATGATGCCTCCTCTCCTTTCCCTTCCACCATAATTGGAAGCTTCCTGAGGCGCTCACCAGAAGCAGTTACTGGTGTCATGCTTCTTGTACAGCCTACAGAACCATAAGCCAACAAAACCAAACCCTTTTTCTTATAAATTACCCAGCCTCAGGTATTCCTTCACAGCAACACAAATGAACTAAGAAATCCTTTATTCCATTTTATTTTCTCTATCTCTCTTTATGAGCCAGCATTTCTCTGATTTTATCATGAGACTTTTACTATGTATACCCAAGAATCTACTAGGGAGAAGAAGATTGTGGAAGATTTTACTAGAGCTCCTCAATTGGTATTTCCACTTCTAGGCCCACAGAAGTGTCTTCTTGTGTTGAGTAGATGGGAACAACAACAACTAAAAAGCAAGGCAACCTGTATTTTTGAATGACAATATAAAAGACAGCTGGCCTGAGGAGTTGTTTGAAACTACAGAAGTCTTTAGGTCAACAAGAAATAATATTTAATTGTGTTAAACTGCTGTTATTTGACAGGTTTTTGTTGTTGTTGTTGTTGTTGCTGTTGTTACAGCCCTGCCTATAAGGCTAGATTAGCTTGATTAATAAGGAGGTAGAAATGGCAATATTTATTGTAAGTATATAATAATTTTAAAATGAGTATTTTAAAATTGTGCACTATAGTATATTTTAGTAATGATAATAACTATTAATCAGTTGCTTATTATATGTTAGATACTCTGATTTGTGCTTTACAAAAATTGCTTTCTATTTGTTACATGAATTAGAGTCATAAGAACATACAAGGAGGGTTTTACATTTTATATCCAAGAAAATTAAGGCTGAGCTGATAAATAATTTTGTCATGTTTACATAGCTATAAAACAAGGAAGCCAGAATTTGAAACTAGGTCTATATAACTCTGAAGCCCATGCTGTTAACCATTGTGCTATAGGCTTTTTGAGGGTAGACACAGGGCTCTGTATTTTTATTGTACTTTAAGATCTTAGTAAAAAATGCTAAGTTCATATTGTATTCAGCATACACTGAATATAATAAATGAATACATTTTAATGCAGACAGTTAAGAACACAGTTTTAGGAAATAGGTTGGGAGAGGGAGTTCATTAACGAATAAAAAGTCATCTTTTTCATATTTTACATCATTCATAACAGATTGGAAGTTGCTGGTATACTGTTCCATTGCTAAGTATGCTTTGGTTTTAAGGAGCTCATTTTAAACAAGCAATGTGTGTGTGAAGGTGAGAAGGGGATGGATTGGGAATATTAGGAAGAAACTCTTTAATCTTATTACTTATGCTGTTTTCAAATATTTGTTGAATATTACAAATGTTATAGTAATAGAGTCATGACTAATATTTATGAAGCAATTTATAATGAGCCAGGCTCTGTGATAAATACTTTTCATACATTACCTCATTTAGAGCTCAAGCAGTGCTATACGAGTACTATTGTTACACACACTTTACAGATGAGAAACATGGGAGTCAGGGAGGTTAAAGGACTTGCTCGAGGTGACAGATTAGTTTAGTGGCCCAAATACTGATCCCAGCCCAGAGCGAAAGTTCTTAACTACTGCACTCTGTCTTCAGCATTGTCCTTTCTGCTTCTCCTTGCCATCTAAACAGTGGCAAAGATACCTTGTGAAAAAGAGAAATATTTCTGGCAGAAGTTGGAATGCTGGTAAAAAACACAAAAGTTCGAGATTTATTCCTGTTTAGAAAATTATCTTTTTCTTCAAATGAAAAAGTCACTCCTTGGCAATTTCTTTAGCCAAAATTTATGGCCTCTTTTGAAATTCTTAACATTATTTCTGAATTTCCAGGAGCATCTCAATGGAGATGAGTAAATTTTAATAATTAAGGTTTCCACATAATTTGAGGCTCCTCTTGCAACCAGGTCAACAACATCAAGACCTAAATTAACACTGACTTTACCTTCCCACTTGACTTGAACTTTGACCCAGAACATTTTTGACAGCTGTTATCCACTTCTGACCTTTAGAAAGATTAGTTGGAAACAAGAATAAAATATTTAAGTGTAGTATCTATGAATTATAGCATTTTAGACTTAGAAGACACTTTATATTATCATCTAGTCCAAACTTCTCATTTTACAGATGAAAGGAGGGGTCTTGTGATCAAAATCTCAATATGAAATCATTCTTATCTGTATAGAATGGCAAAATAGTCACCAAGCTTAATTTTAAGCATTGGAGGATTTACATGATAGGAGTAGTTAAATAGAAAATAAAAAGCTAAAACAGCTATAGAGTTTCCTTCTCTATAAGTCTGGAAAATCCAAGTGATTTCCACCAATATAAAATAACATGTCATAAACAGACACTTTTCAAAGGAAGACATACATATGGTCAACAAGCATATAAATTGCTCCACATCACGAATCACTGGAGAAATGCAAATCAAACCACAAGGAGAAACCATCTTACACCAGTCAGAATGGCTATTATTAAAAGGTCAAGCCACCACCTTGATGCTGGTGAAGTTGTGGAGAAAAGGGAATGATTAAACACTGCTGGTGGGAATGTAAATTAGTGCAGCCATTGTGGAAAGCAGTTTGGTGTTTTCTCAAGGAACTTAAAACAGAACTACCATTCAACTTGGTAATCCCATTCTTGGGCATATACCCAAGGGAATATAAATCATTCTACCATAAAGACACATGCATGTAGTTCATTGCAGCACTATTCACAGTAGCAAAGTCATAGAATCAACCTAAATGCCAATCAATGGTAGATTGGATAAAGAAAATGTGGTACCTATACATCATGGAATACTATACAGCCATAAACAAGAATGGTATCATGTTTTTGGCAGCAACATGGATGGAGCTACAGGCCATTGTCCTAAGTGAATTAACACAGAAACAGAAAACAAAATACCACATATTATCTCTTGTAAATTGAAGCTAAATATTGAGTACATATGGACACAAAGAAGGGAACAATGGACACCAGAGCATACTTGAGGGTAGAGGTAGGGAGGAGGGTGAAGATCAAACAATTACCTATCAGAAAATATGCTTATCATCTGGGTGGTGAAATAATCTACATGCCAAACCCCCATGATATGCAATTTACCCGTATAACAAACCTGCACATGTATGCTTGAACCTGAAATAAACATATATGTATATAATTCATCAAAAAAGAAAAAATGACATCGTTATACTCTCCATAATAGCCAATCAGTGTTCATTCATTGCTTCACAAATGTTTATAGAGTGCGTCTGAGGGGCCCAGTTGCTTTCGAGTTCAAGTGGCAAGCAATACAGAAAACATACCTGCCCTCGTGGAAGCTTATGTTTTAATGAGACAGAAAGGTAATTTAAAAGTGTAAAAATTAACCAGATAAATGTAAATTAGATATTATGAAGGACATAATAGAGTGAAGGAAGAGTAAATGGGGTGGAATCACTTTATGAAGGGTAATCAAGTAATCTACTGGACTGAGATCTAAAATATAAACACAATCATCAGGCAGAGCAGGTGCAAAGAATTCCAAGAAGAAGGAACAGCTAGTGTAAAGGTTCAGAAGTGCCTGGTATGCATAAGAAACATGGCTTTATGGTCAGCTAAACCACAAAATATATTTCTCCTTTGGCCTCACTAAATCCTTGTATTAAATTTCCCTACCATTATCCACTTACATTTCTAAATTTTCTTTCCTTCCCCTAACCTGATTTTTTTTTTATCATTTTTTATTTATTTATTTATTTTGAGATGGAGTGTCACTCTATCACCCGGGTTGGAGTATAGTGGTGCAATCTCGGCTCACTACAACCTCCACCTCCTGGGTTCAAGCAATTCTCCCGCGTCAGCCTCCCAAGTAGCTGGGACTACAGATGCACACCACCACACCTGGCTAATTTTTGTATTTTCTTTTTTTTTTTTTAGTAGAGATAGGGTTTCACCATATTGGTCAGGCTGGTCTCAAATTCCTAACCTCAGGCAATCCACCCGCCTCAGCCTCCCAAAGTGCTGGGATTACAGGTGTGAGCCACCATGCCAAGCCCCCGCCACCTGATTTCTTTACTGCTTTTATGTGGATGTCTATCTGTCCCAACCTAAAATCTCTAAGGAGATCCTAATCTTTTAAAAACCACTGGAGGTATTCCCTGTACACATTTAATTCCAGTATGTCTATACTGATCAATCTAATTTCTGACACAGGCCAAGAGCCAACATCTCCATGTGTGTAGACAGATGGAAAAGAAATGTCTAAAATCCTATCCCACAGAGATACTCCCTAGTAATTCCTTGACCACTATAGGCACGGGACAACAACAACAACAAAAAAGGAGTTTATAATTTCAATGCTGTGTTAATAGAACCTACTGATTAGCATTATTCATGTGTGTTGTCAGTGTGTCAGCTTTCATTTTCTACTCTGACAGGCATTTAACTACCAGGAATGGGCCTATTCTAGGTACCGTAGAAATTATAAATAACTTTTGGAATTATGGTTCCTCTCTTCAAGATTGTAATATTTTTCTTCTCTGAGGGTAGAAAAATGAATTTATACTATTCATAGTGTCCTATATTTTTCCTCATTAGCAAATATGTTAATTGTAATTAAATATCATTGTGAATAATTATTTGTTTAATATCCTCCACTTAAGGTTAAATGCCTTGGGAATAAGGGGAAGGGTTTGTATTAATTTAATATTACATAAATGAACAGCTGACACAGTGGTGCATAGTAGGTACTAATCAAATATTCTTGGATATATGAATGAAGAAATTAATTATACTTATCTGTGTCACTCACAATCTAGAGTGGTGCTAATCTGTTTGGAACAGGAAGAGGCAAGACATCAACTCATGAAATTTCAGCTCATGAAATCTCACTCAGCAGATGTTTTAGTAACTATTAGGTGCTCAGGATTGTGCTGGGAATACATTAATGAGCAAAATTAGGAATGTTCTCTGCTTTTACTGAGCTGATCATCTGGTTGTGGAAACACATCCTAGTCAGAAAATCACATGCAGTAAAGCACACCTCAGACAAATGCCATGAAATTGCTGGATAGTGGCTCATTTAGATTTCAGGAGTTCTAAGCAAGAGGCTGCCAGTGGAAAAGTGAAGACGGTCACCTGCCCATAAGAATGCAGGTATAGTTTGGATTTGTCTCTTTACTACTCAATAGCTACCTCTTTATTCATGCCCATAGGAAACATATAACCTGCTGCTACATTTCACCCACTGAGATACTCTTCTTATAGTCTGTATTCCACCACCCTTTTCAATCTTTCTTCCTGATTTTTTTTCAGCAGCTTCACTCCTGGATTCTGTCTCTTCACTTGGTCAATTTAGATAGATTCACAGTTGATCACTCTGCCAGGCTTTCAGGATTGGTTGGATTATACATCTTGTTTTCCCCCTCCAGATCCTTGCTTGGCAGCTGTGTGGACCAGTCTCTGTCCATCCCAGCAACCAACCTATGTCTCAGAATCCCAATCTCTGGGCTTTTGTTTGCATTGTGGGGGAGTTGTGACTTCTGTCATATACCTCCCTGCCTCTGTATCAGTAGCCTCTTTTTCACCAAGCTGAAGCACACGTTCCATTTTTTCCAGCTTCTCTAAATCTAATCCGCATGTTCCAGATCTGTTCAAGTCTGATATCCCGCAGGAAGTTTCTCATCACTCTGTTGTCTCTGTACTTTACACAACTTTCTGTTACTCCACTCAGCAATAAAAGTAATACTTAAAAAATGTAAGTCACTTAATGTCACTCCTTGCTTGAAACTCTCTACTGGCTCCCTTTTCTACTCAAAATAAGACCCAAATCCCTTACCATGCCCTGCAAGGTCCTACTTGATCTGTCCCTACAATCCTCTTAGATAATGTTCAACATTTTTCCACCACTCCCACGAAGTTTCTGCACACTGTCTTTCTTTGGGTTTGTAAAACATGTCAAGCTCCTTTCCACCCAATGGCCATGGCATTTGGCATTCCTTTTGTGTGCAAAACTTTCTCAGTCTCCATATCATTGCCTGCTGTCTAGTTCCTGTCTGCATTGAGAGACCTTCCCAGGGCATCCACTCCAAAGCTACTTCTACTGAACCCTAGCCAATCTCTATTATATTGTCGTAATGTATTTTCTCCATAGCTTTTATCACTCTCTCAAGTTATCTTGTTTACTTATATAAATATAAATCGTTACCTTCATAAGTGCCTAAGGTGCCCAGTCAATCTTGTTTATTCAGAAGGATGAACGCATCTCTATTTTGCAGGTGATCATTTACTCTTTCCATGAACATAGGCATCCACTGGTACCACACATTTTTTTCTGCTGAAGTCTGTTGACTCTTTCCTGAACCCTCTTAGATAGGAGTTAAATCATCCTCCTCTTTCTTGCATGTTCATGCACATTTGATCCATGGAGATTACTCAAATATTATCTGCCTCAACAAACTCAAGGACTGCAGGCTACTAAATGCTCCATTAACCACTACTAAAGCAACTAGCCAACCCATCTTTCACTTCCTTATTATATACTCCAGGAGGAAAAGATTCAGGTTTACTGTGTACCAAACAAACAAACAATCGTATTAAACTTTTAGTAGTTCTTCCTCAAACACCTTTCTTTAACTTGAGATGAAGATGGAAGCAGCCACACTTGTCCCATCCTTAGAGGAGGGGATCACACTCAGAGAACCCCAAATGCTCTCTCCAAAAATCTTCTTCTGTCTTCATATGCTGACATTTAGTTGTGCTCATTGCAGGTAAGGGCTTTTGGAGATTTAGAAATAGATTTCAACACCATTTTTAAATGTTTATATTATGGCCTCAAATTTCACTTTAGAACATGGTATTTATATCATGATGCTTCATCCAAAACTTCCATTTCAACATTACTTAGTAATTATCAATATCCATAAGTGCATTCAAGATCTTTAGTAACCAATATGGCACAGGCACCTACAAGTCACAAGGGGAACTGGCTAAAAACTGGTACAACTATGCTATTTATATCAAAGTAACATTAGCCCTCTCTGCCTCCTACCACTAGAATCTACACCCTATGAAAGCTAGGAATCCATCTGTTTTGTTCACCACTGTGTATTATTTGAATCAAAAAGATTACCTGGTATAGATTACCTGTTCAGAAAATATCAGTTAAATTAATTGAATTAACTTTTACTATGTGCCAGAGAACACTGATAAAACATTTATATTAAAGTACATTCCTCAAACATATTTATTGTTCTTTTTTAGATAAAAGGACTGAAGTTCAAAGCAGAAAAATGGCTTTTTCAAGGTCATGCATGTGAAAATGTCTGAGCTGGAATCCAGATCTAGACAGTTTGACTCCAGAATACTTAACTCATTCTATTAGACTGTCTTTTAGGTGCAAGTCTAATAGGTGCAGTGTACTGCCAGCCCTCCATGGCTAACACTGAGCCTGGTACTTCTTAAATTCTAACCAAAAAAAACTAATAATAAAAACGGCACAGATAACTACAGTACAAGGTGTAATTTATGTGCTGTAAGACTTTAGGAGAAGGCAGGATCAAACTTCATTGGGTAGGTTGCCTTTCAAAAAAGATTCGTAAAGATGGTCTCTTCTCAGACTACTCTGAAAAGAAGCATTCAGTAATTTTAGAGGGGCAGTAAAAATATTCTGTAGAATGAAATGGTAAGGTTGTGGTACAAAGAGAAAGAAGAGAATTAAGAGAAATTATGAAGCCAAATCTATCAAACTTGGTAACTGATCAGATATTAAAGATGAGGAGAAAGTCTAATTGACTCTTGATATAAGGACTTGAGAGCTCCAAATTAAAAACAGGGAGGCAAAGGAAATGTTACCATTAAGAGAAATACAAGTCTAATAGTAATTTGGAACAGAAGCTAAAGGGAATATAACAAGAGTCCTTTGGACCAGAAACATAAATAAAAGGACTAGTTTGAATCCTCAGAGGTCCACCCCAGGTAGTGAGGTTCAAAAATTCGTAATGAACCTAAAGAGCATCTTTCAAAAGCTCTAGCTTTGATTCCAGAAAAGGGACAAATTGGTTAATTAACCTATCTCTTTCCACAGAAATCTAAGAGATAGTAATTGGGCCAAAATGGTCTTTGTGGTTCCTAATAGGTCTTTTATTATTTCTGGGACCCTCATTACAATGCTTGGCAGATATACAGAGATTATGTTTGCCTTTCTAGAGTTTTGTTTCCTGAAGGTTACACACAGTCTTGCCTTTTATGTGTGACTACAGGAAACTGTATATATGACTACAGGATGGCTTTGAGAATTGCCCATCCTGCCTTTGAACAACATGGAATAGACAGAGTGAGAGATGCCAGTAGTAAGGTATATAGATAACATCTGATTTTTCACATATACGTCATTATCCAGAACCATTCACAATTGAGATTATAGTTAAAAAATCACCAGAGATTTGTGAACTTTTATATATTTATCCATAGGTCATTCACATCTGTATCTATCATTCCCTAAATGATGCCCTAAAATACCAAACAAGAATTTATTCCTGAAAGTGCTTGATTAATGTGAATATGAAAAATCAGAAAAAGGTCTCTGCATCACCAAAGGAATGCTGAAATGATTAATATTGTTCGAATGTGTTTCAGGATGTCAAACCTTGACATGGGGACCCTTCCCCAACTTAAGAGCAATCTCAGCATGTTTGAAGCTTATTTGAATGATGACAGAAGAAAATGTGGGAATTTTCATGTGATGCTTAGCCTGTCTTTGGCAATAAGCAACTATTTGTCCAGTATCTCAAGTCATGTCCATTAAAACAAGAAAAGAGAGAGTAAAAGTTGAATCGAAGGTTAAACCCTACGTTACTTCTGCCATATCAAAAAGTTAGAGTTAAGAAAGCAAAACTAGCAGCCAGAAAATGCAAGTTCTAGTTCAATATTGGCAAAGTAAAAATATTTTTTACTTTGCTTACTTCCCAAGGTAGTTCTGGGAATAAAAAGGTTATAGTGGTTGTAACACTTTGCAAGAAGCAGAATAATTTCGTCTACTCATGTGTTCTTTTCATTTATTAATTTAACAGATATTTACTAAGTATGGTAATCTCCCTCTTATCCTCGCGGTATACATTCAAAGACTCACCATGGATACGTGAAACTTCCCAGACCTGAACCCTGTATATACTACTTTTTTAATCTAATAACTGAAACAGCTACTAAATGACTGATAGGCTGGAAGTGTATAGAGGGTGGATCCTCTGGATGAAGAGATGGCTCATGTCCCCAACAGGACACAGCCAGATGGCATGAGATTTCATCATGCTGCTCAGAACAGAGCACAATTTAAAAATATGCATTATTTCTGGAATGTTCTATTTAATATTTTCAGAACATAGTTGACCACGTGTAAGTGAAACTGTGATACACAAAACCATGGATAAGGGGGAATTACCTTCATTTGTGCAAGGTACTGTACTTAATCTTTAGGTAAACATTAGTGAGAAAAACAAATTGTCTCTGCTCTTTTGGGTCTTCCTTACTAGCTAGTGGTATATTTATGTCAGACATTAGTATTAATATTATGCCATGCACAGGCTATATCTTAATCTAAGAATCATGGGTATACATATGAAATACACATATGCATAAATATTTCAAATTCTGCTCAGGGGTTGTTCACTTAGAAGGTAGGATTGGAGCCAAGCAGACCTATGCTTGTAAGCACGCCCTATCATAACTTACTAGAATGTGACCTGGAAAATGTAGTCAATTTATATTATTCTTTGAAGTCTTTATATGTACAATGAGGGGAAAAATAAGTGCTTAATCTTAGGGTTGCTGGAATTTAATGACATAAAATTTATTAAGCGCTCATTTGGCATACATAGAGTCCTCTATAAATTATGACTTAAAATTATATTTGGTTGAAATAAGCCAGTCACAAAAAGACAAATACTGTATGGTTCCATTTAGATGAGGTACTTAGAGTAGTCAAAAATCAGAGACAGAAAGTAGAATGGTGGTTGTCAAGGGTTGGGTTGAAAAAGAGAAAGGGGAGATTTAATTTAATTTGGAAAGAATTTCAGTTTTACAAGATGAAGAGTTATAGAAACGGATAGTGGGTGATGGTTCAGCAATATTATGAATGTATCCGCTACCAGTGAAATGTATGTATACTTAAAAATGGAGAATACGGTAAATTTTACGTTACATGTATTTTACCACAATAAAAAAATTTAAAACAAAATTGACTTGCAGAGGTTCACTTTCGTCACACAGCAATGGGGGAATGGACTGTCTCCCCTCCCAGCTGTCAGCTGAAGCTTGTAGCTGAGGGCTACTTTGAGTGTTTCTAAATAATGCACGTGGCTAGAGGCCGGCTCAGACCTAGGTACAGGTGCTAGTTCAGCCTGCCTGATTACAGTTCATTCCCACGCAGGATTTTCAGGCCCTGGTTCTCCCATAATAACCCAAAGCTGGCGGAGGTACATCCGCTCAAAGCTCCCCTGCCAGCTTAAGGGGGGATACGAGGCCCCTGCAACAGCTGGAAGCGGAGCCAAGTGAGTCAAATGTCACCTCAGGGAACAGCTTAGGGACACTGATTATTCACTTCCACTGGGAGCGGTATGCCTTTCTCAGGCCATTCCCCAGGAACCAAACGGGAAATCGGTTGGCCGCCTCTCTCTCCACCCGAAGCGGGCAGTGGAAGGAACACCTGCGCAGCCCGGAGGCTGGCAGCCCGCCCGCCCCGCTGCTGCGGGCCCTTGTGCTGCAGGTGACAGGCGTGCACACCCCGCGCCCCCTCGGAGGGCCAATTAAGAAAGCCTCTGGGTATAGTGCGGGAAGAATCGCTGAGGTAAACCTGCAAGAGTGTCAGGGGCTACTTCTACAGAGTCTTGCCGCGCACGCAGCGCTGTCAGCTCCTGCCACTTGAAAGCAATTGAAGCAGGCGCTGCATTAATATGTATTATTCCTCCTTTAAACAGCATTTGATCTCTGGGTGTGAAATGCCACGCACGGAAGCTTCCCCATGAGCCTGTTCTCCAGCGTCCTACTTCTCTCAGCGACATCGGCTACCCAAAACCTGGAGGCTGGAATTTCCAGTTAATTAGCAGAAGACTGAGCTGCCACAGTGCTGCTGATTCAATGTTCTTTTCTCCTCGGTCTGTCTATTTGGAGTTCTTTTCTGCTGGATCACATCAAAGATGCTACCCTGAAGTGCTAAGGGGTGTGTGTTAGTTTCCTAGGGCTGCTAGAACAGACTACCACTAAGTGGGTGGCTTAAAACAACAGAAATTTATTCTCCAGCTGTTCCAGAAGCCAGAAGTCTAAAATCAAGGTGACTGCAGCATTGGTTCCTTCTGGGGGATCTGAATGAGAATGTGTTCTGTGCTGCTCCCCTGAGTTCTGGTGGTTGCCAGCAATCCTTGGGTTCCTTGGCTTGCAGCAGCTGAACTCCAGTCTGCCTCTGTCTGTACTTGAGCTTCTTCCCTATGTGTCTTCTCTGTGTCTCTGTCTTCAAGTCTCTCTCTCCTTATTAAGACATTAGTCATTGGACTTAGGGTTCACCCTAATTCAGTATGACTACCTCTGACATTTATTACATTTGCAAAGACCTTATTTCCAAATAAACTCACGTTCACAGGTACTGGGAGTCAGGACTTCAACCTATCTTATGGGGAGAGACAATTCAACCTGCAACAGGGTAGAAGGAGAGAGAACTAACTAGAATTCTGCTCTATCTTTAGAGCAGTTTCTTCAAAAAGTCTCCTGGTCTTCCATGTAGTGAGTACATGGTAGAGCTAGAATCAGAATTCAGGTGGCAGCTGCTTACTCAGTTACCAGAGAAAGTGACAGGAAAATGGTGCAGTCAATTTTCATTATTCATGGTAGTTGTTCTAAAATATTGTCTTGAATACAGAAGCAGCAGATATTAAACCACTGCTCCAGGGGAAAAACAGGATTAGGTTTCTGCAAGCCTCTGGTCACAACAGTTTTGTCAACTGATCAATACATAACCTTATTTTATATGTCTCTGTTTATAGACATCTTATTTCATATATATTGTTGATCCTTTAACACTGAACTCACGGCAAACACTATACCTTGAGCCTGAACAAAGCTTACCTAACACACATATTTTTTCCTTAAAACAGTGAACTCACCAGCAAAATGCTCAAAAAATGTGAAAAATGTAGCACTAAATAGATCCCCAAAGGACACTTGCTTAAAGCTAAAACAAGAAGGCAAAGCGCTGCCTTGTGAAACCTCAGCTGGGAATATGCCTGTTAGGCAGCTCAAATTTTATGCCACTCAGAACACGTCTGAGTGTGACCATAAAAGCACCATGACTATTTGTTTTAGGATTACAAATACAGTGAGTGTGCAAATTCACAAATATGGAATCTGAATAATGAAGACCAACTATAGACTGTATATTGCACCCATTCTAGACAGGTTTATGAACAGGCACCATGCTGGGTACTGATGATATAAGAATGAATAATACAGAAGGAGCTTAATAAGAAAGACATTAAACTGATAGTAACAATGTATACTCAATATTTACCAGTGTATGACTAAATGCTGAGTCCCTAGCATATAGTAGGGATTTAAAAGTCTGTTTCAATGTAGCTGTCATGGAGCATCTCCTTGGAAAAATAATGTTTAAGCTCATACCTGAGAATGAGTTAGCCTTACAGTTTAATGAGGTGAGTGGTTTTCCCAGGAGAAGAACAAGTTCTAGATGCTAGAGAAAACAGAGTTAAAGGCGTGGAAAGTTTAGTGGGACTGCCATGTATCGTTCAAGAGGAGAACAGTTCAAAATGGGCCATGAGAAACACAAAATAAAAAATGTCAATGTCGGCAACATTAAGAAGGTTGGCACTAGAAGTATGTACCCTAAAATGAAATATAGGATCATTGGCTTCAAAATCCAGCTACCACAGACAAAGGCAGCTTGATATAACAAAGCAATACTTTTGTGAACACCAAAGTCCCTAAGACCCTTCCAGGAGGACCATGAGATCAAAACTGTATTCATAATAATAAGATGTGACTTGACTTTTTCACGGGGTGGACATTTGTAGTGATGAGGTAAAATCAATGGTGGATAAAACAGCTGGTTTCATTGTATAAATCAAGAAAGTGCCACCAGCAGTTCCCAGCAAGATCAATGCAGAAGGCAGGTGAGTGATTTCTGCATTTCTAACTGAGATACCCAGCTCATGTCATTGAGACTGGTTAGACAGTGTGTGCAGCCCACTGAGGGTGAACTGAAGCAGGGTGGGGCGTTGCCTCACCCAGGAAGTGCAAGGGGTCAGGGAACTCCCTCTCCTAGCCAAGGCAAGTCGTGAGGGACTGTGCCATTATGTCCGGAATTGGTGGATTCTTGGTCTCGCTGACTTCAAGAATGAAGCCACAGACCCTCATGGTGAGTGTTACAGTTTTTAAAGATGGTGTGTCCGGAGTTTGTTCCTTCTGATGTTTGGACATGTCCAGAGTTTCTTCCTTCTGGTGGGTTCATGGTCTCGCTGACTTCAGGAGTGAAGCCACAGACCTTTGCAGTGAGTGTTACAGCTCTTAAAGGCAGCATGTCTGGAGTTGTTCATTCCTCCCAATAGGTTCATGGTCTCACTGGCTTCAAGAGTGAAGCTGCAGACCTTCGTGGTGAGTGTTACAGTTCATAAAGGTGGCACTTCTGGAGTTGTTCGTTCCTCTCATCTGGAGTTGTTCGTTCCTTCCGGTGGGTTCACAGTCTCACTGGCTTCAGGAGTGAAGCTGCAGACCTTCAAGGTGTTACAGCTCTTATTTAAAGGCTTAATGGACCCAAAGAGTGAGCAGCTGCAAGATTTATTGCAAAGAATGAAAGAACAAAACTTCCACAGCGTGGAAGGGGACCCAGGTTGCCACTGCTGGCTCAGGTGGCCTGCTTTTATTCCCTTATCTGGCCCCACCCACATCCTGCTGATTGGCCCGTTTTACAGAGAGCTGATTGGTCCATTTTAACAGAGTGCTGATTGGTGCATTTACAAACCTTTAGCCAGACACAGAGTGCTGATTGGTGCATTTACAATCCTTTAGCTAGACGGAAAAGTTCTCCAAGTCCCCACCAATCCCAGAAGCCCAGCTGGCTTCACCTCTCACTGGCACTCGCTGCAGGACTTTGCAGCACCTAGCCTGGGCACTCCGGCAGCCCAGAGGGAGCTTGTCCCAGATAACCAAGAAGAGGGGAAGTGAGAAAGAGACTGAGACCCACCATCATGGCCAACGACCCCGTGAAGAGGGGTGGCAGTCCACGCACAGGACCCAGTCTCTGATCAAGCCCAGCAGGCACCACTGGCTGTGCTGAGTCTGGGCCAAGCCCACGCCCACCTAGAACACGTGCCAGCCCGCGAGCACCATGCGTAGCCCCAGCTCCCACCCGCGCCTCTCCCTCCACACCTCCCTGCGAGCAGAAGGAGCTGGCTCGGGCCTTGGCCAGCCCCAGAGAGGGGCCCCCACAGTGCAGCGGCAGGCTGAAGGGCTCCTTGAGCGTGGCCAGAGTGGATGCCAAGGATGAGGAGGCACCGAGAGTGAGCGAGGGCTGCTAGCACGTTGCCACATCTCACCATGAGGAAAGGTGCATTCCAGCCCAGATGCTATGCTTTATCCACGGTCTTCACAACCCGCAGACCAGGAGATTCCCTCAGATGACTACACCAGCAGGGCCCTGGGTTTCAAGCACAAAACGGGGTGGCTGATTTGGCAGACACTGAGCTAGCTGCAGGAGTTTATTTTCATACCCCAATGGTGCCTGGAACACCAGCGAGACAGAACTGTTCACTCCCCTGGAAAGGGGGCTGAAGTCAGGGAGCCAAGTGGTCTAGCTCAGCAGATCCCACCCCCACGGAGCCCATCAAGCTAAGATCCACTGACTTGAAATTCTTGCTGCCAGCACAGCAGTCTGAAGTCAACCTGGGATGCTCAAGCTTGGTGGGGGGAGGGGTGTCCACCATTACTGAGGCTTGAGTAGGCAGTTTTCCCCTCGCAGTGTAAACAAACCTGGTGGGAAGTTCAAACTGGGCGGAGACCACCTCAGCTCTGCAAAGCCACTGTAGCCAGACTGCCTCTCTAGATTCCTCTTCTCTGGGCAGGGCATCTCTGAAAGCAAGGCAGCAGCCCCAATCAGGGGCTGGTAGATAAAACTCCCATCTCCCTGGGACAGAGCACCTGGGGGAAGGGGCGGCTGTGGGCGCAGCTTCAGCCAACTTAAACGTTCCTACTTGTTGGCTCTGAAGAGAGCAGGGGATCTTCCAGCAAAGCGCTCAAGCTCTGCTAAGAGACATACTGCCTCCTCAAGTGGGTCCCTGACCCCCATGCCTTCTAACTGGAAGATACCTCCCAGCAGGGGTTGATAGACACCTCATACAGGGGAGCTCTGGCTGGGATCTTGCGGGTTCCCCTATGAGATGAAGCTTCCAGAGGAAGGAGCAGGCAGCAATCTTTGCTGTTCTGCAGCCTCCACTGGTGATACCCAGGCAAAGAGGGTCTGGAGTGGACCTCCAGCAACTCCAGCAGACATGCAGCAGAGTGGCCTGACTGTTAGAAGGAAATATAACAAACAGAAAGGAATAACATCAACATCAACAAAAAGGATGTCGACCCAAAAACCCCATCCGAAGGTCATCAAAGTCAAAGACCAAATGTAGATAATACACGAAGATGAGGAAAAACAAGCACAAAAAGGCTGAAAATTCCAAAACCAGAACACCTCTTCTCCTCCAAAGGATCACAACTCATCACCAGCAAGGGCACAAAACAGGACAGAGAATGAATTTGACAAATTGACCGCAGTAGGCTTCAGAAGGCAAGTAATAACAAACTCCTCTGAGCTAAAGAAGCATGTTCTAACCCAATGCAAGTAAGCTAAGAACCTTGAAGAAAGATTACAGGAATTGCTAAGTAGAATAATCAGTTTAGAGAGGAACATAAATGATCTGAAGGAGCTGAAAAACTCAGCACAAGAACTTCATGAAGCATACACAAGTACAAATAGCAGAATCGATCAAGTGGAAGAAAAGATATCAGAGACTAAAGATCAACTTAATGAAATGAATCATGAAGAGAAGAGAAAAAAGAATGAAAAGGAAAGTACAAGGCCTCCAAGAAATATGGGACTATGTGAAAAGACCAAACCTACTTTTGATTGGTGTAATGAAAGTGACATGGAGAATGGAGACAAGTTGGAAAAGACACTTCAGGATATTATCCAGGAGAATTTCCCCAACCTAGCAAAATAGGACAACATTCAAATTCCGGAAATACAGAGACCACCACAAAGATACTCCTTGAGAAGAGCAACCCCAAGACACATAATCGTCAGATTCAGCAAGGTTGAAATGAAGGAAAAAATGTTAAGGGCAGCCAGAGAGAAAGGTCAGGTTACCCACAAAGGGAAGCCCATCAGATTAATAGAGGATCTCTCTGCAGAAACCCTACAAGCCAGAAGAGACTGGGGGGCAATATTCAACATTCTTAAAGAAAAGGATTTTTAACCCAGAATTTTATGTCCAGCCAAACAAAGTTTCATAAGCGAAGGAGAAATAAAATCCTTTACAGACAAGCAAATGCTGAGAGATTGTGTCACCACCAGGCCCACCTTACAAGAGCTCCTGAAGGAAGCACTAAATACGGAAAGGAAAAACTGGTACCAGCCTCTGCAAAATCATAGCAAATTGTAAAGGTCATCAACACTATGAAGAAACTGCATCAATAACAGGCAAAATGACCAGCTAAACATCATAATGACAGGATTAAAGTCACACATAACAATATTACCTTAAATGTGAATGGGCTTAATGCCCTAATTAAAAGACACAGACTGGCAAATTGGATAAAGAGTCAAGACCCTTTGGGGTGCTGTATTCAGGAGACCCATCTCATGTGCAAAGACACACACAGGCTCAAAATAAAGGGATGGAGGAATATTTACCAAGCAAACGAAAAGCAAAAAAAAAAAAAAAAAAAGGCAAGTGTTGCAATCCTAGTCTCTGATAAAACAGACTTTTGGTTTAAACAAAGATCAACAAAGATCAAAAAAGACAAAGAAGGGCATTACATAATGGAAAAGGGATCAATGCAGCAAGAAGAGCAAACTATCCTAAATATATATGCACCCAATACAGGAGAACCCAGATTCATAAAGCAAGTTCTTAGAGACCTACACAGAGACGTAGATTCCCACACAATAATAGTGGGAGACTTTAACACCCCACTGTTAATATTAGACAGATCAACGAGACAGAAAATTAACAAGGATATTCAGGACTTCAACTCAGCTCTGGGCCAGGCAGACCTAATAGACATCTATAGAACTCTCTACCACAAATCAAGAAAATATACCTTTTTCTCAGCACCACATCACACTTATTCTAAAACTGACCACATAATTGAAAGTAAAACACTTCTCACCAAATGCAAAAGAATGGAGATCCTAAGAAACAGTCTCTCAGAACACAGTGCAATCAAATTAGAAATCAGGATTAAGAAACTCACTCAAGCATTTTGGGAGGATGAGGCAGGTGGATCACTTGAGGCCAGGAGTTCAAGACAAGCCTGGCCAACATGGCAAAAGCCTATCTCTACTAAAAATACAATAATTAGCCAGGCATGGTGGTGGGCACCTGTAATCCCAGCTACTCAGGAGGCTGAGGCAGGAGAATCACTTGAACCCAGGAGGCAGAGGTTGCAGTGAGCAGAGATTGTGCCATTGCACTCCAGCCTGGGTGACGAGAATGAATCTTCGTCTCAAACAAAAGGAAAAAAAAAAAAAGAAACTCACTCAAAACCACACAAGTACATGGAAACTGAACAACCTACTCCTGAATGACTATGGGTAAATAATGAAATTAAGGTAGAAATAAATAAGTTCTTTGAAACTGATGAGAACAAAGACACAACGTACCAGAATCTCTGGAACACGGCTAAAGCATTGTTTAGAGGGAAATTTACAGCACTAAATGCCCACAGGAGAAAGCAGGAAAGATCTAAAATTGACACCCTAACATCACAATTAAAAGAACTAGAGAAGCAAGAGAAAACAAATTCAAAAGCTAGCAGAAGACAAGAAATAACTAAGATCAGAGCAGAACTGAAGGAGATAGAGATGTGAAAAACTCTTCAAAAAAAATCAGTGAATCCAAGAGCTGGTTTTTTGAAAACATTGACAAAATAGATAGCCCACTAGCCAGACTAATAAAGAAGAAAAGAGAGAAGAATCAAATAGACACAATAAAAAATGATAAAGGGGAGATCACCACTGATCCCACAGAAATACAGGCTATAATCAGAGAATACTATAAACACCTCTAAGCAAATAAAGTAGAAAACCTAGAAGAAATGGATAAATTCCTGGGCACATACACCCTCCCAAGACTAAATGAGGAAGAAGTTGAATCCCTGAATAGACCAATAACAAGTTGTGAAACTGAGGCAGTAATTAATAGCCTACCAACCAAAAAAAGTTCAGAACCAGATGGATTCACAGCCAAGTTCTACCAGAGGTACAAAGAGGAGCCAGGACTATTCCTTCTAAAACTATTCCAAACAATAGAAAAAGGGGGAATCCTCCATCACTCATTTTACGAGGCCAGCATCATCCTGATACCGAAACCTGGCAGAGACACAACAACAACAAAAAAAGAAAATTTCAGGCCAATATCCCTGATGAACATTGATGCAAAAATCCTCAATAAAATACGGGCAAACCGAATCCAGCAGCACATCAAAAAGCTTATCTACCATGATCAAGTTGGTTTCATCCCTGGGATGCAGGCAGGTTCAACATATGCAAATCAATAAATATAATCCATCACATAAACAGAACCATTGACAAGAACCACATGATTATCTCAATAGATGCAGAAAGGATCTTCGATAAAATTCAACCCCCTTCATGCTAAAAACTCTCAATAAACCAGGTATTGTTGGACTTATCTCAAAATAGTAAGAGCTATTTATGACAAACCCACAGCCAATATCACACTGAATGGGCAAAAGCTGGAAGCATTCCCTTTGAAAACCAGCACAAGACAAGGATGCCCTCTGTCACCACTCCTATTCAACATAGTTTTAGAAGTTCTAGCCAGGGCAATCAGGCAAGAGAAAAAATAAAGAGTATTCAAATAGGAAGAGAGGAAGTCAAATTGTCTCTGTTTGCAGATGACGTGATGTATACTTAGAAAACCCCATCGTCTCAGCCCAAAATCTCCTTAAGCTGATAGGCAACTTCAGCAAAGTCTCAGGATACAAAATCAATGTGGAAAAATCACAAGCATTTCCATACACCCATAATAGAAAAACAGAGAGCCAAATCATCAGTGAACCTCCATTCACAACTGCTACAAAGAGAATAAAATACTTAGGAATACAACTTACAAGGGATGTTAAGGACTTCTTCAAGGAGAACTACAAACCACTACTCAAGGAAATAAGAGAGGACACAAACAAATGGAAAAACTTTCCATTCTTATGGATAGGAAGAATCAATATCATCAAAATGGCCATACTGCCCGAAGTAATTTATAGATTTAATGGTATCCCCATCAAGCTACCATTGACTTTCTTCACAAAATTAGAAAAAATTACTTTAAATTTCATATGGAACCAAAAAGAGCCCATATAGCAAGACAATCCTAAGCAAAAAGAACAAAGCTGGAGGCATCACACTACCTGATTTCAAACTATACTACAAGGCTACAGGGCTACAGTAACCAAAACAGCGTGATACTGGTACCAAAACAGAAATACAGACAAATGGAAAAGAACAGGGGCCACAAAAATAACACCATACATCTTCAACCATCTGATCTTTAACAAATCTGACAAAAACAAGAAATGGGGAAAGGATTCCCTATTTAATAAATGGTGTTGGGAAAATTGGCTAGCCATATGTAGAAAACTGAAACTGAACCCCTTCTTTACACCTTATACAAACATTAACTCAAGATGAATTAAAGATTTAAACATAAGACATAAAACCATAAAAACCCTAAAAAAAAACCCTAGGAAATACTATTCATAACATAAGCATGAGCAAAGACTTAATGAGTAAAACATCAAAAGCAATGGCAACAAATGCCAAAATTGACAAATAGGATCTAATTAAACTAAAGAGCTTCTGCACAGCAAAAGAAACTATCATCAGAATGAACAGGCAACCTATAGAATGGGAGGAAATTTTTGCAATCTATCCATCTAACAAAGGGCTAATATTCAGAATCTACAAGGAACTTAAACAAATTTACAAGAAAAAAATCAAACAATCCCATCAAAAATCGGTTGAAGGATATGAACAGACACTTCTCAAAAGAAGACATTAATGCGGCCAACAAACATATGAAAAAAAGCTTGTTATCGCTAGTCATTAGAGAAATGCAAATTAAAACCACAGTGAGACACCATCCCATGCCAGTTAGAATGACGATAATTAAAAAGTCAGGAAACAACAGATGCTAAAGAGGATGTGGAGAAATAGGAAGACTTTTACACTGTTGGTGGGAGTGTAAATTCAACCATTGTGGAAAACAGTGTGGCAATTCACCAAGGATCTAGAACCAGAAATACCACTTGACCCAGCAACCCCATTACTGGGTATATACCCAAAGGATTATAAATCATTCTACCATAAAGACACATGCACACATATGTTTATTGCAGCACTATTCACAATAGCAAAGACTTGGAACCAACCCAAATGCCCATCAATGATAGACTGGATAAAGAAAATGTGGTACATATACACCATGGAATACTATGCAGCCATAAAAACGGATGAATTCATGTCCTCTGCAAGGACATGGATGATGCTAGAAACCATCATTCTCAGCAGACTAACACAGGAACAGAAAACCAAACACCGCATGTTCTCACTCATAAGTGGGAGTTGAACAATGAGAATACACGGACACAGGGAAAGAATCATCACACACCGGGGCCTGTCATGGGATGGGGGCTAGGGGAGGGATAGCATTAGGAGAAATACCTAATATAGTTGACAGGTCGATGGGTGCAGCAAACCTCCATGGGACATGCATACCTATGTAACAAACCTGCACGATCTGCACATGTATCCCAGAACTTAAGGTATAATAAAAAAGAAAAAAAAAAAAAGGTAAGTGGCTCCAAACTGCATTTGCAGTTATCCACTGTATTTTTCACTACTGTGCACTTGCATTTAAAAACAAACGATTTCACTAAATGATATCATTGTAGAAGCAGTATAAGTTAAGTTTATTAAATCTTGATCTTGAATACATGCCATTTTAATATTTTGTGTGACAAAATGCTGAATTGAAATTTATGCAAGAGGCATGAAGTACCACTGCTGCTTACCAATGAATGATGGTTGTCTTGAGGAGAAAGATTTGTGCGAGTGTTTGAGCTGCAAGCTAAAGCAACTGATTTTTGTGGGGGGTATTGTATAAAATATAAATTCTGTTTGTTCAGACTTGGAAATTTGACATGAAGATATATTCTTGAGAATAATAAAGTGAGCCTATCACTTCAAAGAAACAACATTTGGTGTTAAAGATAACATTTGAACCGAAAGATGAGAATTTTGAAAACCTTGTAGCTGCAATCATGAACTTGACAGCTTCTCAATACATAAAGACTTTTCTGAAAATATTGGTGATACTATTAACAAATATGATTTTTGATACTATATAATAAAATGTGACGAATAGAAAATCTTTGTAACTCAGTGAATTAATATTTTCCAAATGAACAGAGCATAATGTCATAAAATAGTATATGGGGAAAATCTTCATTAAATTTACAAGATAAATTAATGTATTTTAATGTAACAAAGTACAAAATGTTCATTCAAAAGGATGCACATTCAATATTACAACTGATATTTGAGAATCTATCACTTGAGTTTTGGTGTAGTATCAACAAAATATCTACAATTATCTGTAAAAGGCATTAAAATATACAACTATTTCAAACCACATATCTTTGTGAGTCAACATTTTTTATCAATTGTAACAGGCAGAATGCAAAAGAAAATACAAAAATCTTCTATTAAGCCAAATATTAAAGAGAGATTTTAAGATGTAAAAAAAACTGTTCTTTTTTTTGTCTCGAAAAACTATGTTTTAATTTAGTAATGTAAATACACACTCTTTATATTGCAATGTAATTTGTTTACTAATATTATTTTAAGTGAAATGACAGATCATATTTTTAAATTTTCTCAGTTTTAAATTTCAATACAGTAAATGTCTATAGAGACAAATTTTATCAATAAAATATCTTTGGGGTCCTCAATAATTGAAATCCTGAGGCAAAACCATTTAAGAACCGTTGATATAAGGACTAAGGGAAAGAATATGGACTTATAAAGTCAGGGCAGCATTAGGAGATATACCTAATGCTAAATGACGAGTTAATGGGTGCAGCAAAACAACATGGCACATGGATACATATGTAACAAACCTGCACATCATGCACATGTACCCTAAAACTTAAAGTATAATAATAAAAAAATAAATAAAAATAAAGTCAGGGCCTGGACTACTCCATTTCTCCTCCTACATCACTAGTAGCACAGTAATCCTAGATAACTCACTGAACTCTCCAACACCAAGCTCTTCTTTTGTAAAATGTGGGTAAACATGGTAATAAATGCTCACAGGGTCACTACAAGAACAAAACATGCTCATGCATGTAGATGTACTTTGTGTCCTCCAAAAAGGACTGCACAAAAGTTATTCCCTTATTATTATCCATGACAATAACAATTTGTACTAAAGTTTGGTGAATAATGTCAATAAAGATAATCTTCCAGTGATAAAAATAAAGTGTTTTTATGAATCAGGTAAATCGTACTGCCCAAACATTTTTATCTCATCCTGAACACAGGCTCATTTGTTTGACTTTTATTATGCTGTTAGTCTTTAGAAACCTCAGAAATTCTGATTACAGATAAGACCAATTTGGAAAACGGTTTCCCAAATACTTACTTGGAAGCAAATGCAGATATCACAGCAAAACTCAGGAAAAGATTCACACTGGTCTGGAAGTAATGAGTAATAGTGTGGGTGCATTGGCCATCCATGAGATCCAAATTAAAACACAAAGATGAGATTCTCTGACCACTCACTTCCTGCTGGTAGGAGCACAGAATGTTAGCATCGGAAGCAATATTATGAGCAGCCTTCTTATTCAATGCCTCATCTAAAACAAGAATCTCTTCTATGAGCCTCCGACATGTTATCTCATCTAAACTTAAATATTTCTAGTTGTTGGACACATGCCATATCACAAGGCAGTTCATTTCATGTTACAATCTTTTTTTTTATTATGCACATCTAATTATACAAAAAGTGAATGATCTTCTTGCACTTCTAAGATCCCAGCTGCATGTCTGCTGCTGCTGTTGGACAGGGACCACACTTTGAGAACCACAGACCTAGGGTCTAACCACAATTCCTCACACAGCTTACAGGGTAACATGTTCTGAGTTGCATGCAACGAACTTGCAACAGTGCTCGTTCAGTTTTGGGACTTGTCTGGTTGGCGAATTATGAATAAAGGCTTTGTTAATAGGAGAGCAGTGGTGTGAATAATCCACGACTGTGGATAATCCAAAAGCCATTTCAGCTTAGTTTTGGAAGGTGTTCAAGCTGGAATTTAGTTTTGCAGCAGCCCTGGATTTACCTTCATAAATAGGTTTGCTGAGGCCAATGTTAAAATTGAATGACTGTTTCCTGAATAAACACATGCTTTCCACAGTGGGGGCGGCAAGGCAGCCGGCCTAGCATGCTGGCCATGGAGGTAAACCTGGCAGTCATAATTCACAAAGCAGACAACCTGCCTGAAGGATAACTGGGAGCTGAATCCACATAAGACACTACAAATTGTAGTTCCTAAGAATGTGTGGGAGAGTTGCGGAAACCCCTCAGTTCCTCTTAGTATACATTCCTGTACTAATTAAATTCATGTAGTTTATGACGCTTAAATTATTTCTCTTGTACCCTCTGCCTAGTCCCTCCAAAAATCTATGTGTGAGAGTATGTGTGTGTGTATATGTTTATGATTTGCTTTACAGAGGTCATAAAAGAAAGATGCTACCCAAAAGCTCACAAATCTCAGTGTTATGAGTGATAGGCATGTCAAGGCTTATGGTTAAAGGTGGTAATAACCTCTAAAAGTAGTTTCTAAGTGTTGGTTTGTGAATGGGCACTATCACAATAACCTGGGAATTTAACCTTCCGCTTCACTCTACTGCTGAAACTGTGTTAGGGGTTATGTTTATCTTTACCCTTCTGACAATCTCATTTGTCCTCTTCCATTTCAGTGTCTCATCTATAACACAGGAAGAATCGGTTATGGTAGAATAACTTGTGGCTATTTGGCAGAAAATTTATTTAACGGCTTTATAAATAAAATCTAATTCTCACAGAAATGTAACATAATCCCCAGAAATGGAGAAAATAGTGATATTACCTATCAAATTTTGAGTGCTGATTAGAGATTAGATGCTGTGTTAAATGCTGCACATGAGCTGCTTTATTTAAGTAAAGCCTGTAAAGCAGGTCCTTTTCTTAGCCTCATTTTACAGGTAAGAAATCTGTGGCCCAAAGTCACATAGTCATGAAATGGCAGAACTAGGTTAAAAACCTCCTTTACTGGACTCAAAGTCCAGTCTTTTAACTTCTGTGCAAGATTGCCCCCCACGTGGACATATGCTAATGACAATTTCCATTTAAGAAAAATACCTCAGGCCGTGTGCGGTGGCTCACGCCTGTAATCCCAGCACTTTGGGAGGCCAAGGCAGGTGGATTACTTTAGGTCAGGAGTTTGAGACCAGCCTGATCAACATGCTGAAACCCTATCTCTAATAAAAATAGAAAAAATTAGCTGGGTGTGGTGGCAGGCGCCTGTAATCCCAGCTACTCAGGAGGCTGAGGCAGGAGAATCCCTTGAACCTAGGAGGTGAAGGTTGCAGTGAGCAGAGATCATTGCAGTCCAGCCTGGGTGTCTCAAAAAAAAAAACAGTCTTCTTGTAAATTAACGTGGATGCCAAAGACCTCTTATGTGCTGCTTCGGATGTTTTTGGCCTCATCAGTCTCTGGCCCCTTGTCCCAGTCCCAGCTGTCTCTGACAAACTGGACCCGACTTCCCATAGCACAGGCCGACAGCATCATAACCTGTGTATGCTCTGTGCACTACTCACCTGTGTCCTCAGTGCACTGGGATGCTGAAGTGACAGATGCTGCTGGGAACTATAAGGGAATTAACGTCCTAGAGGAGTGAAACTTTGAACCCATGGGAATCTGGGGTGACCAGATAAATATCTTCCTTCTTTCATTGTATGAACTGCCCCGAGAACAAGTCCATGAACTTCTCTGAAGACAGCCTCCGAGGTGGCGCTATCAGTTCCACTTGATACCAAGTGACTGCTGTGTTGATAACATGTGTTCATACTGGCACTTTAGTTCTCACCTCTTCCCTACTGCACACCCCTTCTCCTTTTCTCAGGCTTACTAGAATTACATTCTCCTCTGAAAATAATACCTCATAAGCCTTTGCATAGGCTCTGCTTTTTGGGAAACTCAGACTAAGATAATTTGGAACCTCCCAGCTCCAAGCTGCATGCAAGTAGTGTTACTTTTAGCCCTTGTTATGGAGTGGGTAGGGGGATGGGGCAAAAAGCATAAGAACACGAGGAATTGAGAACTGTGTTTTGTCTCTTTCGAAACTCTGATAAAAGCACTTCTCTGCTCTAAGTGAATCAACACAAATATTGCCACAGCTTTGTAAACAAAGAGGGGCACAGTTACAAATAGGTAAATAATGAATGCCTTGCTTTTCTTTTCTTACAGAAGCTCTTATTCTTTGTCTGCCTCCAGGGTTGTATAGAACTCTATCCTGGGAATCCAGTCTATTGAGGCCAGGCCTTTTTAAAGGCCCTTCCAGTGAAAGAAGAGAAGTGAGCCTCTCAATCCAACATCAGAAACTAAAATGAGCCTTTCAGACCTCACTCCAGGTGGGATTGAAAAGCCATGGCTACTTCCCCAGAAATGAAGCAGTCTAGGGAAGGTGTGGCTCAGAGCCAGGGCTAGGAATGAGCAGGTGTGCCTCAGAAGACACATTTCCAGCACCTTCCCCAGGCGAACAAAATTAACATGTGTTTCTTTTCTCCTCTATTCTAGGAAAACCTGCCCAACGGACCCAGAAAAAGCAGAAAAGATAAAGGAAAGGAAAACAGTTATTTCCGAAATCCTTAGAAAGCATGTATTTATGTACGCTGAATGAAATGAAAGGTGGAGCTGAAATATGTGTCTAAGTAATACAAGCTTCAAATATATTGGCCTGACATAAGTTTTCAGATGTGAAGGCACTAGATAATTGTGTTGTTTATTGCATGTTCTTTTGCTTAATGCATTTTGATAGGATATGTAAATTCAGTCGTTTCCCATAATCATAATGACCTAAATGCTGAACAATAGATCAGATAAATGAACAGTTTCCAATGTGGTCATGCCATGGAACAGTTTCCAATGTGGTCATGCCAGGGGTAGAATCATAATGTAACTGTGTGTTTATGTGTATGTGCGTGTGCATATTTGTACGTGCATGTGTTCAAACTCAATACTTATTTTCTGAATGAATGTGTAACGGGCTTAAAAATGGATGATGAGCTATCATGATATTAAGATTCAGAAAATAGATATTAAGTTTGAGCAACGTGGCAAGCCCTATGCTGGGATTACTTTAGAGTAACAAATAAACGTGCATAAAACCTAATTCCAATATCCAATGAACTCAATAAATAAACATGCATAAAATATAATCCCGACATTCATGAACTCACAGGCTACCAGGAGATTATGGTTATTACTATTGTTATAATAATGGTTGCTAACATTTACTGAGTACTTACTGTGGTATTATATTTCTTTGGATATGTTATCTCATTTAATTCTTAGAGTGACCCAATAAAGTAGATATATATAATCATTCTCATTTTACTGATGAAAAAACAGACTCAGAACAGTTAAGAATCTTGTCTAAAATTACACAGGTAGATATAAGTTTTCTAGCTTCTTAACTTGGATTAAGTTTTTAACCTGGATTTGTCTGTCTATAGAGCTGACTCCACTATTCTATCTTACCTTTTAAAATTATCATTTGACTTCCATAATCATAGGTAAACAGGACAGTGACTCCTTCTGTTTTACATTGAAGTCATATAGAGAGGTGCAATGACCCATTTCTGTTCAGACAGTTAATGAGGTAACTACTACTTGAACTTTTGTTGCCTTTGGTTTTAAGTTTTGAGCACTTTCCCTCATACCAACATGTTCTCGTGGAGGCCTGCACTATGTTTCCTATCTTTACTTCCAGTGCCTTTGACAGGGAGTGGCGTCTCGCCTTCCACTCAGGATTGCCTAAGGCTTTATTGTGGAAACCTGTGGAGGTATAGAGGTTTGGTTGACCAAACATTGACCCTTCTCCTTAGAAAATGTCATGTTTGAACATGCTCCTACCCCTCTGGCTACAGTTGATTAATCTCTGAGTAAGCAACCAACTCAAGACATACTAAGTAGCTCCATTCCCTAAATGTTTGTACATTGGGCCAAAGAAAGTCTGAGCATTTTCTTTCTGGAGATTGAAGCCACAGAAACAGTAAACTCAGAAGCTATTGATACCATTCTGTTGCTCCTTAAGGAGAGAACAAGTCTGCAGTGAGATAGAGTGAAGCTGACTTCACCAAAAAGGGAATTTCGAGAATCAGGAGGAAAGACTTGGTGGCATTTGAGTTCCTGGATCTATTTGTTCCTGCAGGACAGTTGCTTATCTGCCTTTCTCATGGTGTGCTTATTCAACCCTTCCTTGAATTGTGTAAGTTAATAAATTCCCTTCTTGGACTGAGCTTAATTCGAGTTTTGTATCTCTCATATATAACCAAAAATACCTTGTTTTAATACAGGATCCAATGAGAAAGCAGACCAAAAAGCCACAAGTCGGCCAGGCATAGTGGCTTAAGCCTGTAATCCCAGCACTTTGGGAGGCCGAGGCTGGCGATCACCTGAGGTCAGGAGTTCGAGACCAGCCTAGCCAACCTGGTGAAACCCCGTCTCTACTAAAAATACAAAAATTAAGCATGCATGGTGGTGCATGCCTGTAATTCCATCTACTTGGGAGGCTGAGGCAGGAGAATCACTTGAACCTGGGAGAAGGAGCTTGTAGTGAGCAGAGATCACACCAGTGCACTCCAGCCTGGGTGACAGAGTAAGACTCTGTCTCAAAAAACAAAACAAACAAAACACACACATCAATTATCAAAGTATATAATTATTTTATTGAGATTCATCTTTGTGACCAAATTGGACCGCTCACTTACTATCTGACTCATGGGTCTCAGCCTCGTCTATCCGGCCGAGCCCACATGCTATGTCCATGTGAGTGCACACCATCTGGCAACCCCAGGACAGCACCACCTGCTCCCACGCCAAGTTGCGCAGTCTGCATTTTCAGGGCCATCATTTTGGGCTAAGGAAAGACGTCTGCTTTGGCTCTGCAATGACAGGATACGGACCAGCTGCTGCCATTCCTGCCTGGCAACTTCCTGGAGGGGCTCAGATTTAAAATTCGGAATAAGAAGATTTCTCTCCTGTTCTTTGAGAATGACTAAGGCCTAGACAGGAGAGTCCAAAGCCTGTGGGCTGGAAACGAGGTTATCTTATGTTGGGTCCCCTAGATATAAGCCTGAGATGAAGGTCTGGGGGCACATGACTTATGGAGGGAGAGCTTTAATAGACAGCATCATAGATCTTCACAGGTTAGTCCCTTAGGTTGCCATTCCAGTCTCACTGACCGTTAGAATAATTAAGCTCACCTTGCTCCTGATGCTAAGTGTTGCCTCTGGCTTCTAATAATCTGTTATCTTATTATATCAACTGCTTCTAGGATCTCAGTTCTGTACCAGTGCTTCTTTCGTCAGCCTCACATACAGAGTACAGCCTCCCCTGAGCTTCTCACCCATCCTATGATGCAGGTACTGTCCTTACCAATACCTTTTTATCACCTTGGTAAATAGGGTGCACTCAGCACCCCTGCCCCAAGGATATAGTCAGTTGGTGGGTTTTCTATTCTTGTATAGTAGACTCATCCAAGCATACCAGTTCTCAGAGGCTTCCGAGGCCTTCCTCCACTGTCTGCCAGGGCAGTTCTGGAATCTCTATGCTATTTAATATGGTCCACCATTTCATCTAAGCCTCCAAGTCTCATCCCAGAAATATATCAGGGCCATCTCCCAGTGCCTCCCAACCCCCCACCAAGGTGTTAAATCATATGATATGAGAGAGTCCCTAATTCAAAAAGGGCTCCATTATCTAGTTTACTGACCCTTTGCCCCGAGAATCCATCTAAGTTGGGCTCTGCCAATTCCAGTTAGTCTATGATAGCCAGGTTCCATGCTTCTCTGGCATAGAGTTCCTTCTGCACCTCAGCAGGCCCAGAACTTGTTACCATCTGCCCTTCATTGTCAGTCTGGCAACCAGGAGGGAGGTGGAGTCAGATCAGCATTATCTTATAAGGAACCTGCCTCATTTGAGTTTTCTCCACTGCCTCCAACAAAGGGTGGAAGTGGGCAGTTGAGGCTCTATCTCCAACAAAGGAAAATGGGAGGCTTCTGCATGCCCAGAGAGATCAGAGAATCTTACACTTCAAGTTGCTCAGGTACGTCTATGCAGATATCCTCATCCCAGTCCCAAGGTCACAATTTTTGTCTATCATGCCCTTACTTGGCATGGATGAAGTGCCACACTGAGACTATGAGCTTTCTCTGAAATTCTGCCAGTCTCTCAGTTACATTATCTGCATGATCCTCAGTTCCCCTACCCTCTAGTTCAGGTCGTGAGAATCTCTAAATGCTGCCTAGGAGGATCTCTGTTCCTCAAGCTTTACTTTGAATTGGTTATTTATTCTGAGCTTGTGCCTCTGCAAAGCTTCAATGATGGTCAGCACAACATAATCATTATAATTAGTATTTCCCTACATCTTTCATATAATATGCTAGAGGTATTGCATGAGTCAGTGCACTCATCCAAGCTGTGTCCTGTACTGGGTCATCACAGGTGAAGGTCTTCACTCTCCAAGTGCACTGCAACCTCATGCTAGATCTACCACCACTCCATCTGTCATCAGTGACAGTATCCTCATTGCCAAATAGCTGGTGGGTGATCCAACTCCAAAATTCCATCTCAGCCAGCTGCTCCTAAGCCCACTCCTAGTACCAACTCTCTTAGGCAGGTTTCCTAGCAGCAGAAACTAAGATAAGATTTCAGGTGCCATATTAAGAGAGTGCTTTTTTGGTTTCCTTCTTTTTAGTATCATATTATTCTCTATTGCTGCTTCTGTTTATCTACTTAACTTCTTTCACCCACAATTCCCTCCTTCTTCCTCTTCTTTTTCGCCTTCTCACTCTCAAGGCAAACTTCTGCTATTCTTGAGCCTATATAGCCAAGAATGACAGGATAAAATCAGTTTAAATCTTTTCTCTTCAAATAGCAAGCAGTCTTTTTAGTGTCTCTGATTTTAACTTCAAATTTTAGGTTGAGGAAAAAAAAAACCGATTGGCCTAACCATGAGAAAAGCCAACCAGCCATGACCATTAGTGTTGACAAGGTAATGGAACACAGAAAAGACACAACTTCTTGGGCCCATACTTGTGGATAGCAGGAACTTAGAGAAAAGAGTAATAGATTAAGCAGTCACCCAAAACTTGTCTATTGAGCTTCCTTCTTTAGCAATAGACTAGCCAGCTTACTGACATGAGATTAAAGTAACTTACAGAGGGTGAAATACCCCAATATTTAAAGTAACTTACAAAGAGTGAAATACCCCAACATTTGTGGGCAAAATCTTCCTTTTCCTTGAATAAATGATACAAGAGGCAGGGTAGCCCTGTGTAGATCGTTAGAATAGAAGATTTATGAAGGCAGAAACTTTATTTTGTTCATTAATATATTTTCCAGAACTTATAAAATTACCTATCTCATAGTTAGCTGTCAATAAACTTCCTAAATTGATAAATTGATAAATGTCTAGTGTAATAAAGATGTATTTTAGAGTTTTAGATCCACACATTGGATTCTGGCTCAGTTTTCTCATCTTTAAATTGGGAATAATTATAGGATCTATGCTATAGGATCATTGCGAGGGTTAAGTAAATATTGACTCTATCATATTAAACACAGTTTCAAGCACATAATAAATATTTAATAAATAACAGAAAGTGGTAATACAATAATACTGCAGTGGAGAAAGTGGTAAAACAATAATACTGCAGTGGAAAAGAAGCCATAAAACTGAGAGTAAATAACACTTTCTCTAGACAAGATGTATTTTCCTTTTTAGGAGAATTGAGATAATAATACAGATGAGTAATTAGAGCAGAAGCAAAGGCAGTCATCCCTACAAAAGTAGATCCTTCCAACTGGTCATAAAAGAATAATTAAAAACAACAGCAGCAACAGCAGGAATAAAACTGTTAGCATAAAATCTCTTCTGACAGTTCAGCCTCTTGAGAATTAGTAGTCTTTGCCCTGCCTTTTCTACAAAACCTGTTATATGGTCATGTAGGAATGATTTGAGAAAAGCAAAACATATTATAGATGCTGTCTATACTATGTAAGAGGCCTTCAGTTTACAACCAAGAGGATGAAATTGTGAGCTAATAGATGCTGGAATGAAACTCTGTCTAACTCTCTTCTGCCTGCTTTTTTCTTTTCTTTTCCTCTCCGCCCCTTGAAAACAGCACAGATGGGGAGGAGAAAAGCAGACGATTCAAACTGGTACATTACGTGGGCACAAACAAGTTAGGGAAAAACATCTTTGCATGGTGAGAAAAATTCCACTCCTTTCTTGGACAATTTCTGAAGTATTTGAAACCATGGCAACTAATATAAATGTAGCCAGTGCATTGTACATTCTCAGTCTGAAACAATAAAAAACAAACTTAGTATCTTCTTAGAAAGTTAAAAATAAACATAACTTGGACAACAGACTTCAACAAGTTTCTCATTTCCTTTGATCAAAACTTATAAAAATTCAGTATTTCAAAAGAAAAGTAACTCTATATTTTTGGGTCATATAAATAAATAAACATATTTGTATGCATACATGTATACATAATGTATCTATAGTATATATGCAGGCAGTATATAGTATATGCATGTATATATATTTTACATATATATACATATCTTCAGGGCTAAGTATATTTTTGGAACATAGCATTGTTGAATAATGATTATATATTAATAAATGTGATATATAAGTGTGTTAAGTGTATATAATATGTAATTAGTATCACTCAACAATACCGTGTGTTAGGAAAAACACTGAGAATATAGGAATGGACAAATAGGATTCCTGTCCTCTGGAGGCATATAGACTAGTGGGGGTAAAGAAACATTAGTTACATAAACAACAAAATGAATAAATAATTACAAACAGCTCTAAAGTCAATGAATGGAAAGCACAGTATAACATGAATAAGCATGATAGATGCAGGGGCCCCAACCCCCCAGGGCCACTGACCAGTTTTCATCAGTGTCCTGTCTAGGAACTGGGCTGCACATCTGGAGGTGAGTTGTGGGCAAGCGAGCATTACCACCTGAATTCTGCCTCTTGTCATATTAGCGGTGGCATTAGATTATCACAGGAGCCAGAACCCTATTGTGAACTGCGCATGCAACAGATCTAGATTGCACACTCCTTTTGAGAATCTAATGCCTGATGATCTGAGGTGGAACAGTTTCATCCTGAAACTCCTCCCCTGGCCTGCCATCCCCTCTTTGTAACTTCCCTACCCCCCAACCCACCTACACCCCTCCATCTGTGGAAAAATTGTCTTCCACAAAACCAGTTTCTGGTGCCAAAAGTGTTGGGGATCGTTATGACGGGACTTAATTTAGACAGGGGATATGAAAGTTGTTTAGAAAAATAAAAACTCATCTTGACAACATGAAAAACTACTGTGTGCATTGTTTTGGATACAGCTGTAAAATATCTTACGGTACAGGAAAAATCAAATTCAATTAGTGAAAGAGTGAGAAAAGAGACTAATCCCTGGCTTGCCCTCATTAGAGAAAGCTAGCAGAGGGATCAATTATTTGCATTAGAGGAAGGAAACAAGTTATGCCAGGTCTGTGTTACAGCATGGAAAACTCTGCTTAAATGCTTAGAATACATCATCATAATAATTTGGTGATGGAACAAGTTGCTGATGGAATCAACTACTCTGGGGAAGCCAGAGGTGGTCAAAGGAGAAAAAGTTGCTGGAAGAAATACTTTTTTTTTTTTGCACATCATAACAAAGTAATTTTTTTTTCTGTTTCAGAAATATCGCTTCATAAAACACAGTGTTCCAATATTTCAGGTGGACCCATGTGACAATTAATTAAAATGCCTCACCATCTTGCTTTTTTCTGTATCTTGGTTTCAGATCTTAAAGCCTTATATAAACCTTTTTTTTTTTTTCTTTTACTAGAAGGCACTGTTAAATGCATTTTCCCCGTCAGTAAATAAAACAAGTGATTTGCTGTGGGTTAGTCAGTAGAGCTGCTGGTTGACCCAGGAATGGAGCGTATATATTTGGACTGTGACTTTTGTGTATTAATGAGGACCATGTTTCCTGCCCTACATGGGGTACTAAAAACTTAATATTGGCTTGAGAAATAAAATGAAATAAAAACAGCGAGTAAACCATACACTTGAGAAATTAGCTTCACATTATGTTGAGTTTTTTACATCCTGAAACAGCCTGCTTCTTACCTTTAATAAGTTTGAGTTTGCTGTGCTCAGCATAATTGGACACAGCTGCCTGCATTTTCTGCCAGGGTATGAGGAAAAATTGAGTTATTATTAGACTTTGGTATAACGACCTGCCTGGCCAATGTAAATCTTAAGATTCAAGTGTTTATTAGTTGTGAATTTTCCATTGTAAGGGCACCTAGGAAGTCTCTTCACTAATAGGAGCCTGGAGAAGAAGACTGAAAAGCACCCAGTATACAATCAGAAAATTAATTGGTTGACCCATCTGTAATGTTAGAGTCAACAATAGATACATCAGACCACACAAAATTGGGCTGTCCTCAAAATGAGTAACTGCAGGCAGCAATTTTGAGGACTTGTAAGTGAAGTTCGTGATGCTTTAAATTAGAGGCCTTTGTAAAAGCATTACTTCCATAGAGAAGTAGGTTTGAAATCTGTCTTGGTTTGGATTTCCCCAGCAGCACACTCTGAGACAAGGATTCAGATGCAAGTAGTTTATTTTGGAGAGTCAGGGGACACTTGCTGTGAAGAGAATAGTGACGGAGGGAATGGAAAGTAGCCAATAAAGGGTGCCTCATTAGGCCAGATACCATAATGAGCAAATTGAGCTTAACCTCATGGGGAAACTCTGGGAGATTTTGTTAAAAATGTCTCATAATTATCCTACCCGAAATGCAAGAGAGCTGGGGTATTTATACACCAAATCCTGACACTGCTCCCAGAGGTGTTAATTCCTTGGCATTTCTGGCCAGCTGTGAGTAGGAGGAGAGCCACCTTCAATGACTTTGGAAAAAGCCCTTGGGCAAAAGATGTACAGATACTGGCAATGGAAGTCAGCTAGAATACACTAAAAGGTTAGAAAAATAGGACTGGAAACACTAAGAGACTGTCACAAAATTCTTCTGAGTATGAGGACTTGCAGGCTAAAATGACAAATCCACTAGGTTGGTAATAACTTTTAGGACCACTATGCTGGTAGAGATTCTGAAGCAGATGGAGGAGAATTCGGTAAAACATTAAAGATGTCTGCCATTGGCAGAGCAGGATAGAATATCAGCAAATAAGCCATAGACTTGTCATCTTTGATCTAGATTAGGGGCTGGCAAAATTTTTTCTGTAAAAGGCCAGGTAGTAAATATTTAAGGTATTGTGGGTCACATGTAGTCTAAATCAAGTTGGCCTTGCAGGCTTGAAGACTAGGGCTGTGGGGTCTCGCCTGGTACCAGGGAAGTCTCTGGAGTCTCAGCCTTTGAGTACCAGCCTGAAATCTGTAGCCATGGGGGGCTGCCCAGCGCTGGTTTTACTGCAATGGGCCTGGTGTTGAGTCCAAAGCAAAGCCTTGTGCTTACTTCTCTTTCTTCCAAGTGAACAGTATCTCTCTCCAGGCTGTGCTGCTGAGGATTGGGGGAGGCTAAATGTAAAATTATCCTTTCTATCCTCTTCAATGTGTCTTTTCTTATTCTGTGTGACAACCAGGTACTATGATCTTTGAATTGCTTTCATTAGCTCTTGTGAAGGCATTTTCCTGCATAGATAGATGTTTATATTGATGTTTCTGCAGGGAGATGATTGCTGGAGAATCCTAATCTGTCATCTTATCTGTCCGTTCCGAATCTTCCTTTAAAAAACAGTGTGAATAAACATACAATATACATAAATACATATGCAATGCAGTAGTCTTCATAATGGCTATATATAAAATGTAGTTACATATATATAATGTAGTTACATATAGTTAACATAATGTGTCTGTCATTTTGACATACATATATACATGTATCATAATAACATTAGGTAACATCAATTAATATTTCTTAAATGCTTTATCTATGAGACATCATGTCTTGGAAGAGCTGTATATAAATTATTTTATTTATATACTTTTAAACATAAATTTATTTATATATTCATTAAATATATTTAGACCCATAATATACGCCAGGCATTGTGCTATGATTCAAGTCCACACTCAGAAAGTAGAAATTAGTATCTTGCCCATTATAAAGAGGAGAAATTGCTACTCGGTGCCATAATATGCCCCAGGCTGCATAAATAAATAAAGAGCTTAACCATGAACACTGCTCTTCTGACTGTAGGTTTTGTCTCTTTCTTTGTATTGTGTCAGAGTAAAAAGAGTTCAAAAATTTCTCCTAGTAACAAAGACTTCAATGAGATTTAATGTAGTCTTAACATTTTTGCAATCAAACACCAAGTTACTCAGTAATTCATTTCTGTTCACTACCCTGTCCACCACAGCTTTCCAACATTATTTTCCACTGCTTCTGTATAGGTTTCTTTTGTGTTGCTCTATTATTGTCCTCATTTCTTTTCCAGTGTGAAGTGGTTTAGATACAAAAAAAAAAAAAAAAAAAAAGTTATCTATGCTCCATTAGTCAGTTAACAAATCTATACCTAAACCACAAACACACTATATTTATTTCCATTTATTTGACTTCTATTTTTTATAAAACCTGTATTCTGGAATGCTGGAAACAGGGACAAAATAAAGTCCCCAGTGACCAATCCAAAGGAAGTGAAGTTGTATAAACTGTCCAGCAAAGAATTCAAAATAAGTGTTTTAATGAAGCTCGCTGCCTACAACAGTAAGTTTTGCCTATCAAGAATTACCTTGAATATAAATGAATTGAATTCTCTAATAAAAAAACATAAAGGAGAGGAAACAGAACAAGATGGTCAAATAGAACACTCCAGTGATCACCCTCTATGCAGGAGCACCAAACTGAAAAACGATCCACACAAGAAAGCAGCTTTCTAAGAACTAAAAATCAGGTGAGTATTCACAGTACTTGGTTTTAGCATCATATCAAGGAAAGAGGCACTGAAGAGGATAGAAAAGATAGTCTTGAATTGCTGATACCACTTATCCTGCATTACCTAGCAAAAGCTGTGAGGCACAGAGATAGAATCTGTATGCTTGGAGGAATTGGGGTGTAGTAATTGTGAGACTTTGCACTGGAATTCAAGTGTTTCCCTGTCACAGTGGAAAGCAACACAGGGCAGAATTCAGCCAAGGCCCACAGAGGGAGCATTTAGACAAGCCCTAACCACAGGGGAATCAGCTATCCCTTCGGTCAGAAACTGAGCTCTGGCTAGCCCCACCACCATGGGCTAAAGTGCGCTAAGATGCCCAAGGTAATTTATACATTCAATGCCATCCCCATCAAGCTACAAATGACTCTCTTCACAAAATTGGAAAAAACTACTTTAAAGTTCATATGGAACCAAAAAAGAGCCCTCATCGCCAAGTCAATCCTAAGCCAAAAGAACAAAGCTGGAGGCATCACGCTACCTGACTTTAAACTATAATACAAGGCTACAGTAACCAAAACAGCATGGTACTGGTACCTAAACAGAGATACAGACCAATGGAACAGAATAGAGCCTTCAGAAATAATGCCACATATCTACAATTATCTGATCTTTGACAAACCTGACCAAAAGAAGAAATGGGGAAAGGATACCCTATTTAATAAATGGTGCTGGGAAAACTGGCTAGCCATATGTAGAAAGCTGAAACTGGATCCCTTCCTTACACCTTATACAAAAATTAATTCAAGATGGATTAAAGACTTACACGTCAGACCTAAAACCATAAAAACTCTAGAAGAAAACCTAGGCAATACCATTCAGTACATAGGCATGGGCAAGGACTGCATGTCTAAAACACCAAAAGCAATGGCAATAAAAGCCAAAATTGACAAATGGGATCAAATTAAACTAAAGAGCTTCTGCACAGCAAAAGAAACTACCATCAGAGTGAACAGGCAACCTACAAAATGGGAGAAAATTTTTGCAACCTACTCATCTGACAAAGGGCTAATATCCAGAATCTACAATGAACTCAAACAAATTTACAAGAAAAAAACAAACAACCCCATCAAAAAGTGGGCAAAGGATATGAACATACACTTCTCAAAAGAAGACATTTATGCAGCCAAAAAGCACATGAAAAAATGCTGATGATCACTGGCCATCAGAGAAATGCAAATCAAAACCACAATGAGATACCCACTCACACCAGTTAGAATGGTGATCATTAAAAAGTCAGGAAACAACAGGTGCTGGAGAGGATGTGGACAAATAGGAACACTTTTACACTGTTGGTGGGACTGTAAACTAGTTCAACCATTGTGGAAGTCAGTGTGGCGATTCCTCAGGGATCTAGAACTAGAAATACCATTTGACCCAGCCATCCCATTACTGGGTATATACCCAAAGGATTATAAATCATGCTGCTATAAAGACACATGCACACGTATGTTTATTGCGGCACTATTTACAATAGCAAAGACTGGGAACCAACCCAAATGTTCAACAATGATAGACTGGATTAAGAAAATATGGCACATATACACCATGGAATACTATGCAGCCATAAAAACTGATGAGTTCATGTCCTTTGTAGGGACATGGATAAAGCTGGAAACCATCATTCTCAGCAAACTATCACAAGGACAAAAAACCAAACACCGCATGTTCTCACTCATAGGTGGGAATTGAACAATGAGAACACATGACACCAGGGATTTGTGAGGTGGGGGAGGGAGGGACAGTAGTATATAATGGGTGCAGCACACCAACATGGCACATGTATACATATGTAACAAACCTGCATGTTGTGCACATGTACCCTAAAACTTAAAGTATAATAATAAAAATAAAAAAAAAAAATTTAAAACAATTTGGAAGGCAGTCTAGGCCACAATGACTTCAATTCCTGGGCAAGTCCTTGTGCTGTGCTGGGCTCAGATCCAGTGGACTTGGAATGCACATTACCTAGTGAGACACCAACTGGGGTTGCCAAGGAAATGCTTGTGTTACCCCTCTCCCAACTCTAGGCAGCACAGCTTATAGCACTGGGAGGTACTCCTTCCACTTGAGAAAAGGAAAGAGAAGAATAAAGAGGATTTTTGTCTTGCAACTTGGATACCAGCTCAGCCACAATTAAAATAAAGCACCAAACAGAATCCTGAATTCTCTGTTTTAGACCCTAGATCCTAAATGACATTTCTAGACACAACCTGAGCCAGAAGGGAAACCACCTCCTTGAAAGGAAGGACCCAGTCCTGACAGTATTTATGACCTGTTGACAAATGAACCCTTGGACCTTAAATAAACATCAGCAGTAGCCAGACAGTACTTGCAATGGGCCTTGAGTGAGACCCAGTAGCATGTTGGCTTCCACTGACCCACCACATTTCCAGCTGTGGTAGCCCTGGAGAGAGACACCTTCTGCTTAAGGAAAGGAGAGGGAAGAATAAAAAGAACTTTGTCTTGCAACTTGAGCACCAGCTCAGCCACATTAAGATAAAGCACCAAGCAGACTCCTAAAGTCCCCAATTCCAGGCCTTAACACCTGAGTATCTTTTCTAGATGCACCCTGCCCACCCCAGGCCAGAAGGGAACCTGCTGCTCTGAATGGAGAGACCCAAACCTGGCAGGATTCACCACAACCTGATTAGAGAGCACTTGGGCCTTGAATAAACATCAGTGATAACCAGGCAGTACTCGTTATGGGCCTGAAACAGTGGTGGCCACAGGGAGAGACTCCTTCTGCATGAGGAAAGGAGAGAGAAAGACAAAGTGGACTTTGTTTTTCAACTTAGGTATCAGCTCACCCACAGTAAAACAAACCACTAAATAGATTCTTAAAGTTCCCAACTTGAGGCCCTAGCTCTCTAACAGCATTTCTATACCCACCCTGGGCCAGAACAGAATCCACTACTATCAAGGGAATGAGACAAACCAGGCTGGATTAACAATCCATTGATTAAAGATCCCTTGGACCTTGAATAAACATCAGTGGTAGCCAGGTACCACAGGCCTTCAGTGAGACCCAGTACTGTGCTGGCTTCAGGTCTGACCCAGCAAAATCACAGTGGTAGTGATGATGGGGTGTCTTTGGCACTCCTTCCCCAACTCCAGAAAAATAATGACAGAGAGAAAGATTCTGTTTGAGAAAAAGTAAGATAAGTGAACAAGATACTCTGCCTGGGAATCCAGGGAATTCTCCTGGATCTTACCCAAGACCATCAAGGCAGTAATTCTACCAGTCTACAAGAATCACAGCATTACTGGGCTTGGGCTGCCCCTTAATGCAGATATGGCTGCAGTGTCCAAAGACTTAGATCACAACATTCCATCCCCTTTGAATACTTGGAAAACCTTCTCACCAAGGGCAGGTACAAACAAGACCAGACTGTGAAGATTGGAATAAATACCTAAGTATTTGATGCCTAGACATTGACAAACAACTACAAGCATCAAGGCCATCCAGGAAAACATGGTCTCAACAAACAAAATAATTAAGGCACCAGTGACCAATCCTGGAAAAAACAGATAGGTAAACTTTCAGACAGAAAATTCAGAAGTGCTATTTTGAGGAAACTCAAAGAAATTTAAGGCAACAAAGAGAAGGAACTCAGAACTGTATCAGATAAACTTAACAAAGAGATTGAAATAATTTTACAAATCAAGCAGAAATTCTGGAGCTGAAAAATTCAATGGACATACCAAAGAATGTATCAGAGTCTCTCAACAGCAGAATTGAAATTAAGCAGAAGAAAGAATTAGTGAACTTGAAGACAGGCTATTTGAAAATACACAGTTAGGGGATACAGAAAAAAAAGAGAATGAAGCATGCCTACAAGATTTAGAAAATAGGCTGGGCACGGTGGTTCATGCTTGTAATCCCAGCACTTTGGGAGGCTGAGGCGGGCGGATCACGAGGTCAGGAGATCGAGACCATGGTGAAACCCTGTCTCTACTAAAAATACAAAAAATCAGCCAGGCATGGTGGCGGGCACCTGTAGTCCCAGCTACTCAGAGAGCCTGAGGCAGGAGAATGGCGTGAACCCGGGAGGCAGAGCTTGCAGTGAGCCGAGATCACGCCACTGCACTCCAGCCTGGGTGACAGAGCAAGACTCTGTCTAAAAAAAAAAAAAAAAAAAAAAGATTTAGAAAATAGCCTCAAAAGGGCAAATCTAAGAGTTACTGATTTTAAAAAGGAGGTAAAAAGAAAGAGATTGGGTGGAAAGTTTATTCTGAGTGATAACAACAGAGAACTTCCCAAACCTAGAGAATGATATCATGTTCAAGTACAAGAAGGTGAGGTAACACCAAGCAGACTTAAGTAAGACTACCTCAAGACATTTCCTATGCATACCCTCAAAGGTCAAGGATAAAGAAAGGTTCCCAAAAGCTGCAATGAAAAATAACACACAAAAGAGGTCCAATACATCCCAGAACAGACTACTCAGTGGAAATCTTAAAGACCAGAAGAGAGTGGCAGGATATATTTAAAGTTCTGAAGGATAAAGAAACTTTTATCCTAGAATAGTATATCCAGTGAAAATATCCTTCAAACATGAAAGAGAAACAAAGACTTCCAGACAAACAAAAGGTGAGGTATTTCATCAAACAAGATCTGTCCTACAAAAAATGTTAAAGTAAGTCCTTTAATCTGAAATAAAAGGACATTACTGACCAACAAGACATCATGTGAAGGCAGAAAACTCACTGCAAATACTAAATATACAGACAAATACAGAATATTCCAATAACTATAACTGTAGTATGTAAACTACTTATATCTTGAGCAGAAAGACTAAAAGATAAACTATCAAATATCATAACTACAACAGCTTTTCAAGACATAGACAGTATAAGAAGATATAATTAGGAACAAAAACTTAAAAAGCAGAGGGAATAAAGTCTAGAGTTTTTATTAGTTTTCTTTTTGCTTCTTAGCTAGTTTGTTCATTTTTGCGAATAATATTAAGTTGTCATCAGTTTAAAATAATGAGTTACAAAATGTCATTTGCAATCTCACGGTAACCTCAAATCCAGAAACCTACAACAGATACACAAAAAATAAAAAGCAAGAAATTAAAACATATTAGAGAAAGTCATTTTCATAAAAAGAAAGAGGAAGGAAGGAAGAAATGAAGGAAGAAAGGAAGAGAGGTCTACAAAACAATCAGAAAACAAGTAACAAAATGGCAGTAGTAAATTCTTACTCATCCATAGTAACATTGAATGTAAATAGACTAAACACTCCAATGAAAATACAGAGTGTTTGAATGGATATAAAATAAACAAGCCCTAACTATCTAGTGTCTATAAGAAAACACACTTCACCTATAAAGGCACAAATAGACTGAAAGTGAAGGGACAGAAAAATATACTTTGTGCAAATGGAAACTGAAAAAGAGCAGGAGTAGCTACACCTACATAAGATTTAAATTTATTTTCAGTCAAAAACTGTTAAAAAAATACCAGAAACTTATAGAATGATAAGTGAGTCAATTCAGTGAGAGGACATAACATTTTAAATATATATGCACCAAACATTAGAACACCTAAATATATAAAGAAAATATTAATAGTTCATGGATTGCTATACAATAATAAAAGGGAACACTCAACTTTCAGCAATGAACAATTCATCAATAAGGAAACAATGGACTTACACTGCACTGTAAATCAGGCATTGACTATAATTTTAGTTCATCCAAGAACTTTTGATCCAAGAACTGCCTTTTCTCCAGCTGTGGCCTGAGGCTGTAAAAGAAAGATTACAGCTGGTGGAGATTGCATTTGCTGCAGGCCCCAGAAGTCTTAAAGTAGAGGCAGTGGTAAGCAGAGGGATTACAGCCAGCCTGAGGAAGTTTCAATGCCTGCATATTTTGCTTGATTATAGAAAAAGTAAAAAGTTTCAATTTTACTTAAGATGGTTTCATCCATTAAAAGGAACATATATTAAAGATTGGAAACATCATCATATGACTGAGTAAATGAACCCAGGCTTTACTCATGTGCTCCATACAAAAAGACCAAAAGAACAAATAAATAACAACATATTTAACAGAGTGTCTAGGGGTTATACTGAAATTCAGCAAGGAAGTAATGAATACCATCTGAGTCATGAAGACTTGGAATGGCAGTATAGAGAGGGAAGCAATGCACATAGCCCACATCAACTTCGAAACAAGAGGGACTCCACACGGTAAGGAAAAGTTAAGCAGGAGTCCCTGGAAGACCACATTTCCATCACAGGCACCTGCAATCCTAGCTACAGGAGAATAACATAGTCCTAGCTGGCCTTGAGTCCAGTAGAGGAATGTTCCTGGAGTCCGCATGACTGCATTAATTCAGAGAAAGAATTCAGTCTGTGTCTCTTCCACCCCCATGACTCCAGAAGCCACAGTACATTAGCATTTTCAGAGAGGAGTCACCACCAGAGTGCATCCTGCCCTGGAATCAAGTAGCCCCTGCAACTCCACATTCCTGAAGCCCTCCCAACAATCCATTACATTAATCCATGAGCTGCAGCATTACAATAACAGCCACACCCAGCAATGCAGCCATGACTCCAGCACCCGAGCCCACACAACACCCTGAAATTCAGGAAAAAAGCAGTCTAGAACAGAGGAGAGGCTATGCCTAGGCCATAGGGGTTAAATACGTGTGCATACCAGAACCTAATAGCTTCCTGCCCAGGGTCTGCTGCCCCTGCTGGCAACCCCATCCCCCAGAAGCAAATGTGGGAGCATAGCAGGTGGCAAAGCTATTGGATTTGGCCCAGCTAACATCTCTGCTTCCAGTAAGGCTTTTCCACAGCTTCCAAAACAACCACAGCCTAGGCTATTGAGGCACTTGCACACACCATTGATGTGCATTACAGTCAGAGAAATTATATGAAGTGTAAACTACTATGTTCACCCAAGGCCGAAACTAAAGCACTCTACCCAAACAACACTATAGAACACATTACAGAAACAAAAAAATCTTCCCCAAGAAATCTACTGCATAAAATTAGAAGAAGAGACTTTTCTACCAGATGCACAGATATCAATGAAGGGGCATGAGAAATATGAACAAGCAAGGAAATATGACACATTTGAAGAAACACAATAGTCTGTAACAATTACCCAAGGAATGAAAATATTTGAAATGCCTGAAAATGAATTTAAAATAGTGCGCTTAGGGAAACTCAGCAAGATAGAAAATAACACAGATAGGAAATTTGACAAAATTAGAAAAGGAATGTATACTCTTAATGAGAAATTAAAAGAAAGAGATAAACTTCATGAGAAAGAACCAGATATCTTAGATATAAGGGCTTTAGTGAGAGAGGTTAAAAACACAATTGGAAGTTTCAACAATAGACTAGCTCTAGAATAAAAAAAAAATTGAGATTGAAGACAGATCTTTTGAAAGTTTCAACAGTAGACTAGCTCTAGAATAAAAAAAAAAAACATTTGAAATTGAAGACAGATCTTTTGAAATAACCCAGTTAGAAACAAAAAAAAGAATAAAAAATAAAAAGAGTGAAGGATGCCTATGGGATATATAGGACACCATTAAGTGAAAAAATATTTGTATTGTGAGAGTTGCAGATGAGGAAGAGATGGGAAAAGGCATAGAAAACCTATTTAATGAGATAATAGCTGAAAGCATTTCAAGTTTTCAGAGAGATATGGAAATCTATAATCTACAAAATCTACAAAACCCCAAAGATGTCCAAATACATTCAATACAAAAAAAAAATAGCCTCTTGAAGGCACATTATAGTTAAATTGTTAAAAGTCAAAGACAGAAAATTCTAAAAACAGCAAGAGAAAAGTGGCAGGTCATATCTAAGGGCAACCACATTAGACTAACAGCATATTTCTCAGCAGAATCCTTAAAGACTAGGAGAGAAGAAGAAAATATATTCAAAGTGGTAAAAGTAAATAAAACCCTGCCAGGCAAGAAGACTATAACCAGCAAAGCTATCTTTCACAAATGAAGGAGAAATAAAGTATTTTCCGGACAAGCCAGACAGGCAAAAACAGAGGGAACTCATCACAACTAGATTAGTTCTACACAAAATACTTAATGGAGCTCTACATTTGGAAGCCAAAAAAAAAAAAATCTACCAATATAAAATACATGAAAATATAAAACTCACTGGTAGAGAAGATATATAAATGAGAAAGAGAAAGATATCAAAAGTTATTACTACAGCAAGCCACCAGAATGCAAACATAAAGAATTAAATAGAAAGAAAAAATAAAGGAAACAAAAAGCAACCAGAAAATAATTGACGAAATGGCAGAAGTCCACACTTCCCTATATCAACTTTGAATGTAAATGGTTTAAATTCCCCAATTAAAATATACAGACCGGCTGAAAAGGTAAAAGCAAACACATGTTCCAACTATATGCCTCCTATAAGGAACTCCTTCACCCATAAAGGCACAGAAGGACTGAAAGTGAAGAGATGGAAAATACATTCCATTCAAATTGAAACCAAAATTGAGCAGAAATAGCCATACTTATATCAGATAAAATAGAGTTTACGTCAAAGAAACATAAAAAGGAGACAGAGAATATCATTATGTAATGACAATAAATTCAGCAGGAGGATATAACAATTTTAAATACACCCAACACTAAAGTACAAAGATATACAAAGCAAATATTATTAGCAGTCAAGGGAGATATAGATTCTAGTACAATAATAGTTGGAGACTTAGACACTCTACTGTCATCATTGGACAGATCACCTAGACAAAACATGGACAAAAAAAATTGGACACAAACTGAAGTAGAGACCAAATAGATCTAACAGATATATACAGAACATTTTATTCAACAACTGCAAAAGATACATTCTTCTCATCAGCATATGGAACAGTTTCCAGGATAAATTGTATGTTAGGCAACAAAATGAGTCTTAACAAGTTTTAAAAATCAAAATCTTATCAAGTATCTGTTCAAGCCACCCACAAATATAACTAGAAATCAATAACAAGAGGAACTTTGGAAACTACACAAATACATGGTAGTTAAACAACGTGCTCCTGAATGATCAATGGGCTCAACGAAGAAATTGAGAAGAAAATTGATTTAAAAATTGAGACAAATGAAAATGGAAACAAAACATACTAAAATCCATGGAATACAAAAAAAGTAGCATTAAAAGGGAAGTTAAAGCAATAAATGCTTACATCAAAAAACCTCAGGGAACTAGGAAAGGAAGAACATATGCAAACCTAGTAGAAGAAAAGAAATAATGAAGAGCAGAACTATAAAAATGAGACAAAAAATTTACAGAAGATGAACAAAATAAAAACCTGTTTTTTAAAAAGATAAACAAAATTGACAAATTATTTGCTATACTAACTTAGAAAACAGAAAGAAGAGCTGGGCCTGGTGGATCATGCCTGTAATCCCAGCTCTTTGGGAGGCTGAGGTGGGTGAATCCTGCTGAGGCAGAAGAATCACTTGAACCCAGGAGGTGGAGGTTGCAGTGAGCTGAGATCCCACTACTGCACTCCAGCCTGGGCAACAGAGCAAGCCTTCATCTCAAAAAATTTTTAAAAATAAAAAGAAAGAAGATCCAAATAAGCAAAATCAGAAACCATTAAAGAGACACTATAACTGATACAGCAGTTATACAAAGGATAATTACAGACTATTATGAGCAACTAAATGACAACAAATTGAAAATCCTAGAGAAAGTGAATAAATTTAGATGCACATATAACCTACCAAGATTAAACCAGTAATAAATAGAAAACCTGAAATGACAAATACCAAATAACAATATTGAATCAGTGATAAAAACTCTCCCAACAAAGAAAATATCAGTACTGGATGACTTCACTGCTAAGTTCTAACAAACTTTTAAAGAACTAACAGCAATTCTTCTCAAACTATTTCCAAGAAGTGAAGAGGACAGAAGTCTTCCTAACTCTTTCCTCAAGACCACTATTACCGTGATACCAAAACCGGACAAGAACAAACAGAAAAAGAAAACTATAGGGCAAATTCCTGATGAACACAGATGCAAAAATTCTCAACAAAATACTAGCAAACAGAATCAAACAGTACATCAAAAAGATTATGCACAGTAATCAAGTGTAATTTATCCCAGGATATAAGGATAGTTCAACATATGCAAATCAATAAATGTGATAGTTTTACAGAATGGATAAAAAAATTATATTATCTTAATGGAAACAGACAAAGAATTTTAGAAAATTTATTATCTCTCCATATTAAAAACTCTCAAATATTAAGTATAGAAGAAACATATTTCAATACAATAAAGGCCATGTATGACAAAACCTGGACTAACGACATATTAAACAAATAAAAACTGAAAGATTTCCCTCTAACAACTGGAACAAGGTAAACATGGCAATTTTTAGTATTCTTATTCAATACAGTATTAGAAATCCTAGATAGACCAATTAGGTGAAAAGACAAAGACAAGAAGGGAGGAAGGAAGGAAGGAAGGAAGGAAGGAAGGAAGGAAGGAAGGAAGGAAGGAAGGTGCATTCAAATTGGAAAAAGAAAGTCAAATTGTTTCTCTTTGGAGATGACATAAAGTTACATACAAAAAAAAAAACCCTAAAGACTAGAAGAAAACTCTTAGAACTAATAAACAAATTTAGTAAAGTTGTAGGATACAAAAATCAACACACAAAAATCAGTAGCATTTCTATTATATATATCAATAACAAACTAGCTGAAAAAGAAATCAAGAAAGAAGTCTCATTTATAATAGCTATAAAAACAACAAAATAGCTAGGAATAAATTTATCATACAAGGGACAGATCTCTGCAATAAAAGTATGAAACACTGATGAAAGAAACTGAAGAGGACAAAAAAATAAAAAGACACACCACATTCATAACTTCAAAGAACTATTAGGTTAATGCAAAAGTAATTGTACTGACTTAATAATATTGTTAAGATTGTTAAAATCACTACTCAAAGTGATCTGCAGATTCAGTGTCATTTCTGTCAAAACTCCAAGGACATTTTTCACAGAAATAGACAAAACAAGTCTAAAAGACCACATATAACTAAAGCAATCCTGAGCAAAAGAACAAATCTGGAAGCATCATTCTACCTGGGGCTTCAAAATATACTACAAAACTGTATCAACCAAAGGAGCAAGGTATTAGCATAGAAACAGACACACAGACAATGGAAAAGAAGAGAGAACACAGAAATAAATCCATGTGTTTACAGCAAAACTGATTTTTGACAAAGGCAACAAGAATATACATTGGGAAAAGAACAGCCTCTTTAATAAATGGTGCTGGGAAAACTGGATATCCATATGTGGAAAAATCAAACTAAACCTCTCTCTCTCATCATATACAAAAATCAAATTAAAATTTATTAAAGATTTAGATGTAAGAACTGAAACTATATAACTACTAGAAGAAAACATATAGGGAATTCTTTAGGATATTGGTCTGGGAAAAGATTTCATGAGTGACACTTCAAAAGCACAGAAAAAAACAAAAATAGACAAATTGAATTATTACAAATAAAAAGCTTCTGCACAACAAAGTCAACAATCTATAGAATAAAGAGACAACTCATAGAATGGGAAAAAATCTATACATATGACAAGAATTAATATCAAAAATCTATAAGCAACTCTGACAACTCAACAACAACAAAATAATCCTATATAAAAATAGGCAAAGAATTTCTCAAAAGAGACAAAAAATGGCCAAAGAGTATATGAAAAAATGTTCATCATCACTAATCATAAGGGAAATGTAAATGAAAACTAAATGAGATATAATCTCATCTAAGTTAAAATGACCATTACCAAAAAGACAAAAAGTAACAAATGCTGGCAAAGATGTAGAGAAAAAAACTATTTTTATACACTGTTGATGGATACATTCCCACCACCAACAGTGGTTAGCTCTGTTAGTGCTAATAATTAGCAAAGCCATTAGTAACAACCACACTCTCAGACTACAGCACAATAAAAACAGGAATAAATACTAAGGAAATCACTCAAAACTATACGATTACATGGAAATTAAACAACCTGCTTCTGAATGACCTTTGGGTAAACAATGAAATTAAGGCAGAAATCAATAAATTATTAGAAACTAACGAGAATAAAGATACAACATACCAGTATCTCTGGGACACAGCTGAAGTAGTGTTAAGAGGGAAGTTTATGGTGCTAAATACCCACATGAAAACATCAGAAAGATCTCAAATTAACAACCTAACATCACAACTACAAGAGCTAGAGAAACAAAAGCAAACCAATTCCAAAGACAGCAGATGAAAATAAATAACCAAAATCAGAGCTGAATTGAAGAAAATTGAGTCACAAAAAAAGATGCAAAAGATAAACAGATCAAAAAGTCTATTATTTGAAAGAATAAATAAGATAGACCGCTGACTAGACTAAAAAAGGGAAAAAAGGAGAGAAGATTCAAATAAACACAGTCAGAAATGACAAAGGGGACATTACCACCAGCTATTATAGAAATATAAACAGCCCTCAGAGAATACTACAAAAACCTATATGCACATGAGCTAGAAAACCTAGAAGAAATGGATGTTTCTAGAATCATACAACCTCCCAAAATTGAACCAGTAAAAAATTGAACCCCTGAACAAAGACCAATAATGACTTTCAAAATTCATTCAGTAATAAAATGCTGACCAATAAAAAAAGCCCAGGATGAGATGGATTAATAGCCAAATTTTATCAGATGTATAAAAAGGAGCTGGTGATTTTTACACATTGATTTTGTATCCTGAGACTTTGCCGAATTTGCTTATCAGCTTAAGGAGATTTTGGCCTGAGACGATGGGACTATCTAAATATACAATCATGTCATCTGCAAACAGAGACAATTTGACTTCCTCTCTTCCTATTTGAATATCCTTTATTTCTTTCTCTTGCCTGATTGCCCTGCCAAGATCTTCCAATACTATGTTGAATAGGAGTGATAAGAGAGGGCATCCTTGTCTTGTGCCAGTTTTCAAAGGAAATGCTGCCAGCTTTGGGCCATTCAGTGAAATATTGGCTGTGGGTTTTTCATAAATAGCTCTTATTATTTTGAGATATGTTCCATCAATATCTAGCTTATTGAGAGTTTTTTACATCAAGGGATGTTGAATGTCATCAAAGAGCTTTTCTGCATCTATTGAGATAATCATGTGGTTTTTGTCATTGGTTCTGTTTATGTGATGGATAACGTTTATTGATTTGTGTATGTTGAACCAGCCTTGAATCCCAGAGATGAAGCCAATTTGATCATGGTGAATAAGATTTTGATGTGCCGCTGAATTCAGTTTGCCAGTATTTTATTGAGGATTTTTTCATCGATGTTCATCAGGGATATTGGCCTAAAATTCTCTTTTTTTGTTGTGTCTCTGCCAGGTTTTGGTATCAGGATGATGCTGGCCTCATAAAATGAGTTAGGGAGGATTCCTTCTTTTACCATTGTTCAGAATAGTTTCAGAAGGAATGGTACCAGCTTCTCCTTTTAGCTCTGGTAGAATTTGGGTGTGAATCCATGTGGTCCTGAACTTTTTTTGGTTGGTAAGCTATTAATTACTGCCTCAATTACAGAACTTGTTATTGGTCTATTCAGGGATTTGACTTCTTCTTGGTTTAGTCTAGGGAGGGTGTTATGTGTCCAGGAATTTATTCATTTCTTCTGGATTTTCTAGTTTGCTTGCATAGAGGTGTTTCTGGTATTCTCTGATGTAGTTTGTATTTCTATGGGATCAGTGGTGATCTCCCTCTTATCATTTTTTATTGCGTCTACTTGATTCGTCTCTCTTTTATTTTTTATTAGTCTGGCTAGTGGTCTATTTTCTTAATATTTTCAAAAATCCACCTCCTAGATTCATTGATTTTTTGAGGGGTTTTCTGTGTCACTATCTCCTTCAGTTCTGCTCTGATCTTAGTTATTTCTTGTCCTCTGCTAGCTTTTGAATTTTTTGCTCTTGCTTCTCTAGTTCTTTTCATTGTAATGTTAGGGTGTCGATTTTAGATATTTCCTGCTTTCTCCTGTGGGCACTTAGTGCTATAAATTTCCATCTAAACATTGATTTAGGTGTGTCCCAGAGATTCTGGTACACTGTGTTTTTGTTCTCATTGATTTCAAAAAACTTATTTATTTCTGCCTTAATTTCGTTATTTACCCAGTAGTCATTCAGAAGCAGGTTGTTCAGTTTCCATGGAGTTGTGTGGTTTCAAGTGAGTTTCTCAATCCTGAGTACTAATTTGGTTGCACTGTGGTCTGAGAGACTGTTTGTTATGATTTCCGTTCTTTTGCACTTGCTGAGAAGTGTTTTATTTCCAATTATGTGGTGAATTTTACAATAAGTGTGATGTGCTGAGAAAAATGTATATTCTGTTGATTTGTGGTGGAGAGTTCTCTATATGTCCATTAGGTCAGCTTGGTCCAGAGCTGAGTTTAAGTCCTTGTTAATTTTCTGTCTCATTGATCTGTCTAACATTGACATTGGGGTGTTAAAGTCTCCCACTATTACTGTGTGGGAGTCTAAGTCTCTTTGTAGGTCTCTAGGAACTTGCTTTATGAATCTGGATGCTCCTGTATTGGATGCATATATGCTTAGGATAGTTAGCTCTTCTTGTTGCACTGATCACTTTACCATTATGTAATGCTCCACTTTGTCTTTTTTGATCTTTGTTGGTTTAAAGTCTGTTTTATCAGAGACTAGGATTGCAACCCCTGCTTTTTTTTGCTTTCCATTAGCTTGGTAAATATTCCTCCATCCCTTTATTTTGAGTCTATGTGTGTCTGTGCACATGAGATAGGTCTCCTGAATACAGAACACCAATGAGTCTTGACTCTTTATCCAATTTTCCAGTCTGTGTCTTTTAACTGGGGCATTTAGCCTATTTACATTTAAGGTTAATATTGCTATGTGTGAATTTGATCCAATCATTATGAGGCTAGGTGGTTATTTTGCCCATTAGTTGATGCATTTTCCTCACAGTGTCTTTGGTCTTTGGAGTTTGCTCTGTTTTTGGAGTGGCTGGTAGTGGTTTTTCCTTTCCATGTTTATTGTTTCTTTCAGAAGCTCTTGTAAGGCAGGCCTGTTGGTGACAAATATAAAAAATCACAAGCATTTCTATACACCAGTAATGGACAAACAGAGAACCAAATCATGAGTGAACTCCCATTCACAATTGCTACAAAGAGAATAAAATACCTAGGAATACAACTTACAAGGGATGTAAAGGAATACTTCAAGGAGAACTACAAACCACTGCTCAAGGGAATAAGAGAGGACACATACAAATGGAAAAACATTCCACGCTCATGGATAGGAAGAATCAATATCGTCAAAATGGCCATACTGCCAAAAGTAATTTATAGGTTCAATGCTATCCTCATCAAGACCATTGACTTTCTTCACAGAATTAGAAAAAAATACTTTAAATTTCATGTGAAACCAAAAAAGAGCCCATTTAGCCAAGAAAATCCTAAGCAAAAAGAACAAAGCTGGAGGCATCACGCTGCCTGACTTCAAACTATACTACAAGGCAACAGTAACCAAAACAGCTTGGTACTGGTACCAAAACAGATAGATAGACCAATGGAACAGATGAGAGGCCTCAGAAACAATGCCACACATCTACAACCATCTGATCTTTGACAAACCTGACAAAAACAAGCAATGGGGAAAGGATTCCCTATTCAATAAATGGTGTTGGGAAAACTGGCTAGCCATATGTAGAAAACTGAAACTGGACCCCTTCCTCACACCTTATACAAAAATTAACCCAAGATGCATTAAAGACTTAAACATAAGACCTAAAACCATAAAAACCCTAGAAGAAAACCAAGGCAAATTAACTCAAGATGGATTAGAGACTTAAATGTATAACCTAAAACCATAAAAACCCTAGAAGAAAACCAAAGCAATACCATTCGGGACATACGCATGGGCAAAGACTTCATGGTTAAAACAGCAAAAGCAATGGCAACAAAAGTCAAAGTTGACAAATGGGGTCTAATTAAACTAAAGAGCTTCTGCACAGCAAAACAAACTATCATCACAGTGAACAGGCAACTTATAGAATGGGAAAAAAATTGCAATCTATCAATCTGACAAAGGCCTAATATCCAGAATCTACAAAGAACTTAAACAAGTTTACAAGAAAAAAACAACCCCACCGAAAATGGGCAAAGGATATGAACAGATGCCTCTCAAAAGAAGACATTAATGTGGCCAACGAACATATGAAAAAAAAGCTCATCATCACTAGTCATTAGAGAAATGCAAATAAAAATCCCAATGAGATATCATCTCACACCAGTTAGAATGGTGAACATTAAAAAGTCAGGAAACAACAGATGCTGGAGAGGATGTGGAGAATTAGGAATGCCTTTACACTGTTGGTGGGAGTGTAAATTAGTTCAACCATTGTGGAAGACAGTGTGGCAATTCCTCAAGAGCATAGAACCAGAAATACCATGTGACCCAGCAATCCCATTACTGCGTATGCCCAAAGGATTATAAATCATTCTACTATAAAGACACATGCACATGTATGTTTATTGCAGCACTGTTCATAATAGCAAAAACTTGGAACCAATCCAAATGCCCATCACTGATAGACTGGATAAATAAAATGTGACACATATAGACCATGGAATACTATGCAACCATAAAAAAGGATGAGTTCATTTCCTTTGCAGGGACATGGATGAAGCTGGAAACCATCATTCTCAGCAAACTAACACAGGAACAGAAAACCAAACACCACATGTTCTCACTCATAAGTGGGAGTTGAAAAATGAGAACACATGGACACAGGGCGGGGAAGATCACACACTGGGGCCTGTTGGGGGATAGGTGGCTAGGGGAGGGATAGCATTAGGAGAAATACCTAATGTAGGTGACAGGTTGATGGATGCAGCAAACCACCATGGCACGTGTATACCTATGTAACAAACCTGCACGTTCTGCGCATGTATTCCTCAAATTTAAGTATAATTAAAGAAAAGGAGCTGGTACCGCTCCTTCCGAAAATATTCCCAAAAATTAAGGAGGAGGAGGGACTTCTTACTAACTCATTCTATGAGTCCAGCATTATCCTGATATCAAAACCTAGCAAAGACACATACAGAAAAGAAAACTTTAGGCTAATATCCTTGATGAAAACAGATGCACATAACCTCAACAGAACACTGAAAAACTAAATACAGCAGCATATAATACAGCTAATCCATCATGAACAAGTAGGTTTTATCCTTGAGATTCAAGATCAGTTCAACATACACGAATCAATAAATGTGATTCATCACATAAACAGAAATAAAAAAACACATGATTATCTCAATAAATGCAGAAAAAGCATTCAATAAATTTTGACACCCCTTAATGTTAAAAACCTTCAACAAATTGGGCGTTGAAGAAACATACTTCAAAATAATAAGAGCTATGTATGACAAATGCACAGCCAATATCATAGTCAATGAGCAAGAGCTAGAAGAATTCCCTGTGAAAACCATCACAAGACAAGGATGCCTTCTCTCACCACTCCGATTCAACATAGTACTGGAAGGCCTGGCCAGAGCAATCAGATAAGAGAAATAAATAAAAGACATCCAAATAGGAAGAGAGGAAGTCAAACTATCCCTGTTCATAGATGATATGATTTTATACCTAGAAAACCCCATACTCTCTGCCCAATAACTCCTTGATCTGATAAACAACTTCAGCAAAGTTTCAGGAAACAGAATTAGTGTACAAAAATTGGTAGCATTTCTATATACCAATAACATCCAAGCTGAGAACCAAGTCATGAATGCAATCCCTTTCACAATAGCCACGTAAAGAATAAAATACCTAGGAATACAGCTAACCAAGGAGGTGAAAGATCTCTCAATGAGAATTACAAAACACTGCTCAAAGAAATCAGGGATGATACAAACAAATTGAAAAACATTCCATGTTCATGAATGGGAAGAGTACATATTGTTAACAATGGCCATACTGCCCAAAGAAATTTACAGATTCCATGCTATTTCTATCAAATTACCAATGACATTTTTTACAGCATTAAAAAACACTAATTTAAAATTCATATGGAACAAAAAAATGAGGTTGAATAGCTAAGACAATCCTAAACAAAAAGACAAAGCTGGAGACATCACATTACCTGACTTAAACTATATTACGAGACTACCATAACCAAAACAGCATAGTACAAATACAAAAACAGACACGTAAACTAATGGAACAGAATAGAGAACCCAGTAACAATGCTGCACATCTACAACCATATGATCTTCAACAAAATCAACAAAAATAAGCAATAGGGAAAGAACTCCCTATTCAATAAATGGTGCTGCAATAACTGGCTAGCTACATGCAGAAGATTGAAACTTCACCCCTTCATTATACCACATACAAAAATTAACTCAAGACAGATTAAAGGCTTAAATGTAAAGCCTAGATGCCATAAGCCATTGCAATAAAAACAAAATTGACTAATGGAACCTAATTAAACTACAGCATTTCTCCACAGAAAAAGTCACTATCGACAGAGTGAACAGACAATCTACAGAATGGGAGAAAGTATTTGCAAACCATGCAAAGGTTTAGTATCCACAAACTTATATCAAAAAGCAAAAAAAAAAAAACCCATTAAAAAGTGAGCAAAGGACACGAGCAGACACGTTTCAAAAGATAACAAACCCACAACAAACAAACATGTGATAAAATGCTCAACATCACTAATAATTAGAGAAATGCAAATCAAAACCACAGTGAGATACCATCTCACGCCAGTCAGAACGGCTATTATTAAAAAGTCAAAAAATAACATGTTCTCAAGGTTTCATAGTAAAGACAACACTTTTACACTGCCATTGGTAATGTAAATAGTTCAGCCACTGTGGAAAGCAGTTTGGTGATTTCTCAAGGAACTCAAAGCAGAATTACCATTTGACCCAGCAATCCCATTATTGGGTATATACTCAAAGAAATAGAAACCATTCTACCACAAACACACATGCACATATATGTTCATCATAGCACTACTCACAATAGCAAAGACATGAAATCAACCTAAATTCCTGCCCATGAATGGTAGGTTAGATAAGGAAAATGTGATACATATACGCCATGAAATACTATGCAGCTTTAAAAGAACATAATTATATTCTTTGCAGCAACATGGGTAGAGCTAGAGGCCATTAACTTAAATGAACTAACAAAGGAACATGAAACCCAAACCGCATATTCTACCTTATAAATAGGAGCTAAACGTTGAATACATATGAATACAAAGAAGGCAACAAGAGACATCACGGTGTCTGTTGAAGGTGGAGTGAGAGAGGAGAGTGAGGATAAAAAAAATGCCTAACAAGTACTATGCTTATTACCTGGGTAGCAAAATCATCTGTATACCAAATCCCCGTGCAATGCAATTTACCTATATAACAAACATGCACATATACCCCTGAAGCTAAAATAAAAGTTTTAAAGAGTAGAATATGAAATAAAATACATAAAATCTAATTTTAACAAAAAAAGAAGGTTTTCACTTTATAGATCGAAAAAAATAAAAAATAGAAATGCTTCATGATGTCTCAGGGTTAAAAACAAAACAGCGTGGCATTTCTTCAGAAAGCTAAAAATATAACTACCATATGATCCAGCAATCTTATTGCTGAATATTTATCCAAAGAAAAGGAAATCAGTGTATTGAAGAGATATTTACACCCCAATGTTTAGTGTGGCACTATTCACAATAACCAAGTTATGAAATCATCCAAAGGTTACAATGACAGATGAGTGAGTAAAGAAAATGTTGTATCTATAACAATGGAATACTATTCAGCCATAAAAAGAATAAAATCTTGTCATTCACAACAATATAGATAAGCCTGGAGTACATCATTTTAGGTGAATAAGTCAGGCACAGGAAGAAAAAATCCACAGGTTCTCACTTGTACGTGTGAGCTAAAAAGCTTGAGCTCAAAGAAGTAGAGAATAGAATTGTGGTTTTTTTGAGCCTTGGAAAAGTAAGCTTTAGGGAATGATAGTGAGACATTGGTTAATAAATACAAAATTGTAACTAGGTGGGTGGAATTAGTTCTAATGTTTGATAGCTCTGTAGGATGACTATTAGTAACAATACTTTATTGTATTTTTTCTAATAGCTAGAAGAGAGGATTTTTAATGTTCCCAACACAAAGAAATGATGAATGTGAAGAGATGGGTATACTAGTCCCTCTGATTTTATCATTACACATTATAAACATGTATAAAAACATCAGTCTGCACTCCATAAATATGCACAATTATATGTCAATTAAAAATTAAATTAAATTTTATTAAAAGGAAATATTGAACAGTATTGCTGCTACTGGATATGGGCAAGAAGAGGTAAGAGATATGAAGAGGTAAGGGATATGTGTACATGCTGTTGCATGCAAAGCACAATATTCATCTTTACATATCAGAAATTTGTGAAAAGCAAATTCCAATTCCCATTTCACTGGTAATTTATCTGAAAAATTTCCCCACTAGTTTATAAAGTCTATAAGAGCTGGGATCATATTGGCGTTGTTTGCTGCCGCATTACCAACCTCTAGCAGAGTGTTTCACATATAAATGTCGATTAATAATTTTTCAATGAATGAATTAATGAATGGCTTGAATAGAAATTTGGGCTCAGAGAACACATCGCAACAGCAGTTACTCATATGCATTGACAGCGAGTCTTTTATTGCTTTTGTGTGTCCAGAGTTTACAAACCTCCCAAGTTATTAGTGATTACTATGACATGGAGGCACAAACTGATATCTTTAGTTTATAATATAAAAAGACCAAACCAAGTAAATGTATCCAGCTCAAGAAGAAAGCTTGAACTAATGTTAGTCATTCCTGACTATCTGTGGGCCTGGCTAGTCCTCGACAAATGTGGGTATAGAAAGTGGTTTATACAGTGAAGGAAACTGGCCAGTACACCAGGTATGTAGAGAATAAAACCTCAGCACAGCAGCATCAGTTCATACTCGGTTGCTAAATAATCAAGAAACAAGTGATATGGTTGCCAAGGCTTGTTGGGCAAGATGCCAGGAACAAACACACAACATACTGAGCTCAGCTGAATAAAAATAAGAGATTCCATATTCCTGTGGCTTTTCTGGAAGCAAAGAACTGTCCAACAGGCCAACCCCTTTAAACACTTCAGTCAGCTAATGCAGAGCACTCTCAAGTGTGGGATGTGTAATATATGATTGGTTCAACTTAGTAGCCCTAGACTATTATTATTATATGCTCTCAGAAAGTAAGTTGGCCTCAGAATACAGAGGAGTTCATTTGACTATGACTAAATCCTATTATTTCAGTTATTTGAGGCATAAAACAATAACCATTTGTTACACTCATACATTCTGTAAATTAATGACACAGACAAGGCACAGCAGTGTTGACTTCTCTGGTCCACAATGTCTGGTGCCTCATTTGGGAAAACTAGAATGGCTGGGAGTGACTTGAACACCTGGGACAGGAGTGATTCTTCAGTTATGTGTAATATTGGGTCTGGGTCCACTTGAATGCTAGTATCAGCTGGGACTGTTAATCACAGCTACCAACATATGACTTCTGCAGAGGGATGGGGTTTCTCACAGCAGGACATCCTCAAGTTTGCTGGACCACTTTCATGTCAGTCAGAGCTTTATGAGCCGATTTTCCATATGATAAAGTGGAAGCTGCATGACCATTTATGGCTCAGTCTTGGAAGCCAAATAACATCAATTTTACCATACTCTCCAGATTCAACAGGAAGAGATATAAACCCACACTTTTCCATAGAAGGACTGTCAAAAATATATAGCTGTGTTGAAACCACTACATCAATTACTATCACCTGGCTTGTCATAAAATAAACTCAAATACTGAAAGTCAGTGGAGCACAATGGTTAAATGAGTTCTGAGTTCAAATATAAGCTCTACTACTTATTGGTTGTGTAACTTTGGTTATATTATCTGACCTTTCTTGGTTCAAGTTTCTTCCTCTATAGAAGCGGGATGATAATTACCATGCTGTATCAGTCAATTCTCACACTGCTATGAAGAAATACCCGAGACTAGATAATTTATAAAAGAAAGAGGTTTAGTTACTCAGAGTTCGGCATGGCTGGGAGGCCACAGGAAACTTACAGTCATAGCGGAAGGCACCTTTTCACAGGGCAGCAGGAGAGAGAATGAGCACAAGCAGGGGAAATGCCTGATGCTTATAAAACCATCAAATCTCATGAGACTCATTCACTAGCACAACAGCATGCGAGAAACCCCCACGATTCAATTACCTCCACCTGGTCGCAATCGACAGGTGGAGATTGTTACAATTCAATGTGAGAGTTGGGTGGGGACAGAGAGCCAAACCATACCACCTGTCTAACTCATAGAATATTGATAAGAATTAAATAGGTGAATAAAGTGATTAACACAGTATCTGAAACAAAGGAAACAACAATAAATGTTAGCTGTTACTATGTTTTTGTTTATCAAATATCAACATAGCGGACAGCAACCAGTACCAGTAATTGTAACAGTCTCTAGGGATACAAAGATGAATAATATGAAATCAGATATGTTGAAGAGCTCATACTCAAAATACAGTGAATACTTATACAACTACAAGAGCATTTAATATGTATATAAATGCGGTAAGTTTGCATAACACCTTATACACTGGTCTTGGAATCAGAAGCTAGAACTGGAGAGACAAGGCAACTGCTGTGCCTTGATTGTATCATTAATTCACAGAATCTGTGCGTGTAACAAATTGTTATTGTTTTATGCCTCTAAAATAACTGAAATAATAGGATTTAATCACAGTCAAATTAACTATGGAGAGAAACACTGGTCTTAGAATTAGAAGCAAGAATTGAAGACCAGAATCTGTTACTTTCTAGCTGTTTCACCTGCTCAAGCCACTCAAATCCCTCCAAACACGACTTTTCTTTATCTATTAATTAAAAATAGTGCAGCATTTTCTACCTATATCATAGAGATGCTGCAAAGATCAGTGAAATAGAGCAGATAGAAGTATTTCGTGAACTCTAATGTGCTGTGTATACATAACCTGCCATCATTGCCCGGGCTTCATACTGAACCCTACATAATGGGATTTAATCACTTAAGGCTCAACCCCACACTGTGAGTCCCAGGCCCTGTCTCCAAACTAATTTCACATATACACACACAAAGAAAAGACTCTATAACATTACAGAATTTAAAATCCCATAGTTCAGTAGGTGTATTGTTTAAAAATACTCCTTGGCCAAATATTTGCAAACTATTTCTCTCTTTCTGTCACACACCAGGATTTAATCTAAATTACAAGCTAGATAATTTTCTGGGCAGAATGGGTGTTACCAAGAACTACATGAGTCACTTGCATGCTGGCATGTCTTTTTTTGCAATAAGTCATAAGAGATAAGTCCCAGAACATGGTTTTCTGAAAGTTATTAAAAACAAAAATATTTTAAATTCATCCCTTTATACTGTTCAAATACTTACAGCATCACTCTCCTGCAGTAGGAAGGGATGGAACTTCAAAGGAATGTATTATCATCATACGAATAGATATTTTTGCATTATGAAAGACTTACATGGTATGTGAATATGAGTAGCACCTTCAGAGTGTTTGGTCATAGCAGAAATTGGTCTTGAATAGCTTGTGCACATCACTGCTTATGAGAAGGCAATCATAGTAGCTTGGAGTCTATTACTGTATATGATACAAGAGTAACATATGTGATTGCTCTTAGTAAATTGAGATGAGTCCAAAGGTAGAAATGAAAGTAAATACACAAATGGAAAAACTGACAGCATTTGGCTACTGGTGGATGTGGGAAGAGAAAGGGAGGAGATTACAAGATTCTGAACATTGATGCTAGGAGTCTTGTACGTAGTGCCTATCTGATAGTTGAGAGAAAAGGTTACGATCTTAGAAGGATGTGCTCAAAATACAAGATGAAGATTCAAGAGCCATCAGACTAAAACTAAGAATGGAAGAATTCACCAACAAAGAGAGTATAGGGAAAGAAATCCATCAGTGCACCAGAAACCTTAGGGAGAGGGAAGAATCAGAAGAGCCTGTAAAGATAGAAAAAAGATGATCAGAAAATAAGGAAAATAAACAGGAACAAACTTAGGTCTCAGAGGTGGAAAAAGTTTCTACAACATGAAAGGGATGACTAACGATCTTATAGGCCACAAAGATTGATAAGAGAATAAGGGAAGAGTTACAGCCCCCTTTTAGAAGTGTTATTTTCAAAAGAATTATTTATTTATTTATTTATTTATTTATTTATTTATTTATTTATTTATTATTTATTTATTTATTTATTTATTTATTTATTTATTTATTTATTTATCTATTTTGAGACAGAGTCTCGCTCTGTTGCCCAGGCTGAACTGCAGTAGCACCATCTCGGCTCACTGAAAGCTCCACCTCCTAAATTCAAGCCGTTTTTCTGCCTCAGCCTCCCAAGTAGCTGGGACTACAGGCTCCTGCCACAACGCCCGGCTAACTTTTTTGTATTTTTAGTAGAGACGGGGTTTCACCGTGTTAGCCAGGATGGTCTCGATCTCCTGACCTTGTGATGCGCCCCCCTGGGTCTCCCAAAGTGCTGGGATTACAGCTGTGAGCCACCGCGCCTGGCCAAAAGAATTATTTCAACAGGAAAAACTTGGTGGTTGAGGAATAAGTGCATGGTCATAAACAGTATGCATCATGGGTAGACTTCTTTCTCAAAGGAAGGATGTTTAGGATAAGGAATACTTGAGCAGATTTTCCATCTAGGAAAAAGTGTAAGAGGAAATTCGTTGCAAGGGGAAAAATAGACAATCAATGAATCAAAGACTCAGAGAAATAGGAATATGAGAATGGATAGAGATCCCTTATAAGGAAGAAAGGTTAAAAAAAGAGAGAAAGTGATATTATAATTTTGGATGTAGAAAAAAGCAAGCTAGGGGAGTTCACATTGAATTGATCTGCTCTTCTCAGTAAAGGCTCTGAGATCTTACAGTGATTAGGAGAAGTATGGAATGAAGAGAATGCATGCCATAATAGAAAGATAACTAGATAGTAACAAAAGATTACAGATTTCTGTAAAATATATGATGCTGTGCATGTAGCATGTGTGGTGTATGTATGATATTAAATAAGTACATATTACATATTGTAATATGTTATAAAATACATAATAACATCTACTATAAACAAGCCCACTCACCTTGTTGCCCCACTTCTATAAAAATTTTGTGTGGATTTTTAATAGGGAAAGTCTTCATCAGTGATTGAAATAAGGAAGATCTCAGAAAAATCAAATAATTTCTGCTAAGATATCTGCGGGAAAAAAATAGAATACAGATAGAATGGAAGACAATTGATTTCCTTTCTTATGAGAGAGAAGGTTTCCTGAAGAAGAAGTAAGAGACTTCACTAAATCTCCACTAACATTCCTTCGGTAAGTGAGGTGAGAAAAGTTAGTATTGCAACACTCAAGCAATGAAGGGATTATATGAGGCAGGGCTTTCTCCCAGAGGAAATAACTTAAACAGGAGGCAAAAAATCCTCTGGGTTTCTTTCAATGAGAAAATAGAGAAAATACTTCTAAACTTAAAGTGCAGTTCAAAAAAAGAGAATTACCTTAAAAAAAAAAAAGGTATCAAAGGAGATTCTTCTTTAACATAAATTAACTGTGAGAAATAGAAGAGCATATTAAAGAATTTCTAATTTGTGTTCCAAAATGATTCAAGAAAGTATTTTATGTGTGCAAATAGAGCTTAGCACTTGTTTTGGAAGAAATATTACAAAATCAGTAAAGATTATGTAAAGATTTCCTTTAAAATATTAGCATAATAAGCAGAATGTTGGACACTCCCCATAAATTGATTTTGACAAACTCAAGAAATTCAAAGATGTTGACAAAATGAAAAAGATGAGAGAAAATATAAGTATATAACAAGAATCCCAAAGAAGATAGAAAAATTTCTTATGTTAAGACAAAAATAAGAAATAATAAAAGAAAATAAGAAACAATAAAAGAAAGCTTTGCTGAGTTGAGGAAAGACAAATGCGAATGGAGCAGATACTTTAAATATAATAAAGTAATGGATATAGACAAAAATATTTATAATTTTAATTGCAATGGTGCAAAAATATATATAAGAAGTCAAAAAGAGAAAGCATGTTATGTGTGTAGCACCCATACATTCTTCTTAAAAAATAAATTACTTGTTGATGGTAACAGCCTTCTAGAGATGAATAAAAAATATATTTCCAGAGGAAATGGTTATCATAAGTCTTAACTATGAATAAAACTGAATGAAACAAAGTAACATTAACATAATTTTTGTCAATACAGCTTTAAAATGTAGTGAAAGAATCCAAAATAGTTTTAGGCTTGGACACATCATTGAACAAATTGTAATTAACTGATAGTAATTTGAGTTTCCACATCCAAAATCATATAAACAAATGTTGAGATGAGAATAAGTGGGAGGGAGAATTAAGAATTATCCTAAAATTTCTATCTTATAGAGCCAATAGTCAATTTTTATTTCAATGTGAATCTTGTTAAATAAAAATAAATTCAAACATTTTTTAACTTAGAAGTGACCACAATTTGAATGAAAATGTGATACATATCCTGTTCCATGAATTTAGGGTTTAGATATGGTCACATCTCTTATTTTCCAATTGTTCTCATCTACAAATGCTGCACTTGCAGGAGGTTTGAGAGCTTCTACCTGATCTTGGCCTATCCTCTCTGGAAATCCATGCGCCCCAGAGATTTACTCACACCCAGGAAGGTTAATGTGAAGGACGTACATGGTGGAAAATGTCCTGGAGTGAGATGTGTCCACTAAAAGTATTCCTTCTGATTTCCACAAGCAGTTGTGATTGAAGAATGGTTATTTATGACTCAAAAAGGCTGCTGGCCGACTACTGGGAGAAATATTCAGTTCTTCAGAGAACTGCCCAAGCTGTCTTGATTGGGCAGACATGATCAACACAAGTACTGAACATTGGTGGTCCAGGCGTGGGTTCCTAGGGTTACAGCTCTTAGCGCTGAGCTCTCTCAGTTGCCATAAAGACCTACTAGGAAGCCATCTCACCCTCCTCGGGAATACTACTATAGGATGTGTTCCTGAAAACTACCTGCTAGACTCAGAAACATTTCCCTCTTCCTGAAGCAAATTCTTTTCAGTTGTTAAAACATAAAGATTCTGGTTACATCAAATTACTCTAGACAAATGAGCTGCTCATCTAACTTCCTATGGAAGGCCCCTAATCAACTCCAAGGTGCCAAACCGTTCTGAGCGAGCACACCTTAAGAGCCTCGACATTGGTGTACTTCCAAGAGTGGCCCTGCACGTGATCTGAGATGATTCTTATGTCCTCCTTAAAAGAGATAAAACACATAAATGTATATTTGATAAGGTCTCACTGTACATGCTTTCCTCTCAAATCACAGAAATAAAAACAAAGTATGTGTGTAGACGTGTTTGGGAGGGCATAAAACAAGGATACATCAGAAAGAAAACGAACAAAAAAATCAGGTTGGAAAAATTACCAAAGCTTGATAATCATGGTAAAATTTTTTTTAAGTCATTTATATTAACAAAAATTAAATGCAGAAAAAGACGTTAATATGTGAGTCATGAATCTTCAGTAGTACCACAACATTGAAATATAGTAATCAAAAATTGTCAGAATTACAGAGAATTAGAGATTTTTAGAAACACAATGAATGAGAAAAATTTAATATACCAGTCTCAGCTTTTGACAGAAGAAGCAGCGAAAGTAATAAATAAATATATATATATATATAAAATATATTGAGGTTTCAAATATAATGCATGGCTGTATATAGAATAGTTTTTCACATACCCAGAAGCCACCTTATTTTCCAGTGATTATGGAACATTTACCAAAATTGGTTTCATTCTGTGGCAATAAGGATGGCATAAATTCTCAAAGGTAGAAATTATATACCACTTTCTTTAGTAACAACTCAATAAAGGTAGAATTAAACAATAAAAAAATTTAAACTTACCAAATGACACTTTTTTTTAAAAAGGAAAATCAAAACTATAATTATAGCTCTTTATAAATAATAACAATAATATTACTATAATATAGAAAAAGGCTAAATCTAAATGAAAGAAATTTATACCTTTAAATTCAATCAATATCTTAAAAGAAATGAAAGAAAATATACTTAACTTTTAACTTTAAGATTTAGAAAGAAAACATTAAAGCACACTTGATGAAAAACTATGAGAAAATTTTTAGCCCAGCCCTTTGGGAGGCCAAAGCAGGTGGATAACCTGAGGTTAGGAGTTCGAAACCAGTCTGGCCAATATGGTAAAACCCCATCTCTACTAAAAATACAATAATGAGCTGGGCATGGTGGCAGGCGCCTGTAATCCCAGCTACTTGAAGGCTGAGGCAAAAGAATCGCTTGAACCCAGGAGGTGGAGGTTGCAATGAGCCAAGATCTTGCCATTGCATGCCAGCATGGGTGACAAGAGCGAAACTCTGTCCCAAATAATAATAATAATAATTAATTAATCACAAAGATGCATTCAAACAAACAAAAGCAAAAATTGATGAGTCTAAGAGGTGGTTTTAGAGTGGGGTACAGGGAATCTTAAGCCTCATAAATCAAGAAAAGAGCACAAGAAAAGAAAGGAAAATTCAAGTCAAAAATATGACAACACATTTGAGGATTTACATATTTACCTACCTATTTATCTGGATATATATTATATAGGTAGGCATGTAAATATGCATGTATATACATAAATTATGCATTATAAAAACATAGAAAATTTAAATAAAAGAGAACAAGTGGTAGAAAAATAAAACTACCAAACCTTTTCTAAAAAGAAGAAAAAAGATATCTGGAAAAAAGTGACAGCATTAGGAATAACAGAAATAAATGTTGAAGAATTGCTTCTACAATTAGTCACTGTATTTAAACGTCTTTATAAGTGATAACCATCTAATGTTTACAGCAGAAATAACTACAGCCTTCCATTGCCTCTCCAATAAAAAATGCAGAAAATTGTAAAACTCTCCATTTCATTTTATAAAGGAAAAATAACCATTACACCAAAATCTTACAGATGTATTGGAAAAGATTTAAAAGGGTAAGTGAAATGCTAGTAAATTAAATTTACTTGCACATTAAAATAATAAAATGGTGGGTTATGAGGTCAGACAACCTGTTTGAAGCTTGAGTTTGGCATTTACACTGCTTTGTGAACTTATACAACTTAGCTTCATTGACTCTTCATTTCCCAACTGTAAAATATTAATAGCACTGATCTCAGAGGACTGTGGTGAGGATTGAAAAAGATGATATACACAAAGTATTCAGTTATATTTATTGAGTGTTTACCTTTTCTTATTTTATTGTTTTTTGTATTGTTTTGTTTTGAGACAGAGTCTCGCTGTCGCCCAGGCTGGAGTGCAGTGGCGCGATCTCGGCTCACTGCAGGCTCCGCCCCTCGGGGTTCACACCATTCTCCTGTCTCAGCCTCCCGGGTAGCTGGGACTACAGGCGCCCGCCACGTTGCCTGGCTAATTTTTTTTATTTTTAGTAGAGACGGGATTTCATCGTCTAAGCCAGGATGGTCTCGATCTCCTGACCTCGTGATCCGCCCGCCTCGGCCTCCCAAAGTGCTGGGATTACAGGCGTGAGCCACCGCGCCAGGCAGCTTTTCAGGGAAATTTATTTGAGGAATACAAGATAGATTTAATATTACATGTGTACTAATATATTTTATTGCATCAGCAGGTCAAAGGATAAAAATTGTGTGATCACTTTGGGATATTCTACAACAGCGTTACTAAAATTTAATATGTGCCCTTCAAAACCACTGAACTCCAAAAATAAGAGATACACAAGGAGCATTTGACAAATTTAAAATTTACTCATGGAATTGAAAAATATAGAAAAATGTCTCTTAATCAACTTTTGGTTTGGAAATAAAGTCATTAAGTCAGCATTTCAACATTTCTCTTCCAAGAAATTATCTAACAGCAACAAAGCAAACGTGCACATTCCATTTTCAGCTAAATGAAGAGACAGCTAAAGCCTCAAATCTTAAGACATGTCGAAGGATTGCCAAAAGCAATGGAGGGGAAGCAAAAAATTGTGTAGAGGAGGAATGGAGCAAGATTATGGCCTCAGAGAGTCAACTGCTCAAAGTACACCCCTGAAGCTGAGGGGTGGAACGTGTTTGAATTCTTGGTTGATAGCAGTCCAAAGAGGCATGTGGGCTGGTAACAGAGGTGTACCCAAATGAGGCTTCTATCAAACAGCCAGACACAGCAGCACCTACTTAGAAACTCATCAGATGAGCAAACCATAAGTTCATAAATTAATCTATATTTTTGGAAGAAGAGAAAAAAGATGTTACATTCTGAATTATCTGTCTCCTGATATCTATATCCTTAATATGGGAGAAACTAAATCTAAAACAAATCTCAGATCACGGGGAAAATACTAGCCTATCTTCATGATCCCTCCTCAACAGAAACTCCATTAAATAGCTGGTCCAGGAAAAATTTGCTTGTTTCAAATATGAGTAATCGAACAAAACGAGCAATCCCCAAATCTGTACAAGATATTCTACAGAAACAGGAGGAATTAAATGATATGAAGAAATGGCTAACCAATAAAATGCATCAGAAAATGTGACCTTGGATTCACCACAAATGTTAAAACTCTTATGCTGCAGTCAAGTCTATGACATGTAAGCAAAAAGCAGAGTTACAGGAGCTCAGAGGTGATATGTCAAGACCATAGAAAGAAACGAAATGCAAGCTGGAAAAATTCCGGAAAAAATGAAATAGAAATGTAAAAATGTATTAAATTAAGGTAGAATCAGGAGAAACACTGGAGCTCTGCTAAATATAACTAGGGAATGGGGATATTAAAAAACAATCAAGTGAAAATAAAGAGAGGGTAACAATAATTTGAGAAAAAGTTCTAATTTCCATTAACAGCAGGCTCAGTTATTCAAATCAACTCTCCCACCGAAAATGTCTAAGCATGATGTCTAAAATAAAGATGAAAACAAAAAGCAGTAAAATATTAATATTAAAAGAAAATGGAAAGTCCCAAGCCAAGTTTTTAGCAAGAGAAGTAAGCGCAGTATCAGAGCAGTAATGCTGCTTCTGCTTAGAGGGCATCTTTTTATACCACAACATGGTTCTGGTTCTGTGGCTTCAATCCCTGGATTAGGGAAAAAACAGGCCAACACACAAGGCCCACTATACTTGGAATCCTCCTATACTGAGCCAGGGCCCCAAGTGCAACTCAGAACAAGGGCAAAGCAGATCTAGAACCCTCTCTCCCTCCCCTCACTACCACTGCTAACTCTAAATACTACAAAAGATGGAAAGAACTGACGTGGTGCTAAGCAGAACCAGAAAGTAAACAGAAAGGATATGGGACAGAAGTTACACCTTTCCTCAGGTACAGAGCCTGAGTAGTCCAGGCAGTCCTGATTGGGAGTGCCCATGGAAGTAGCAGAAGCCTCTCGGAGGAAGGAAACCTATTCTAGACCTCAGGATCATTCACAAATAATTTTCCAAGGACAATGATAAGCAAGCAGTCAGAAGTTATGAGACATACAAATAACAATACAGTGAGAACAGAAACCACAGATGGCAGCAATCATTTTTTTTAGTCCAAATTAAGCCACTCTCTGTTGAGATCCACTGAGAGACAGAGAGAGAGAGAGAAAGAGAGAGAGTGAGCAAGCCAGTGTACACAAATTGACCAAATATTACTGCCCTCAAAAGCTCTAGACCACAAATTTTAGAGTGAATTTCTACTACATAGTTCTACTTATGTAGGAAAATTTTAAAAAACGTTTTCTGAAATTTTTTATATAACTTTTTATTATAGGTAGACAAAATATAATTGTGTGCACTTACGGAGCACAAAGCAATGTTATGATTCCTATGATTCCTATGATGTTATGATTCCAACGTGGAAATGATTAAATCTAGCTACTCAACATCTCCATCACCTCAAATATTTAACATTTTGGACATTCAGAAAATTTGAAATTTACTCTCTTGGCAATTTTGAAGTGTATAGTACTCATTTATTAGCTATAGTCACCACACCGTGAGATAGATCTCAAAAAATGATCTCACTGATGATAGTGAAAGCTTTGTACCCTTTCACTATCATCTCTCCATCCCCCTGACCCCAAATTCTGATAACCACCATTCTACTCTCTGCTTCTGGGAGTTCACTTGTGTTAGATTCTACATGTAAGTAAGAACATGTAGTATTTGTCTTTCTGTGTTTGGCTTATTTCAGCATAACGTCTAAAATTCCACCCATGTGCATCTGAATAATTTTTAATGAAATAAACAAAACTTTGAAATTCAAAGTTCAGAAATATTAGATGAAATCAACCTATATGCCAGTCTAACTTATACATATCATTTTAAAATTCTAAATAAATAAATAAAATTATAAATACAATATTAACTGACAGAATCCAGAAATACATTCAAATAATTATACATCATGGCAGAGTGGAGCTTATTCCAGGAATGAAAGTGCAGGTAAATTTTAGAATATTAATTAAAATGTCTAACATATATAAAAAGAATTGTATTTATCTTCATAGATACTGAAAAACTTTTTAACAAAATAAAAATTTATTTATTTAAAAATCAAAACGTCTTTATTAAGATAAGAATAAATGGGGTGGGGAGCCAAGATGGCCGAATAGGAACAGCTCCGGTCTCCAGCTCCCAGCCCGAGCGACACAGAAGACTGGTGATTTCTGCATTTCTGCTTGAGGTACCGGTTTCATCTCACTAGGGAGTGCCAAACAGTGGGTGCAGGACAGTCAGTGAAGCGCACTGTGCACGAGCCGAAGCAGGGTGAGGCACTGCCTCACTCGGGAAGCGCAAGGGGTCAGGGAGTTCCCTTTCCTAGTCAAAGAAAGGGGTAACAGACGGCACCTGGAAAATCGGGTCAGTCCCACCCTCATACTGCGCTTTCCCAACGGGCCTGGAAAACGGCACACTAGGAGATTGTATCCCGCACCTGGCTCGGAGGGTCCTATGCCCATGGAGTCTCGCTGATTGCTAGCACAGCAGTCTGAGATCAAGCTGCAAGG